>NC_092370.1:93024991-93327729 GCF_030028105.1 Mobula birostris | reverse complement strand
GAGAAGGAAATATCCACGGGGAGAAGAGCAGGACAATGGAATTGATGGGGGTGCTTTAATTGATGGACTAAATGGGTTAAAAAAGACTATTGCCAGTTGCATGTACAGCAATTGCATGAAAGTGAAGGGAAGAGATTTGCTCAAAATGAGTGTCAGGCAATATTTTCACCAAGGTTGGGTTCTCAAACTGAGAACATCTGGATATAGTTTTTTGATGAACAAATATAATTTATTTGCTATTATTGTTCACTTCTGTGCTAGCATCATTCACAATTCCAGCTGTGGAAAACTTACTGGCACCCATTTGGGCCTTTTGTAATGCTTCTGAATTACAAATTATAGTTACTTTCTTGATGGATTTGGTATCTTTGTTTTGAACCATGATACACAATTGAAATATTATTATTTTACTGGAAATCATCGAATATTTTTGTGAAATTATTTTCAAAATGAAAAAGGAAACTAATGTAAATAAAAACAAATTTTACTAATGCTTTCCTCACTTTAGAATAATTGGACTAAAAGAAAATGGCAATGATGACCATGTGAATCTAACATAAAAGTAGATGAAAATTTGAAATAAGATGTAAATGGTCACCTGTTGTTGATCTAAAATAGTTTTTCTGCAATTGCTGCCTGGCCTATTAACTTTTTCCAAGGTTTTTTATTTTAATTTGGTTAACTTGTTTGCCTACAAAGATTTGAACCTGCTCTACTATTGAACAACATTATGACTGATCTTGTGCCTTAGTATACCTTGCACATGATTTGGTATTGGGAAATGAACCTGGTCAGGTGTCAGATCTCTCAGTGGGAGAGCATTTTGGGGATAGTGATCATAATTCTATCTCCTTTACAATAGCATTGGAGAGAGATAGGAACAGACAAGTTAGAGAAGCATTTAATTGGAATAAGGGGAATTATGAGCCTATCAGGCAGGAATTTAGAAGCTTAAATTGGGAACAGATGTTCTCAGGGAAAGGTGCAGAAGGAATGTGGCAAATGTTCAGGGGATATTTGTGTGGAGTTCTACATAGGTACGTTCCAATGAGACAGGGAAGTTATGGTTGGGTACAGGAACCGTGGTGTACAAAGACTGTAGTAAATCTAGTCAAGAAGAAAAGAAAAGCTTACGAAAGGTTCAGAGAGCTAGGTAATGTTAGAGATCTAGAAGATTATAAGGCTAACAGGATTAGGAAGGAAATTAAGAGAGCCAGAAGGGGCCATGAGAAGACCTTGGCGGGCAGGATTAAGGAAAACCCCAGGGCATTCCACAAGAACATGAAGAGCAAGAGGGTAAGACATGAAAGAATAAGACCTATCATGTGTGAAAATGGGAAGTGTGTATGGAACCGGAGGAAATAGCAGAGGTACCTAATGAATACTTTACTTCAGTACTCACTATGGAAAAAGATGTTGGTGACTGTAGTAATGATTTGCAGCAGACTGAAAAGCTTGAGCATGTAGATATTAAGAAAGAGGATCTGCTGGAGCTTTTGGAAAGCATCAAGTCAGATAAGTCGCCCGTACAAGAAGAGATGTACCTCAGGCTACTGTGGGAGGCAAGGCAGAAGATTGCTGAGCCTCTGCAGATGATCTTCGCATCATCAATGGGGATGGGAGAGGTTCCGAAGGATTGGAGGGTTGCAGGTGCTGTTCCCTTATTCAAGAAAGGGAGTAGAGATAGCCCAGGAAATTATAGACCAGTGAGTCTTACTTCTGTGGTTGGTAAGTTGATGGGGAAGATGCCAAGAGGCAGGATTTATGAACATTTGGAGAGGCATAATATGATTAGGAATAGTCAGCATGACTTTGTCAAGGGCAGGTCATGCCTTACAAGCCTGACTGAATTTTTTGAGGCTCTGACTAAACACATTGATGAAGGAAGAGCAGTAGATGTATTGTATATGGATTTCAGCAAGGCATTTGATAAGTTACTCCATGTAAGACTTATTGAGAAAGTAAGGAGGCATAGGATCCAAGGGGACATTGCTTTGTGGATCCAGAACTGGCTTGTCCGCAGAAGGCAAAGAGTAATTATAGACGGGTCGTATTCTGCATGGAGGTTGGTGACCAGTGGTATGCCTCAGGGATCTGTTCTTGGACCCTTACTCTTCGTGATTTTTATAAATGACCTGGATAAGGAAGTGGAGGGATGGGTTAGTAAGTTTGCTGATGACACAAAGGTTGGGGGTGTTGTGGATAGTGTGGAGGGAAGTCAAAGGTTATAGCAGGACATTGATAGGATGCAAAACTGGGCTGAGAAGTGGCAGATGGAGTTCAACCCAGATAAGTGTGAAGTGGTTCATTTTGGTATGTCAAATATGATGGCAGAATGTAGTATTAATGGTAAGACTCTTGGTAGTGTGGAGGATCAGAGGGGTCTTGGGGTCTGAGTCCATAGGACGCTCAAAGCAGCTACGCAGGTTGACTCTGGTTAAGGAGACATATGGTGTATTGGCCAACATCAATCATGGAATTGAATTCAGGAGCCGAGAGGTAATGTTGCAGCTATATAGGATCCCACTTGGGGTACTGTGCTCAGTTCTGGTCGCTTCACTATAGGAAGGATGTGGAAACCATAGAAAGGGTGCAGAAGAGATTTACAAGGATGTTGCCTGGATTGGGGAGGATGCCTTAAGAAAACAGGTTGACTGAACTCGGCCTTTTCTCCTTGGAGCAACAGAAGATGGGAAGTGACCTGATAGAGGTGCATAAGATGATGAGAGGCATTGATCCTGTGGATAGTCAGAGGCTTTTTTCCAGGGCTGAAATGGCTGCCACAAGAGGGCACCGGTTTAAGGTGCTGGGGAGTAGGTACAGAGAAGATGTAATGGTTAAGTTTTTTACACAGAGAGTGGTGAGTGCGTGGAATGGGCTGCCAGCAGCGGTGGTGGATAGGGTCTTTTAAGAGACTTTGGATAGGTACATGGAGCTCAGAAAAATAGAGGGCTATGGGTAACCCTAGAAATTTCTAAGGTAGGGACATGTTTGGCACAACTTTGTGGGCCGAAGGGCCTGTATTGTGCTGTAGGTTTTCTATGTTTCTATCATTTTCTTGCATTTTCCCTCATCTCTTCAATCCTCTAATATACAAAAACCTATCAAACTCGGTTTGGAATGCAGTGAATGATTGAGCCTCCATAGCTCTCCAAGATAGGAAATTCTAAAGCAAAAATACGTGGACTTTGTAACTCTAAAATAAAAAAAACATGTTTGCAATACTGAGCAGGTCACACAACACTGGAAGAGGGAAAAAAAGAGTTACTGCTTCAGTTTGATATCCCAACAGAACATAAGGAATCATCCATTAAAAAGTTTCCCATTTGTTGACCCCAGCAGTTTCTGTTTGTTTTATAACAGAGAACTTCAAAGATCTATTATCTCCTGAATGAAAACAAATCCTCCCGTTTTCCCATTTTACTCCTGAATGGCTTGTGACTCCCTACACTTCGGTTCTCCTCTGCCAGGAAAATATTCTCCATGCACCTGAACAGTCAAGTCTTCTAAGACCTGCAATAAACTGTAAAGAATAGGCCCGCCATTGCTAGGAACCAGACTGGTAAATTTTTGTTATATTCCTTTAAGAAGGGAGGGAGGCAAAACACAGGAAATTATAGTCCAGTTAGCCCAACTTCAGTGGTTGGGAAGATGTTGGAGTCCATTATTAAGGGAAGAGGTTTTTGGGGTACTTGGAAGTAAACCATAGAAACTACAGCACAGAAACAGGCCTTTTGGCCCTCCTTGGCTGTGCCGAACCATTTTCTGCCTAGTCCCACTGACCTGCACACGGACCATATCCCTCCATACACCTCCCATCCATGTATCTGTCCAATTTATTCTTAAATGTTAAAAAAGAACCCGCATTTACCACCTCGTCTGACAGCTCATTCCATACTCATTCACCACTCTCTGTGTGAAGAAGCCCCCCCTAATGTTCCCTTTAAACTTTTCCCCCCTCACCCTTAACCCATGTCCTCTGGTTTTTTTTTCTCCCCTTGCCTCAGTGGAAAAAGCCTGCTTGCATTCACTCTATCTATACCCATCATAATTTTATATACCTCTATCAAATCTCCCCTCATTCTTCTACGCTCCAGGGAATAAAGTCCTAACCTATTCAACCTTTCTCTGTAACTGAGTTTCTCAAGTCCCAGCAACATCCTTGTAAACCTTCTCCACACTCTTCCAAGCAACACACATCAAAGTTGCTGGTGAACGCAGCAGGCCAGGCAGCATCTCTAGGAAGAGGTGCAGTCGACGTTTCAGGCCGAGACCCTTCGTCAGGACTAACTGAAGGAAGAGTGAGTAAGGGAATTGAAAGTTGGAGGGGGAGGGGGAGATCCAAAATGATAGGAGAAGACAGGAGGGGGAGGGATGGAGCCAAGAGCTGGACAGGTGATTGGCAAAAGGGGATATGAGAGGATCATGGGACAGGAGGTCCAGGAAGAAAGACGGGGGGGGGGGGACCCAGAGGATGGGCAAGAGGTATATTCAGAGGGACAGAGGGAGAAAAAGGAGAGTGAGAGAAAGAATGTGTGCATAAAAATAAGTAACAGATGGGGTATGAGGGGGAGGGGGGGCCTAGCGGAAGTTAGAGAAGTCGATGTTCATGCCATCAGGTTGGAGGCTACCCAGACGGAATATAAGGTGTTGTTCCTCCAACCTGAGTGTGGCTTCATCTTTACAGTAGAGGAGGCCATGGATAGACATGTCAGAATGGGAATGGGATGTGGAATTAAAATGTGTGGCCACTGGGAGATCCTGCTTTCTCTGGCGGACAGAGCGTAGATGTTCAGCAAAGCGGTCTCCCAGTCTGCGTCGGGTCTCGCCAATATATAAAAGGCCACATCGGGAGCACCGGACACAGTATATCACCCCAGTCGACTCACAGGTGAAGTGTTGCCTCACCTGGAAGGACTGTTTGGGGCCCTGAATGGTGGTAAGGGAGGAAGTGTAAGGGCACGCAGAACAAGTGCTACACATGCCCTTACACTTCCTCCCTTACCACCATTCAACATACAATACCTCACACTTGTCTGTATTAAACTCCATCTGCCATTTTTCAGCCCATTTTTCCAGCTGGTCCAAGTCCCTCTGCAGGCTCTGAAAACCTTCCTCACTGTCTACTACACCTCCAATCTTTGTATCATCAGCAAATTTGCTGATCCAATTTACCACATTATCATCCAGATCATTGATATAGATGACAAATAACAATGGACCCAGCACTGATCCCTGTGGCACACCACTAGTCACAGGCCTCCACTCGGAGAAACAATTGTCTACTACCACTCTTTAGCTTCTTCCATTGAGCCAATGTCTAATCCAATTTACCACCTCTCCATGTATACCTTGCGACTGAATTTTCCTAACTAACCTCCCAAGCAGGACCTTGTCAAAGGCGTTACTGAAGTCCATGTAGACAATATCCTTTGCCTTCCCTTCATCCACTTTCCTGGTAACCTCCTCGGAAAACTCCAATAGATTGGTCAAACATGACCTACCATGCACAAAGCCATGTTGACTCTCCCTAATAAGTCCCTGTCTATCCAAATGCTTGTAGATTCTGTCTCTTAGTACTCCCTCCAATAACTTACCTACTACCGACATTAAACTTACCGGCCTATAATTTCCCGGATTACTTTTCGATCCTTTTTTAAACAACGGAACAACATGAGCCACTCTCCAATCCTCCGGCACCTCACCTGTAGACAGCAACATTTTAAATATATCTGCCAGGGCCCCTGCAATTTCAACACTAGTCTCCTTCGAGGTCCGAGGGAACACCCTGTCAGATCCCGGGGATTTATCCACTTTAATTTTCCTCAAGACAGCAAGGACTTCCTCCTTTTCGATCTGTACAGTTTCCATGATCTCATTACTTGTTTCCCTTAATTCCATAGACTTCATGCCAGTTTCCTTAGTAAATACAGACGCAAAAAACCTATTTAAGATCTCCCCCATTTCCTTTGGTTCCGCACATAGCTGACCACTCTGATCTTCAAGAGGACCAATTTTATCCCTTACAATCCTTTTGCTCTTAATATACCTGTAAAAGCTCTTTGGATTATCCTTCACTTTGACTGCCAAGGCAACCTCATGTCTTCTTTTAGCCCTCCTGATTTCTTTCTTAAGTAGTTTCTTGCACTTCTTATACTCCTCAAGCACCTTATTTACTCCCTGCTTCCTATACATGTCATACAACTCCCTCTTCTTCTTTATCAGAGTTGCAATATCCCTTGAGAACCAAGGTTCCTTATTCCTATTCACTTTGCCTTTAATCCTGACAGGAACATACAAATTCTGCACTCTCAAAATTTCTCCTTTGAAGGTTTCCCACCTACCGATCACATCTTTGCCAGAGAACAACCTGTCCCAATCCACGCTTTTTAGATCCTTTCTCATTTCTTCAAATTTGGCCTTCTTCCAGTTAAGAACCTCAACCCTAGGACCAGATCTATCCTTGTCCATAATCAAGTTGAAACTAATGGTGTTATGATCACTGGAACCAAAGTGCTCCCCTACACAGACTTCTGTCACTTGTCCTAACTCGTTTCCTAACAGGAGATCCAATATTGCATCCCCTCTAGTTGGTCCCTCTATATATTGATTTAGAAAACTTTCCTGAACACATTTTACAAACTCTAAACCATCTAGACCCCTAACAGTATGGGAGTCCCAATCAATATATGGAAAATTAAAATCCCCTACCACCACAACTTTATGTTTCCTGCAGTTGCCTGCTATCTCTCTGCAGATTTGCTCTTCCAATTCTCGTTGACTATTGGGTGGTCTGTAATACAATCCCACGAATGTCGCCATACCTTTCCTGGTTCTCAGCTCCACCCATAAGGACTCAGTAGACAAGCCCTCTAACCTGTCCTGCCTGAGCACTGCTGTAATATTTTCCCTAACAAGCAATGCTACTCCCTCACCTTTCATTCCTCTGCCTCGATCACATCTGAAATATCGGAACCCTGGAATATTAAGCTGCCAGTCCTGCCCTTCCTGTAGCCAAGTTTCACTAATTGCTAGAATGTCATAATTCCACGTGTCAATCCACACCCTCAACTCATCCACCTTCCCTGCAATACTCCTAGCATTGAAATATATACACCTCAGAAGATTTTTACCACCACTGACAACCTTTCTATTAGCGGATTTGCTTGAACTTTTAACATCATTTATTTTCACCCCCCCACATTGCCAGCTCTGGCACTCTGGTTCCCATCCCCCTGCAAATCTAGTTTAAAGCCTCCCCAATAGCATTAACAAACCTCCCTGAAAGGATATTGGTCCCCCTGTAGTTCAAGTGTAACCCGTCTCTCTTGTACAGGTCCCACCTGCCCCAGAAGAGATCCCAATGATCCTGAAATCTGAAACCCTGCCCCCTACACCAGTTCCTCAGCCACTTGTTCATCCTCCAGAGTATCCTATTCCTACCCTCACTGGCACCTAGCACAGGTAGCAATCCTGAGATTACCACCCTCGAGGTCCTGCTTTTCAACTTCCTACCAAGCTCTCTATACTCACTCTCCAGGACCTCCTCACTCTTCCTTGCTATGTCATTGGTACCGATGTGTACCACGACATCTGGCTGATCACCCTCCCACTTCAGAATGTCATGCAAGCGATCAGAGACATCCTTGACCCTGGCACCCGGGAGGCAACAAACCATCCTGGATTCTCTGTCACGACCACAGAACCTCCTATCTGCACCTCTAACTATTGAGTCCCCTATTACTACTGCTCTCCTCTTTTCCCCCCTCCCTTCTGACCTCCTATTTTATCTTCCCATGCTGAGCATCAATTGTCACTCAAATAAATCCTCCTTCCTTTGTCTGTGTAAGAAATACACTAGCATGCCATGTCCTTGAAGGAAGTATAAACAACCTGTGAGCAGTCTTCATCTCTCTCTCTCTCTTTTAAAAACAAGTTGTTAGTGTTAAATAACTCTCTCTCGCTCTTTTCAAAAGCACAGTTAATATGGGTAAACGAGCACAGTTCATAGGGGTAATTCAGGACCCCATCACAAATGGAATTAATGACTTTGTAGCCATGTTTGCAGATGATATGAAGATAGGTGGAGGTGCAGGTAGTGTTGAGGAAACAGGGAGTCTGCAGAGGGATTTAGACAGATTGGAAGAATGGGCAAAGAAATGGCAGGTGAGAATACAGTTTAAGGAAGTGCCTGCTCATGCACTTTGGTGTAAGGAATGAAGGCATAGACTACCGTTTTCTAAATGGGAAACAAATTCAGAAATTACATGTGCAAAGGTACTTGGGAGTCCTCATGCAGGATTCCCTAAATGTGAGCTTGCAGGCTGAGTTGGTGGTACATAAGTGCACTGTTAGAATTCATTTTGAGAGGACTAGAATATAAAAGCAAGGGTGTAATGCTGAGGCTTTATAAGACATTGGTCAGACCGCACTTGTAATATTGTAAGCAATTTTAGGCCCCTTATCTATGGGAAAAAATAGTGCTGGTGATTATCGGCAACATTTTGTGGGCTGCAGACAGTTGTTTGAAATGGTCTTTTAAATATACCCATATTGAATTACTGTCACTGAAATCAGCAGCAAGTAATATCCCCCTAAGCAATATACTTTTAAATCAACCTAATGATCTTCAGATCTCAAGATCATCTGAAGGACTATTGGACTCGGTAGGCACAACACCTTTAAGAGGATGAAGATTCTTCACCATGGCCAGAAGTGAGGCAGAAGGTGGGAAGGAACTACAAGCCAGGCTGAAATGCAGAGGTTTGAGGCCTCCTCTCTCCAGCATCTTGTTGCCAAATGTGCAGTAACTGGAGAACAGAACTGAGAACCTGAGGGCAGACTACTGTATCAGAGAGAAATGAAATCCTGTTGTATTCTATATCCGTCCTAGACGTAGCTTTCTCCAGGCACACCAGATACAGAGATCAGACCAAAAGGCTTCTTGATTTACAGTAACAGATCCACAGCAGATCTCATCTTATTGGCTCTTCACTCAACCCTGGAACATCTGGACAGCATAGATGCATCAGGATGTTCTTTATTGACTACAATGCCATCATCCCTTCAAAACTAATCAGTAAGCTCCAAGACCTTGGCCTCAATACCTCCTTGTGCAATTGGATCTTCGATTTCCTCACTCGTAGACCCAAGTCAGTTTGGATTGGTAACAACATCTCAGTGATCTCCATCAGCACAGGTGCAACTCAAGTCTGTGTGCTTAGCCCCCTGCTTATGATTGTATGGCTTGGTACAGCTCCAATGCCATATTCAAGTTTGCTGATGGTGCCACTGTCATAGGCCAAATGAAATGTGATGAATCAGCTTATCGGAGGGAGACTGGAAATCCGGCTGAGTGGTATCATAACAACAAGCTGTCACTCTGTCAACAAGACCAAGGAGCTGATTAGAGACTTCAGGAGAAGTCAGGAGGAGGACATGAGCCAGTCCTCGTTGGAGGATCAGTGGTGAAGGTTAGAAACTTTAAATTCCTCGGTGTGATTATTTCAGAGGACCTGTTCTGGGCCCAGCATGTAAGTGCAATTCCGAAGAAAGCATGGCAGTGCCTCTACTTAGGAGTTTGTGAAGATTCAGCATGACCTCTAAGACATTGTCTAATTTCTACAGATGTGTAGTGGATAAGTATTTTGACTGGCTGCAGCACAGGCTGATATGGAAGCAGCAATGCCTTGTACAGAAAATCCTACAAAAGGTAGTGGATACACCCCAGATGATCAAGGGTAAAGCCCTCCCAACCATTGAGCACATGTACATGAAACACTGTCGCAGGAAAGCAGCATCCGTCATCAGCTGCCAGCAGGAAGAAGGTACAAAAGCCTCGGGGCTTGCACCACTAGGTTCAGAAACAGTTACTACCCCTCAGCCATCAGGCTCTTGAGCCAAACGGGATAACATCACTCAACTTCACTTGTCCCATCACTGAAATGCCCCCAAAATCAATGAACTCACTTTCAAGGACTCCTCATCCCATGTTTTCAATAATTATTGTTTGTTTGTTTGTTTATTTATTTCTTCTTTTTGCATTTACATTGCTTGTTGCCGTCTGCACTCTGGTTGAAAGCCCTAGTTGGTCTGTGTGGATTGGTGATAATATCTCCTCCTTGCTGATGATCAACCTCAGGGGTGTGTGCTTAGTCCACTGCTCCACTGTCTCTATAGCCTTGACTGTGTGGCTAGGCATAGCTCAAATATCATCTATAAATTTGCTAATGACACAACTATTGTTGGTAGAAACCCAGATGGAGGCAAAAGGGTGTATAGGAGCGAGATGTACCAACTAGTGGAGTGGTGTCGCAACAACAACCTTGCACTCAATATCAGAATGACAAAAGAGCTGATTGTGGACTTCAGGAACGGCAAGACGAAGGAAACCATACCAATCCTCATAGAGGGATCAGAAGTGGAGAGAAGTGAGCAGTCTGCATCACTGTTTGTTTTTTTTTGGGGGGGCTACTGCACAGGACCAAAAGAAGCTACCGAGGCTTATAAATTTAGTTGGCTCCATCTAGGGTACTAACCTACAAAGTACCCAGGACATCTTCAAGGAGCAGTGTCTCAGAAAGGCAGTGTCCATTGTTAAGGACCCCCAGCACCCAGGCGCATGATCTTTTCTCATTGTTACCATCAGGTTGGAGGTACAGATGCCTTAAGGCACACATTCAGTGATTCAGGAACAGCTTCTTCCCTTCTGCCATCTGATTCCTAAATGGACATTAAACCATGAACACTACTTCACTTCTTTTCGAACAAAAAAGATAGAACGTAGAAATCTACAGCACATTACAGGCCCTTCGGCCAAAATGTTGTGCCGACCATGTAACCTGCTCTAGAAATTCATTAACACAGATGGCTGTAGAGGCCAAGTCATTTGATAAATTTAAGGCAGGGGATGATAGGTTCTTGATTAGTCATCATCATCATTATTATGTGCTGTGTCCTATGACGTGGGTGATTTGATTGTTCTTGGCAAATTTTGATTGTCTACCTTGTGTCAGTGGTTGTATATCCAGGACTTATGACATTCACCAGCTGTTCATAAGACCATCCACTGCTGCTTCCATGGCTTCACGTGACTCTGAATGGGGGGGCTAATCAGATGCTACACCTTGTCCAAGGGTGACCTGCAGGTTAGTGGAGGGAAGGAAGTGCCTTGCACTCCTTAATAAGATACTTGATTAGGAAGGGCATCAAAGGATGTGGAGAGAAGGCGGGAGAATGGAGTTGAACAGGATAATAAATCATCTGTGATGGAATAGTGGACCAAATGTTCTGATTCTTCTCCTATTTCTTATGATCTTATGGTCTCTCTATATATGACGTGTATGAAAGCAGAATTCATGAATGTTCCAGGTGTGACGTATAGA
This sequence comes from Mobula birostris, assembly GCF_030028105.1. NCBI lineage: Eukaryota > Metazoa > Chordata > Chondrichthyes > Myliobatiformes > Myliobatidae > Mobula > Mobula birostris. Next base: position 93,316,345 of record NC_092370.1, on the reverse strand, counting down.
ATCTGTTTTTTGTAATTCAGAAATGAAAGTGTGTGGGAGAGGATCACAGAAACAGCTGTAACACACATAAAAGTTGCTGGTGAATGCGGCAGGCCAGGCAGCATCTCTAGGAAGAGGTACAGTCGACATTTCGGGCTGAGACCCTTCATCAGGAATAACTGAAAGAAGAGCTAGTAAGAGATTTGAGAGGGGGAGGGGGAGATCCGAAATGATAGAAGACAGGGTGGGGAGGGGGGATGGAGCCAAGAGCTGGACAGTTGATTGGCAAAAGGGATATGAGAGGGTCATGGGACAAGAGGCCTAGGGAGAAAGAAAGGGGGAGAGGGGAAGCCCAGAGGATGGGCAAGGAGTACAGTGAGAGGGACAGAGGGAGAAAAAGGAGAGAGAGAAAAAGAATACATACATATATAAATAAATAACGGATGGGGCACGAGAGGGAGGTGGGACATTAACGGAAGTTCAGGAAGTCAATATTCATGCCATCAGGTTGGAGGCTACCCAAGCGGAATATAAGGTGTTGTTCCTCCAACCTGAGTGTGGCTTCATCTTTACAGTAGAGGAGGCTATGGATAGACATATCAGATGGGAATGGGTTGTGGAATTAAAATGTACAGCCACTGGAAGATTCTGCTTTCTCTGGTGGACAGAGTATAGGTCCACCTCCCCCTTGTACCCCATCGGTTATTTATTTATTTATTTATTCATTCATTCATTCATTCATTCATTCTCTCTCTCTCTCTCTCTCTCTCTCTCTCTCTCTCTCTATATATATATATATATATATATATATATATACACACACACACACTATCCTCATTGTATGCGAGGGATACGTTCCTTGAAGTTGACGCATAATGTGAAATCACATAATGTGAATAATTATTTAAATTGAGAAAATAGGGATGCGTTCCAGAGGGCTTCCTAAATATGTTTTATCTGTAATTTATTCACATTTTTATACCAATACGACACAAAAGCAGTACTACAAGACAAAATTTGTATTATATTTAATTAATTTAAGTTAATATTCAATGTAATAAATCATAGAAAGTTAACATCCTCTGGAGTGCAGTACTCACCAGCAGTGGCAGGTATGTTCGCTCTGGGAGATGAGTGGTTGTTGTGGTGTCGGGCAGCTTTACATGGATAAGGTGGATGGTTGTGGTCGTCAGGATCGTATCAAGCACAGCAAGGGGTGAAGGAAGAATCACAGAACTCTTAGAACTGTCGGCAGCAGAAGATTACAGCGATTTGCATAAAGTGGTGAGGGTTGTTTGCTTGGCAGCATTTTGTTTTTCAGTATAAATTTGCTTGTAGGGAAGAAGGGTTAACGGCAGGGAACGACTGAAATGCTGACTCCGTTCTAAACTTGGGTCCATGTCCGTCGCCATTTGTGCCAAGTGTTCCGACTTCCACCATTCCCTCACCATTGGTAAACTCCCGGGATTTTCAGTATCACCTGTTGCTTGCAGCATCTGAGAGATAGTTCGCTGTAAAAAAAAATACGCCTTGAATGTGAATCACACCGGTCAAGTGGTTGAATCAGCGATGTTGTGTTCGGCAGCGGGAAACGCACTGTTATGTTAGGATGAATGCTGTCCAAATGTTTAGGATGGGCTGGCGCGTTGTCAACCAACAAAAGAACTTTAAAGGCAAGATTCTGTTTCCAGCAGTAGCGTCCCAGAGCTGTGTTACCTTCAGCTGATGCCACGCTGTTTATAATTTCCAACTTTTTTTCAAGTGTTAAAGCGGTTCTCTGCCACTCGGCTGATGGCACAAGACATGACATCGGATGCTTAGGAGGCATAATTAAATATTTCAAGCACAAAATCACTGCACCATAGGTAAAACCAACAAAAGTTTAAGATCGCGCATCCACAGCTTGCCAAAACCAATGCGAGAGTGGCGGGAATGAAATTGTGAGGCGCGTGCACCTGACTGGTATTGGTGGGAAAGCGGTGCTTCTCGTCCCAACAGTGAGACTATGAGGCATGCGCACGTGACTTGTATTGGCACGAAAGCAGTGGTGAATTTTGGACACATATAACGAGATGTTGGTAGAAGTAGGTTCCTGGCATAACTGTGAATCCGCATAGTCTGAAGATGCATATAATGAAGGTAGGGCAGAGGTCTCCAACCCCCGGGCCGTAAAGCATGTGCTTACCAGGCCGCGAGGAAACAATATGAGTCAGCTGCACCTTTCTTCATTCCCGGTCATGTACTGTTGAACTTGAACATAGGGTTGCCAACTGTCCCGTATTTGCCAGGACATCCCGTATATTGGGCTAACTTGGTTTGTCCCATATGGGATCGCCCTTGTCCTGTATTTCCCCCGCTAAGGTAGAGTGTTCCCATGAAACCTTTCGTGCTGAAATGGTGTAAAGTGAAGAAGCAATTACCATTAATTTATATGGGAAAAATTTTTGAGCATTCCCAGACCCAGAAAATAACCTACCAAATAACACACAAAACCTAAAATAACACTAACATATAGTAAAAGCAGGAATGATATGCTAAGTACACAGCCTATATAAAATCAAAATAATGTATGTATAGTGTAGTTTCACTGAACAGAATTGCCAAAAACGATTTGTAGAAAGAAATCGGCGCGTACATGCATGCGCACACAGGTGCCCACACAAGGCTTCATGGTCATGGTAGTCTTTCTCGGGGTAAACGCAACGTATTTGACTGCTACTCTTGACCATTGGCAACCCTACCCACCCTCCCACCCCGTTCAGCCGGTCCGCAAGAATATTGTCAATATTAAACTGGTCCGCGGTGCAAAAAAGGTTGGGGACCTCTGGGATAAGGTGTATATGTATTCTTTTTCTCTCTCTCCTTTTTCTCCCTCGGTCCCCCCACTATACTCCTTGCCCATCCTCTGGGCTTCCCCCTTCCCCCTTTCTTTCTCCCTGGGCCTCCCGTCCCATGATCCTCTCATATCCCTTTTGCCAATTAACTTTCCAGCTCTTGGCTCCATCCCCCCCCCCCACCCCCCTGCCGTCTTCTCCTATCATTTTGGATCTCCCCCTCCCCCTCCCACTTTCAAATCCCTTACTAGCTCTTCTTTCAGTTAGTCCTGAGGAAGGGTCTCAGCCCGAAACGTGGACTGTACTTCTTCCTAGAGATGCTGTCTGGCCTGCTGCGTTCATCAGCAACTTTTATGTGTGTTGCTTGAAATTCCAGCATCTGCAGATTTCCTCGTGTTTACAGAAACAGCTGTGATGTGAGGGCGAGCAGTGAGGGAATGTGTCCACCAGTCCACCTCACTTACTCTGTGAGTGAGCGAGTGAGTCTGCTCAGTGCTTCCATCTCTGCTTGGCTCGACTCAGCCCCAGATTGTTATAGTTTGGGAGTGTGTGAGAAGCAAGATATGGGGAGTGAAGGCATGTGGAATTCTCCATTTCCTCCCAGCACACGTAGCTGCAGCCCCACAGTAGGCAGCAAATCTATCCCAGTGATGTCCCAAACACACATTAGTATATTCAGGCTGTATCAATCGGCTGTTCATAACCTGAAGACCTGTTTCTTCAGTTCAATTCATAATTGAAACTCACTAGTGAACATTTTGCTGAAATTAAACTTTGAATAATGCTTATAACTGTCTGAAATTATTTTTTTTATTCTAACACAAATCAAACCTGTAGACACGAAGGAAATTGATAAATTCGTATGTATTCGTAGTTCCTGATACAATGAATTAAGAAGGAACAGGGCTGAGTGAACACTGTGGTTGGCCTCTTTCTTTCCAGTCTTGGCAAAGTGTCTTGGCCCAAAAGGTCAGCTGCTCATTTTCCTCCATTGGTGCTGTCTGGCCTGGCATGTTCCTCCATCATTTTGTGTGGGTTGCTCAATGTTTCTAGCATCTGCAGAATTTCTCTAGTCTGCACTTGTCTACATAATGTGTTGCTAACGTTGGAAAGTCAGTGTATTGTTGTATCGTCTGGCATATTAGGGCATGCCCAGCAGTCCAGACTATCAAATGAAAGAAAAAGCATTAACTTGCTCTTTCTGCTTCTGTCAATTTTTTAATCATATTTTGCTTGGTATCCCTTTATAGATTTCAAAGTCTAGAAATAGAATCTGTTGAAGATGATAGCAATCATATAGAAATGAAATTTAACTCTCTAAAGGATGCCTTGGTAGAATCAGCAAAGTCAGTGATTCCTAAAAGAGGAAAAAGCACAAAGAATAAGTAGATGACAGATGAAATCAAAAATCTAATGGAAGAAAGAAGATGGAAGAAAGCAAATCCTATAGAATGTAAGTCCTTAGATAAAAAAAGTTAAAAGCTTATGTCAAAAAGCCAAAGAAGAATGGTTAAACCAGGAATGTGAGCAAATAGAAAGAATCCCTATCACTGATCCAAGAAGGTTACACCAACAAATCAGGAATATCACTGGTAAAAAGCTCCTGTGTTCTTCAGATGGATGTTTGAAAGCAAAGGACAGTACCATTATCATGGAAAAAGATGAGATTATGAACAGATGGACTGAGTATATTCAGGAATTGTTTGAAGACGATCGAGGTGAAAAACCATAAATTAAGAAAAACATTGAAGGTCCAGTATTTTAAATCTGAAGTTCATAATGCAATAAATAAGATGAAGAGAGGAAAGGCAGCAGGTCCTGATGAATTAGTAATAAAACAAATTATCGCCCTTGAAGATTATAAAATTGAAAAACTTAGTGATTTAATCAATGACATTTATGAGACTGGAATAATAGCAGAAGAGATGAAAAAATCAGTATTTATCACTCTTCCTAAGAAACCTGGAGCAATAGAATGTGAATTACACAGAACCATAAGTTTAACGAATCATATCACCAAGATACTTCTAAGAATTTTGATGACAGGAGCCAAAAGTACAAACCCCATTTCCAGAAAAGTTGGGATATTTTCCAAAATGCAATAAAGACAAAAATCTGTGATATGTTAATTCACGTGAACATTTATCTAACTGACAAAAGCACAAAGAAAAGATTTTCAATAGTTTTACTGACCAACTTAATTGTATTTTGTAAATATACACAAATTTAGAATTTGATGACTGCACACTCAACAAAAGTTGGGACAGAGTTAAAATAAGATTGAAAAGTGCACAGAATATTCAAGTAACACTGGTTTGGAAGACTCCACATTAAGCAGGCTAATTGGTAGCAGGTGAGGTATCATGACTGAGTATAAAAGTAGCGTCCATCAAAGGCTCAGTCTTTGCAAGCAAGGATGGGTCGTGACTCACCTCTTTGTGCCAAAGTTCGTCAGAGAATTGTTAGTCAGTTCAAAAGGAACATTTCTCAACGCAAGATTACAGAGAATTTAGGTCTTTCAATATCTACAGTACATAATATTGTGAAAAGATTCAGAGACATCTGAGTGCGTAAAGGGCAAGGTTGGAAACCACTGTTGAATGCGTGTGATCTTCGAGCCCTCAGGTGGCACTGCCTAAGAAACAGTCATGCTACCGTGACAATTATAGCCACCTGGGCTCGGGAGTACTTCGGAAAACCATTGTCACTCAACACAGTCCGTTGCTGCATCCAGAAATGCAACTTGAAACTGTATTACGCAAGGAGGAAACCATACATCAACTCTGCAGAAACGCCGGCGAGTTCCCTGGGCCAGAGCTCATCTCAGGTTGACCGAAAGACTGTGGAACCGTGTGCTGTGGTCAGATGAGTCCACATTTCAGCTAATTTTTGGAAAAAACGGGCGTCGAGTTCTCCGTGCCAAAGATGAAAACGACCATCCAGATTGTTACCAGCGAAAGTTGCAAAAGCCAGCATCTGTGTTGGTATGAGGGTGCATCAGTGCCCATGGCATGAGTGACTTGCATGTATGTGAAGGTACCATTGACTCTGAGGTGTATATTAGGATTTTAGAGAGACATATGTTGCCATAAAGGCGACGTCTCTTCCCGGGACGTCCATGCTTATTTCAGCAGGACAATGCCAGACCACATTCTGCACGGGCTACAACAGCGTGGCTTTGTAGACACAGAGTGCATGTGCTTGACTGGTCTGCTGCCAGTCCAGATCTGTCTCCTATTGAAAATGTATGGTACATCACGAAGAGGAGAATCAGACAACGGAGACCACGGACTGTTGAGCAGCTGAAGTCTTATATCAAGCAAGAATGGACAAAATTTCCAATTGCAAATCTACTACAATTAATATCCTCAGTTCCAAAATGATTACAAAGTGTTATTAAAAGGGAAGGTGATGTAACACAATGGTAAACATGCCTCTGTCCCAATTTTTGTTGAGTGTGTTGCAGCCATCAAATTCTAAATTTGTGTATATTTACAAAATACAATTAACTTGGTCAGTAAAACTGTTGAAAATCTTTTCTTTGTACTTTTGTCGTTAAATAAAGGTTCACAAGATCACAAGACAAAGGAGCAGAAGTAGGCCATTCGGCCCATCGAGTCTGCTCCGCAGCTCCCCCATGAGCTAAACTATTCTCCCATCTTGTTCCAATTTCCGGCTTTTTCCCCATATCCCTTGATACCCTGACTAATTAGATACCTGTCAATCTCCTCCTTAAACACCCTCAATGATCGGGCCTCCACAGCTGTATGTGGCAACGAATTCCATAAATCCACGACTCTCTGGCTAAAAAAATTTCTCCTCATCTCTGCTCTAACTGGGTACCCTCTAATTCTAAGACTATGGCCTCTTGTCCTGGACTCACCCCCCAAGGGAAACAACCTTTCCACATCTACTCTGTCCAACCCTTTCAACATTCGAAATGTTTCTATGAGATCCCCTCTCATTCTTCACGTGAATTAACATATCACAGATTTTTGTTTTTATTGCATCTTGGAAAATATCCCAACTCTTCTGGAAGTGGGGTTTGTAAGATACAAGCTGAAATAGGTAAAGAACAATGTGGTTTTGTGAAAGACAAAGGTACAAGAAACTCAATGTTGATGTTAAGGATACTATCAGAATGAGTTATCCAAGTGCAAAAAGATTTGTTTATTTTATCGACTACACAAAACCATTTGATAAAGTGAAAGCACAATAAGTTATTTGAAATATTACAGAAAACTCTAGATCTAGATTTGAAAGACCTCCACCTAATCAGAAATCTGTACTGGGAACAAACTGCAGCTGTAAGAATAGATGGTGAAGTGAGTCAGTTTACGAAACTCAAGGGTTAGACGAGTGTTAGACAAGGGTGTGTTTTCTCCCCTGATTTATTTGATGTGTACAGTGAAACAATATTACAAAAAATAAGAGAAATCTTGGGAATCAAAGTTGGCAGTGAACACATCAATAATTTCAGATATGTAGATGACACTGTGTTAATTGTAAGTACGGTGGAAGAACTACAAAACTTAATTGATATAATTGGTGAAGAAAGTGCAAAAATGGGTCTATCTATCAATTGCAAAAAGACAGAATGTGTGGTGATATCCAAAAAGAAGGAGAATCCTATCTGCAGGCTGAGAATAAACGGAGAAGACATAAAAGAAGTACAGAACTTTTGCTACTTAGGAAGCTGGGTGACATCAGATCGCAGGTGCGACATGGACATCAAAAGAAGAACAGGGATGGCAAAAGACACCTTTATGAGAATGAAGAGTCTTCTGACCAGTACTATACTAGGCATGACAACTGCCTCAGAGTACTGAAATGTTATGTTTATTCAGTTATGTTATATGGCTCAGAATGTTGGACAATATCTAGTAACATGAGGAAATGAATTGGAGCAGCAGAGATGTGGTTTTTGAGGAGGATGCAAAAAATATCATGGATGAAACGAATAACGAGGATGTCATAAACAGAGCAAACACAAAAAGAGAAACAATGTATGTGATCATGAAAAGACAATGTAACTTCATTGGACTTGTGATTAGGAAAGAGGGGTTAGAATGCACGGTAATTATGGGAAAGATTGAAAGGAAGAAAGCAGCCAGAGAACTGGAAATGAATACCAGTGAATTGATCCACTTGACCTGAAACAGGAGTGTGTGGGCCATGGCAGTCAAAGCTCAAACTGGGTATGACACCTGATGATGATGATGCTGATCCCTTTATTCCTTTATTCCTTTTTTCCTTTTTTTCCTTCCTTGGTTCAGTCTGGCCTGCTGAAATGTGTATAGTACACCAAACTGTTTGGTTTATGATTGTCACATGTACCAAGGTACAGTGAAGAACTTGTCTTGCAGATAGTTCATGCAGATGAATTTATTACACAGTGCTTTGAAGTAGGACAAGGTAAAACAATAACAAAATGCAAAATAAAGTGTAACAGCTCCAGAGAAAATGTCCTGCAGGTGGACTGTAAAGTGCATGGTCATAATGAAGTAGATTGTGACGTCAAGAGTCCATCTGGAGAACTATTCAATAATCTTCTAATTGTGGAGTAGACACTATCCTTGAGTCTAGTAGTATATGCTTTCAGACTTGTATCTTTTGGCCAACAGGAGACAGTCAGAGAAAACTCCCAGGGTGGTTGATTACACTGGCTGCCTTACTGAGGCAGCAAGAAGTTTAGACAGTTCATGGAGTGGACGTGCTGAGCCCTGTCCACAATTCTCTGCAGTTTCTTGAGGTCGTGGGCAGAGCAGTTGCCATACCAAGCTATAATGCAACCAGAAAGGATGCCTTCTATGGTACATTGGTATGAATTGTTAAGAGCCATTGAGGTCATGTCAAATTTCTTTAGCCTCCTGAGAGAGTAGAGGTGTTGGTGAGCTTATTCAGCTATAGGGAGTTGAGGATGCAGCCTTTGGAGCACTCATGTTGAGAATAATCATGACAGGGAATGAGGCCCATCTTTATAGTGTGATATGACATTACACTGCTCCTTCATGGCCACATTATTTAGCCCTATGAGAGATAACAGTTTACTGATCTCAATAAAAATCATTACTTAAGGAAATGTTAATCTTAAACTTTTGTGCAGGTCTTTTACTTATTGAAAACCAATGTTGTGTATGAGGTTTATCCATTTTTAATGTTTTTGTACCTTTAATATCTGAATTCTTTCTTTTTACTTTATTGATATTGGCTATCAATTAAAAGCCACCAAATAGTTTATTTTAAGAAAAGAATTAATTTATTTTATGTTAAGAAATCACTTTATACAGGTTTTTTCTCTTGATTTTTAAACAATTTTTAAATATATTTTTCTTCCACCCACTGTTTAAAAAAAATGGAAAAATGTCTGTATTCCATTTCCTCATCATAATTATAAACTTCTTAAATCAGCATATCCAAATATTTTAAATTTTAATTTAATTTAAGCCTGTTATAAAGAGTATGTTTTGTAATTGCAGCGTTTCAAATATTTTTATGGTTTGTAAGTTGCCTTGGAAAATTATTACTCAGAGGATTAAGTAAAATCTACTCCCTTTTGTTATAGTTCGACCTTTATTCTAAATAACTAGTCACTGTATACATTTTATCTCACCCTGTCTTGTCATGATAATTTGTCAACCTCTTTCCTACCCATAACTTTATACTTCCCTGTTTCCCTCAAGTCTTCTAATTTGCAAGGTTCTTTTATTCTTTGTCAAGATTACTTATGGGCACTCTTTCTCTTTCTTTATCTCTTATATACTATGAATATTGTGTGCAGGTCTGATTGCCACGCTACAGGAAATATGTGATTAAGCTAGAGAGGGTACAGAATAGTTCCTGCTTTACAGGCCTTGACTTATCAGACTAAGTCATCTTCCCCTGAACTGAAGGAACTTGAGCGGAAACATGATAGTGGTATGTAAACTTATGAAGGGTTTTAATATAAATAGACAACCAATATCTTTTTCCCGTAGTAGGGATGTCAAAAACAAAAGGCATAGATTTAAGTTGTGACAGTAAGTTTAAAGCAAATCTGAGGGGTACATTTTTCACACAGTAGTTGGTATCTGGAATGAGCTGCCAGAGAATATAGTGGAGACAAAAACATAAGCAACATTTAAGAGGCATCTGGGCAAGTAATTAATGAGCAATGTATAAAGGAATATGAAATTAATGAGGGCAAGAGGGTTAGTGCAGAGGGGCATGATGGTTGGCATGGACTTGCTAGCTGAAAGGCTGGTCAGCTGCAAACTCTTTTTAACGTTCTTTAACATAGGTTTTAAATCTCATTATGTGATTGGCCTCTTCCAATAAGCTGCTCTCCCTGAAGATTGAGATAAATATTCATACTTTACCTGCATTTATATTTTCTTTACTGCTGCGTCTCAATATCTTGCACCTTTTTACCTTGAGCTACTCCATAACCGTTACCATTACATCTGAGCTATGACCACTTTGAGTATGAAGTTTTCACTGTACATCACAAAATCAGAAATATTGTCTAAGATTGTTGATTAGATTGTTAATGTTCATGATACACTGTCCCACATTTAAAAACAACTTTTCATGCAACAAACACATAGAAATGTCTTGGTGTTGCTAAAACCATGCTTCATGATGCAAATTGGAGACCTTTTCTTCAAATCCTTTCTCGGCTCCAAAATTTTGTTTTATTTATCTTTCTGTTACAACTGCACGTGGAGTACTGACTTGGCTGATTTCTCAGTGGAAATATGTGCTAAGTTATTTCAGTGATGCTGTTTCTCCTATAGCTGAATATTGTTTTCAAAGGTTACTATGCTGTCTTAGTATCTTGTCACCAGTCGTTTGTATTCTTTTCTTCTGTTAAATGTGTTCTGCTGCAACAATGACAAAGGGATTTGAGGTTATTCATTGCTCCACAATTCAGTAAAGCATTTCCCATTTGAATTCATTAATTTTCATTCTTATCACAATTTAAAAAATGGGACTTGTGTAGACCGTGAATTATGTAGCTTCCAGGCCAAGACATTTCCCACTACTGCTGGACCCCTTGGCTCCCCTTCCCCACCACTACTCCCCAACCCTGAGTCTCTCAGGCACCTCTATCAACTCTTGGATCTTCAGAGCTTCCATCTTCCTCACACTCTACCTTTCCTGAACACCTTGACCCTCCTTTCTCTAATGCCACCAACTCTTTTCCCCCTCTGATCCCAGCCCTAATCCCTGCCTTGTCTTCACCATTCCCTCCGACCTTCCCCTCTGAGGCAGAATGTTCTGTCCTCAGCAAGGGGCTTACTTTTGTCTCCCTTTGCCCACACCTTTGTGAGTTCAGTGTCTGCCACAATGCTGAGCTCCTCTTCCATCACCTCTGTCTCCGAGCCCACTTCTTCGGCAAGAATTTCCCACCCTGCACTCTCTCTGCACCAATTCCAGCCTCGCCATCAAAACCCACAGACAAAGGGGCTACTGTTATAGTATGGTGGACTGACCTCTACCTTCACCAACCTCATCAAGTCTGGAGATCTCCCATCCACAACCATCAGACTCATTGTTCCCTTACCCTGCTCTGCTCATCTCTTTCTCCTATCCAAGATCAACAAACTTTACTGTCCAGGTAGGACTATTGTTTCTGCCTGTTCCTGCCACACTGAACTCTTGTCCACGTACTTTAACTTCATTTTATCCCCCTTGGTTCAGTCCCTTACTACCTATGTCTAAGACACTTCTCATGCTCTTGATCTCCTCAACAACTTGCAGTTCCCTGGCTCTGATTGCCTCATTTTCACCATGGTTGTCCAGTCTCTATACACTTCTAACCCTCATCAAAAAGACCTTCAGACTCTCCGTTTCTTTCTTGACAACAGACCTGACCAGTTCTCCACCACTACCACCCTCTTCCAACTGGCAGAACTGGTTCTCGCCCTCAACAATTTCTCTTTCAGCTCCTCCCACTTTCTCCAAACTTAATATGTAGCCATGGGCACCCAGATGAGTTCCAACTATGCTCACTGTTTCACTGGCTACGTAGAACAGTGCATGTTCCAAACCTTCCGTGGTAATGCTCCCCAACTTTTTCTGCTATACATTGATGACTGCATTGGTGCTGTTTCATGTACTTATGTTGAGCTCGTCAATTTCATCCACTTTGCCTCCAACTTCCCCACCGTGTATTCTTTGCTGCCCTTAAATTCACGTGATCCATTTCTGACACCTCTCTCTCCTTTCTCGATCTGTTTGTCTACTTCACTGAAGACAAGCTGTCTCTTGATGTCTTTTATAAGCCCACCAATTCCCATAGGTACCTTAACTGTATCTCTTTCCACCCTGTCCTTTTTCTTAGTGCCTTTATCTCCATCATATCTTTTCCCAGGATGAGGCTTTTCTTTCCTCTTTATTCAAAGAATAGGATTTCCCTTCTCCAGTATTGATGCTGCCCTCACCCGTATCTCCTCCTTCCCAGATTTTTGTGCTCACCCCATCTTCCCACCGCCCTAACGGGGATAGAGTTCCTCTCGTCCTCCCCTACCACCCCAGAAGCTTCTGCATCCAACACAACATTTACTGCAGCTTCAATCATCTTCAGCAGCATCCTGCCACCAAACACATCTTTACCTGTCTTCTGCGCCCCCCCCTGCATCCCCACACTCCGCCTTCTGCGGGGATTGCTCCAATCGTGATTCCATTGTCCATTCATCTCTCCCCACTAATTTCCCTCCTGGCACTTATCCCAGAAAGCGGAAAAAGTGCTACAGCTGCCCATTCACATCCTCGTTCACCTCCATTCAGAGTCCCAAACAGTCCTTTCAGGTGAGACAACACTTCACATGCAAACCTTTTGAGATTGTCTATTGTATCTGGTGCTCCCAGTTCGTCCTTCTCTACATTGGTGAAACCCAACATAGGTTAGGATTCCACCTTGTCGAGCACCTCAGCTCCACCCGCAAAAAGTGGAATTGCCTGGTGGCCAACCATTTCAATTCCTATCCCCATTCCCATTCCAACATGTCAGCCCATGGCCTCCTCTTCTGCTACGATGAGGCCACTCTCAGGCAGGAGGAGCAACATCTCATATTCTGTCTAGTAAGCCTCCAATCTGATGGCATAAACATCGTTTTCTCCAACTTCTAGTAATTTTTTCCCTTCCTCTTCCCTTTTCTTCATATCCCCACTCTGGCCCCTTACCTCTTCTCACTTCCCTTTCTCCCATGATCCAATCAGATTCCTTATTCTCCAGCCCATTGTCTTTTCCACTTATCACCTCCCGCCCCCCCCCCCCCAGCTTGTCCACCCACCTGGTTTCACCTATCACCTTCAAGCTTGTCCTCCTGCTCCTACTCTCCTAACCTTCTTATTCTGGCTTCCTCCCCTTCCTTTCCAGTCCTAATGCAGGGTCTCACTGGAAACATCAACTGTTTATTCATTTCCACAGATGCTGAATGACCTGCTGAGTTCCTCCAGCATTTTGAGTGTGTTGATCTTGAGTAGAACTTGCAGAGTTAACCGCCAAACTGCTGTACAATATTGACAGCAAATTTCATTTTTTGCAGCAATTAGCTAAACTACTAATGGTTAAGATTCCCAAGTTCATTATGTCTTATAGTTATAATAACCTGATATATTTTAATAGATGGAGTTGGAGCATTTGTAACTACTAAACTTTTTAGTTTATTACTTTGCATTGTAGCTTTCAACTTGGCTGAAAGAAATAAACATAAAAATAGGGAACAACAGGAATTCTGCAGATGCTGGAAATTCAAGCAACACACATCAAAGTCCTGACGAAGGGTCTCGGCCTGAAACATCGACTGCACCTCTTCCTACAGATGCTGCCTGGCCTGCTGCGTTCACCAGCAACTTTGATGTGTGTTGCATAAAAATAGGGACTTGTGTTGTGTACGTGGCCATTTACACAACAATATCGTTAATAAAAATGCTAGAGGCTGGAGCAAAGTTAACAGGGGCTTTTACTTACGGAACCTGAACTGAACACATATATACAGATCAATACGCGCCAATAGCGCATGCTCAATAATGTGTTACTATGACATAAAATAGTCCCATATTGTACAGTAGGCTATATGGTACACCTCTCCCCTTTTATTTTAAAAGTGTGTCAATTTTTTTTTTAGGGGCACTACGCTAAACAAATACAGTACAGTATATGTACACTTAATATACAAACGCCTTCAAACGCCTGGCATTCATAGCAAGAGGATTTGAGTACAGGAGCAGGGAGGTACTACTGCAGTTGTACAAGGCCTTGGTGAGATCACACCTGGAGTATTGTGTGCAGTTTTGGTCCCCTAATCTGAGGAAAGACATCCTTGCCATAGAGGGAGTACAAAGAAGGTTCACCAGATTGATTCCTGGGATGGCAGGACTTTCATATGATGAAAGACTGGATTGACTAGGCTTATACTCATTGGAATTTAGAAGATTGAGGGGGGATCTTATTGAAACATATAAAATCCTAAAGGGATTGGACAGGCTAGATGCAGGAAGTTGGGGAAGTCCAGAATGAGGGGTCACAGTTTGAGGATAAAGGGGAAGCCTTTTAGGACCAAGATGAGGAAAAACTTCTTCACACAGAGAGTGGTGAATCTGTGGAATTCTCTGCCACAGGAAACAGTTGAGGCCAGTTCATTGGCTATATTTAAGAGGGAGTTAGATATGGCCCTTGTGGCTAAAGGGATCAGGGGGTATGGGAGGAAGGCTGGTACAGGGTTCTGAGTTGGATGATCAGGCTTGAAGGGCCAAATGGCCTAGTCCTGCACCTATTTTCTATGTTTCTATGCCCACCAACTGTTTAAGTAGTAACTTAATAATATGAAGTTATAACAAAGTAAATAATAATTATTGTAATAATTACAACTGAAATCTCGGGGGGGGGGGGGGGGCTTTCTCTGCCTCTCCAGGTAATGTCTGCCCTGCAACGTTTGATTTGGGGATGAGTTTCCACAGGTACGTCAGGTGGGTCCTCAGCACCGATGACAGGCTTATCTGTGGGCGAGGCTGATGTGGTCACATCAGGAGTGTTTGCTTCTATGTCTGGGGAGTCAGGGCAAGATATTGTTGTGTTTTTCACCTGACCATTCAGGATTTGATCCACATGACGTGCTTCTATGTCATGGGAGTCCAGGCAAGGCGGTGTTGAGTTTTTCCCCTGAGCATCCAGGATTTGATCCACATGATGTCTCCATACATTCTCTCCCACCTGTACTCTGTACATCAGTGGCCCACCTATGGCGGAAGTTACACCCGGCTGCCACTTTTCAGTCCAGTAATCCCGTGCAAGAACTGACTGTCCCACATTGAAGCTCTGTGTTGACTTAGCATTCAAGTGTTTGAACAGTCTGTTCTCTACATCACGCTGTACATTTGGCTTGAGAAGATCCATGCGGGACCTCAGGTTCCTGTTCAGAAACATCGCTGGAGTCTGGTTAGTGGTTGCATGTACTGCATTACGATAGGCAAGGAGGAAGCTGTCTACCTTGTGTTGTAGTGGTTGATTTTCACTGTCCCTTGCCTTGAGGCCTTTCTTGAATGTCTGTTGAAATCTTTCTGCCAAGCCATTTGCAGATGGATGGTAAGAAGCTGATGTAAAGTGCTTGATTCCATTGTTCTTCACAAAACTTTCAAATTCTTCAGACACAAATTGTCGTCCATTGTCTGTGCAGATTTGCTGTGGTATGCCATTCCTGACGAACATGGTCCTCAGCACTGTAATGACCTTTTCCGATGTGGTTGTCTTCATTTTGATGAGCCCTGGCCATTTGGAATGTGCATCAACGGCGATTAAAAAGATAAGAGTCCATGAATGGTCCAGCAAAGTCAATGTGCACTCGCTGCCATGGTGATGAGGGCCACACCCACGGATGGAGAGGGGCTTGTGGTGGTGTGTTCTGGATCTTTTGACATCCAGAGCAGTTCTTGGTCATGTCCTCAATTTGTTTATCGATTCCTGGCCACCACACATAGGCATGGGCAAGACCTTTCATCTTCACGGTACCCAGGTGCCCCTCGTGCAGTTCCTCCAGCACTCTGGTGCGTAGCTTGGGAGGAATCACAACTCGTGAACCACACATTAGTGTTCTCCGACACACTGACAACTGCTCCTTCTTGGCTGAGAAGGCTGGAAGCAACAGTGTGTTACCTCGCGCTGGCCACCCCTTTACCGTGATGTCATACACTTTTGACAACGTAGGGTCATTGCGTGTTTCTCTTTCAATGAGGCTGTTTGTTACTGGTAATTGTTCAACTATTGTTGTGTGAAAGACCTCTGCAGAATCCATTTGCGTAGTTACCTCGGAAGTGGGCAGTGGTAAACATGACAAACCATCTGTGTTGCCCTGTTGCTTGGTCACCTTGTGTTCGATGTTGTACCTGTGACCTCCTAAGAAAAGGGACCATCGCTGTAGCCTTTGTGCTATCATCACTGGAACGCCTTTTCTTGGATTGAAGATTGACATGAGCGGCTGATGGTCAGTCAACAGAGTGAACTTTTGGCCATACAGGTAGTGACTAAATATCTTGACTCCCCACATGAGGCTTAGGGCCTCTCTGTCAATCCTTGCATAGTTGCATTCAGCTGAAGTTAGCATTCTTGAGCAAAGGCTATTGGTCTTTCAGAGCCATCAGGAAACTTGTGCAGTAACACAGCTCCTATCCCATGGGGCGAGGCATCACAAACTAGTTGGATAGGTAAGGAGGAGTCAAAGTACACGAGCACTCCATCTGAAGTTATGAGTCTTTTAGTTTCTTGAAACACTTTCTCACAGCTCTCAGTCCACTTCCATTGTGTCCCTGCCTGTTAATAATGCATTTAGTGGGTGTAGGACTGTGGATAGGTTAGGCAAGAACTTATGGTAGTAGTTCACTAGACCAAGATGTGCTCTCAGCTGAGACACATTTTCAGGTGGTGGTGCCTTAAGCACCACTTCTATCTTGTCTTGAGACCTGTGTAAGCCATCCTTGTTGATCACATGCCCACAGTATGAAATTTCCTTTTTGAAAAACTCACTTTTCTGTCGATTAGCTCTGAGCCCATATTCTCGTAACCTGGTGAGCACTTGTTTTAGGTTAGAAAGAAGTTCGTCGTCATCTTTGCCGGTGACAATGATGTCATCCAGGTAACTGAGTCCCTGGAATCCCCTGAAGAACCTGGTTGGTGCTATCCTAAACACCAACCTGTTGTACTGGTAAAGTCCTTTGTGTGTTTTTATTGTCAGGTATTTCTTCGATGCTTCCTCGATTTCCATTTGAAGGTAAGCCTGGGTCAAATCAATTTTTGAATAAAGTTTCCCTCCTGACAGGGAAGCAAAAATGTCCTCAATACGAGGTAGCGGATACTGTACTGTGCGGAGAACTGGGTTAACAGTCACTTTAAAGTCACCACATAAGCACACCTTGCTTGGTTTTCCTGCTTTTGTGCTGGAGGTTTTCTTCATCACCAGAACAATAGGCATGGCCCATTCACTCCAATCCACCTTTAACAGGACCCCAGTCTGCTCCAGATTTTTCAGCTCTGCCTCTACTGTAGGATGGATTGCATATGGCACTGGCCCGGCTTTGTGAAATTTTGGACATGCATTTTCCTCATTCTCAATCTTTGCTTTCATGCCCCGAAGTGTTCCTGTTCCTTTCATGAACACTTCCTCAGAATCAGCAAGTATTTGTGACAGTCTCTCAGATGTAGCCTTGCTGCCCTCCTTTGCTGACACATTTAGTGCCTTGATGGTGTGCCAATCCAACTGAATTTTCCTGAGCCATTCACGTTCCAGCAACGGTGGTCCTCCATTTTTCAGTACATAGAGGTTCAGTTGCTGTGTTTTACCTCCGTGGGTCACTGTCACTTTCATTTTGCCTTTGGTATGCACTTTCTGTCCTGTGTAAGTCTTTAGCAGTAGTTTAGTTCGTTTCAGAGGTATGTGTGAAAACAGTCGTTTTTAGTCGCTTACAGAGATTACTGTTAAGGTTGAACCTGTGCCCAACTCCATTTTCAGTCTCACGCCTGCCACTTGTGGAGTGATCCATATTACTCTTTGATCATCTGTCTCTTCCACACTGTGGAGTGGCAGACAAGACAATTCACTTTTGTCTGAGTCATTTTCATCAGAATTGCTTTCTTTCATTTTGTGCACATTGTTGTACTTTCCTTTCTGGGGTTTCTTGTTTCTCTGTATTTTGCCCTTTTCCAGCTTGCCAGTGTGGCCCTGTTTAGCACAGTTTCGGCATCCTTTATCTTTAAACCAACAACCACCAGGGTCATGTTACCTGTTCCCACAATGGTAACATTTCTTTCCTTTATTTCTGTACAGTGACGTTTTATTCGTAGCATATTCCAGAGATTTTTGTTGTACCTCTGAAGCACCTCATGCGGCTGTTTCTAATGATATTGAGATGTTTAGTGCTTTCTCAAATGTAAAGCCTTTTTCACACAGGAGCTTCTTCTGTGTGGTTTTACAGTACATACCACACACTAACCTATCCCTCAATGCGCCTGATAGACCAGCTCCAAATTGACAATGTTCTGATAATTAGTGCAATTCAGCACAATATTCAGAAATGCTTTCATTTTTGCTCTGATTCCGTTTATGGAATTTAAATCCTCCAGCAATGACCAACGGTTTGGGGTTTAAATGCTGTTGGAGAGAGTCTACTATTTGCTTGAAAGTTTTGTCCGCTGGCTTTTCAGGAGTTAACAAACTCCGTTATTGAGCATGCGGTATATTTTTGTGCCTGTTACACTAAGGCTACATCCACACTAGACCAGATAAATCTGTAACCGAAACTTTTTGTTTTCATTTTGACCCTCCGTCCACACTGAAACGGCGTTTTCCTCCCCTGAAAACGGAGCTTTTCTAAAACGCTCTCCAGAGTGTTTAAATCTGAAAACGCCGGTTGGCCGTTGTAGTGTGTACGGGGTAACCTGCTAATTTTAAAAACACTGTCATGATGTGTCAGAACAAATGTGGCGGTAGCGCGGCATTTCATTGTTTTCTTCAATGCAACCTCCAACACCACAACAACAATATTTGACAATAGGTGTGTAACAGCCTAATGTAATATTGTATGGAAATACAAGATAACACTGATGCAGACATGTTTTATATATTTAACAAGGTGCTTTATTAACTTATTGCTTGTGCAAACATTCAATAGATGCAATTTTCACTTTTGCCCAGTAACAAGCCTTATCGCATTTAGTTGTAGCTGTCATCCCTTTCATCGGTGAAGAGACTATGGCTGTTGGTAATGTTTCTGGACAAACGCGCACCAAGTATACCATTCCCTCTTCGCTTGTTTTCTGTGTCCTGCGCATGCCCAGTAGGAGGAGATTCGCCCAAATATCCATTTAACGTGGACAGAGGTATTTTCAAAAACGCCTAGTGTGGACGCCTGTCGTTTTTACGCGAAACCGGCGTTTTCAAAATTATCCGGGCAAGTGTGAATGTAGCCTTGGGCTGACTTTCTTTTCTGCGTTTAAGGTCGTTAGCATCATAAAGTAATTCTGTTCTTTCAATATAAGTTGCTCAGTCTTCAATGCCATTATCAAATGCTGTAATGGTTCCAATTAACGCCATCCTTGTGTTAATTTATCCTTGTTATGTAAATTTAGCCCCAGTCTCTTGTTTTCCTTTGACTCACGTGACCTTTTTTTTTTGCTAGTGTCACGAGCGTACTCTGGCTAGATGTGTGCGTCGCTCCTTTTTTTTTATCCCCCTTCTGAGGCAGGCAGACCGTCAGCCCTGGGGTTCAGCGCTAGCTGTGGTCTCGCCTGGACGCACCACGGCTCCGACTGTGTCTTTTAGTCTCCCGATGTTCCCGAGTCCGGCTGAACTCCTGCTGCTTTTCGGACTCGCGACCTTGCTCTCTTCTTCTGAGTATCGTTATCACTTATAACATGGCGTTTATTAACCTCGTTGCCAATTTGTTGTGTATGTGGCTGTTTACACAACAATAATAAAAACACTAGAGACTGGAGCTAAGTTAACAGGAGCTTTTACTTAACGGAACCCAAACTGAACACGCATATACAGATCAATATGCGCCTAATAGCGCATGCTCAATAACGTGTTACTACAACATAAAATAGTCCCATATTATACAGTAGGCTATATGGTACACCTTGGTATCAAGGCTTCCATTCCAGATTTGGGTTCCAAGGTAGCCAGTGAGGAATGTTGGAACAGTTGGGGGTCCGAGGGAAGGAACAGGTGAAGCCTGACTGGGTTGGTGCTTGGTCTTAAAAGATGGTGCTCCTGACATTTTAATGTGCTCCCAGTAGATGGACTTGAAGTTCTTAATACTATACCACTCTCAAAGCTCCTGCTGCATTTTGAGCAGTCACTGACTATGAATTCCAGCCTTTTATGAGCAATGAAAATCCACATACATAATATGTTGTCAGTGATAGCACACCCATTGGGAAATCTTCCATATTCGGGCAATAAAATCTGTGACAAAAGCTTGCATCCACTTCAGTAAGCACATTTTCAAGGTCAAAATCTATCAGTGAATCCTTTTAAAAAGAGTATGGATGAAGCCTAATTTGAACAAAAAGAACTATGGGAGTTTTCAGGAGATGCATAATAAATGGCTGATAGAGCAAATACTGATGCAGTGATATTGAAACCCTTGCCCACAGTCTGAATTCTTTTTCTAATTTTTCCTCCTTTGAAGTGCTCTAAAACTTACTTTCATTTCTTGTGACATTACCTTGATTTGGGGCCCCATTTTTATCTTCTGACAGTTTTGTGAAAGGATTTAGGTATAGGATTTAGGTATTTTTTGAATGCACAGTGGTGCAGCAAGTAGAACTGCTGCCACACAGCTCCAGCAACCCACATCTCAATAATATGTTGCTAATGTAATTTATTGTATCCAATTAACCTTAATGAAGCTAGGTATAGAGAAATCAGAAGAAGGGGCATGTGAGAGATTGTTTGTCTGGGAAGTAGTAGGGGGAATGGGGTTGATGGGTGGTAAGATTGCTCTGAATGGCCACCTTTTGTGGACTTTGGCCACTTTGGTCTGTCAAACCCCATTGCTCTATACATGTTTGAAGGAAGACATGTTTTGAACTGTTGGCATTTTCCTCAGTTATTGATATCAAGTTATTGTTAAAAGCAGTTTGTTTTTCTGATTATAGTTGAAATACATTTTCCCTTTCAGTACAATATTGGAAGAAGAGAAAATGCAGCAGGAAGAACGAATGAGAATGGAGCAGAGGCGGCAGATCACAGTTTCCTGGGATTCTGGTGGATCAGATGAAGCCCCTCCAAAGGTACAGGCTTGGCTATTCTAAAATACCTGATTAGTATCGTGTACCAGTATTCTGGTATTGTTTAATTCCAGGTTTAACATAGTGCAGCTTTTCAAATACAGTGGTCTCTATGGCTCTATGACTATGACTCCTATTAACTGTTTTGATGTATAAATATGAAATAATTTAAATGTAAATTTGTATGTGCTACTATTTCACATATAATTTTTGCAATACTAGTGACTTCAGGTTTGGTTATGTGCATAATTTTGAATGATTCAGTTGTATATCTCACATTCTGTTTGCTTAGGTTTGGATTGAGAACAGTGGCTAAGAGATGTGTATTGTATTCAACGTAATGAAATTTCCCCAGGTATCAATCAGATTATCAAACAAATTTGACCTAAAGCCCTGATGTTAACGTAGGTGGCTTAAAGATTTGATTAAATGAATACGTTTGATGGAGTATTTTAAAAGTGAGAAGAGAAGTCAGGGAATTCATGGGGCAGGCTCTGGAGCTAAGGACTTTGATAGCAAAGGAAGGCACCTTTAAGCTATTAAACACCTTTAATAGCTAATGGCATGCTGGCCTTCATAACAAGGGGAATTGAGTATAAGAGCAAAGAGGTCCTTCTGCAGCTGTACAGGGCCCTGGTGAGACCATACCTGGAGTACTGTGTGCAGTTTTGGTCTCCAAATTTGAGGAAGGACATTCTTGCTATTGAGGGAGTGCAGCGTAGGTTCACAAGGTTAATTCCCGGGATGGTGGGACTGTCATATGTCGAAGGATTGGAGCGACTGGGCTTGTATACTCTGGAATTTAGAAGGCTGAGAGGGGATCTTATTGAAACATATAAGATTATTAAGGGATTGGACACGCTGGAGGCAGGAAGCATGTTCCCACTGATGGGTGAGTCCAGAACCAGAGGCCACACTTTAAGAATTAGGGATAGGCCATTTAGAACGGAGTTGAGGAAAAACTTTTTCACCTAGAGAGGAGTGGGTATATGGAATGCTCTGCCCCAGAAGGCTGTGGAGGCCAAGTCTCTGGATGCTTTCAAGAAAGAGATGGATAGAGCTCTTAAAGATAGCGGAATCAAAGGTTATGGGGATAAGGCAGGAACTGGATACTGATTGTGGATGATCAGCCATGAACACAGTGAATGGCAGTGCTGGCTCGAAGGGCCGAATGGCCTACTCCTGCACCTATTGTCTATTGTCTATTTACTAATCATTAACTGAATAAACTGGGGTATGTGAAAGGCAAAATGTGTATAGATCATGGAAGATTGAAAAACAGCAAGTCCTAGACATTCAGCCCAGAAACAGGACATTTTGCCTACCATGCTCCTATTGATCATCGTGTATTCACCTATACTGGGGATTTCCAGCCTGGGGTCCACGGACCCTTTGGTTCATGGTTGGGGTCCATTGCATAATAAAGATTGGAAACTCCTGGTCTATACCGATCTAATTTTCAGTACATGGCCCTTAGGCTTCTTTATCTTTAGTGCTCATATAAATACAGATCCTCCCCAGGGTTCAATTCCTGTAAGCAGTATGAAACCTAAACAATTTGGAACCGGGTTCCCACTTAATAAAAAAAAATGCCTGCAGCCTCACAGTGGCTGGCAGGTTCAACCACCATTCTCCCAAATGCACAAGCATATGTACAAATTGTGCATTAGCTAAGGGAGGACCTGTACAACCCCTCAGGTGGTATCATTCCATAAAGACCTTCAGATTGGTAACATTGAGGCTCATGAACTTAAAAGATAACCTGCAGCATGAATAGAAAATTGATATATATACAGTGGCATGCAAAAGTTTGGGCACCCCTGGTCAAAATTTCTTTTACTGTGGATAGCTAAGCGAGTAAAAGATGAACTGATTTCCAAAAGGCATGAAGTTAAAGATGACATATTTCTTTAGTATTTTAAAGCAAGAAAACTTTTTTGATTGCCAACTTTTACAGTTTGAAAATAACAAAAAAGAAAAAGGGCCCGAAGCAAAAGTTTGGGCACCCTGCATGGCAGTACTTAGTAACACCCCCTTTGGCAAGTATCACAGCTTGTTTTTTGTAGCCAGCTAAGAGTCTTTCAATTCTTGTTTGGGAGCTTCTCGTCCATTCTTCCTTGCAAAAGGCTTCTAGTTCTGTGAGATTCTTGGGCTGTCTTGCTCTTTTGAGGTCTATCCACAGATTCTCGATGATGTTTAGGTCAGGGGACTGTGAGGGCCATGGCAAAACCTTCAGCTTGCACCTCTTGAGGTAGTCCATTGTGGACTTTGAGGTGTGTTTAAGTTTGTTATCCTGTTGTAGAAGCCATCTTCTTTTCATCTTCAGCTTTTTTACAGACGGTGTGATGTTTGCTTCCAGAATTTGCTGGTATTTAATTGAATTCATTCTTACCTCTACCAGTGAAATGTTCCCCGTGCCACTGGCTGCAGCACAAGCCCAAAGCATGATTGATCCAACCCCGTGCTTAACAGCTGGAGAGGGGTTCTTCTCATGAAATTCTGCACTCTTTTTTTCTCCAAACATACCTTTGCTCATTGCGGCCCAAAAGTTTTATTTTAACTTCATCAGTCCACAGGACTTGGTTCCAAAATGCATCAGGCTTGATTAGATGTTCCTTTGAACCTTTTGAATAGAACAAGAATTGAAAGACTCTTAGCTGTCTACAAAAAGCGTTCACTAGCTGTGATACTTGCCAAAGGGGGTGTTACTAAGTACTGCCATGCAGGGTGCCCAAACTTTTGCTTCGGGCCCTTTTCCTTTTTCGTTATTTTATTTATATAGCAAATAGAGAGCTACTTTGTCCTTGTTCTAGTGATTTAGACATGGATCGGCAGAATAACATTCTCATGTTTGTGGATAACATAAAACATGAAAATGCAATAATGGACTGCAAGAAGACATGCACTTGTTGAATAGACAGACAAGAGATAGGTAAAATTTAAAATGAGTGTGAGTGAAACAATGTGTCAGAAATAACAGAGTACAAGAAGACTAAATATCATTGTACCTGTACATCCTATAGAACTGGGTGACCAGGGTGTGCATGTGCCTAATTCCTTGAAAGTAGAAGGACTTGTTGATAGGTGATTGTGAATAAAGCCAAAGAGACATTTCAGATTTTTTTTGCATGTTTTATGTATTAAATCTTCATGACCGGCTTGTTTGGGCAGAAATTAGGTCATTCCGTTAGATCAGAATTTGGAGTATTTGATAGATAATGTAATTTCAGATTATGCAACCAAAGCGCCCAATTCAAATCAGGTGAGCTTGATGTTACCTTCACACAGCAATATTTCATTAGCTGCAGTAAAGCCAGTATTAGTTTTAGATTTATTTGCATTGTCTTCTGATGTAATAGTAAAACCACTTATTGAACAAAAATTCTAAACTGAACTAACAGATAAATACAACTACAAGTTCATCACACATCTATCTGTGCTTTTACTTATACAAAGCAAGATAATTTTAATGCAGTTCCAATGTGGCAAAGTCACTAGCCTTTCAATGGGTATATCTTTTATAGACCTGGGTGGTTGTGATTTTTCTGTGATTGTAATTTGCAATTTTATGTATTGAAAAGCTTAGCATTTTATCATCAGAGTAAGAAAATGTGACACATGATGTGGATGTGAAGGTGAAGTGCAGGCCCTTCTATTTACTGAGGGAGTTCACTGATATTGTGATTGTGGCTGCATACCCTTCGCTAATGCCGGGGACATGATGTGTGAGCTCTACAGCACCATTAGTGATTTGCAAACCACACACCTCAATGGTTTCTTCGTTGTTGCTAGTGATTTCAACCATGCTAACTTAATAACAGTCCTGCCTAAGTTCTATCAGCATGTTGAGATGAAAACACATTAGACCTAGTTTATATCAGCGTCCCTGGTGCATACAAAATGCTCCCAGTCCTCACTTTGGACCACTTATCTGTGATGCTAATTCATGTACACCAACCATTGATTAAATGAGTTAAACCAGATCAAAGAGAGATGAAAATCTGGCCAGAAGGAGCAACCTCAGCATTGTGGGACTGCTTTGAAAACACAGGCTGGAGCATGTTAAGGGGGCAACTAGCTACAACCATCACACTAACATCAATGAATTTGTGAGATCTGTGACAGTTACGTAGAGAAGTGTATTGAGGACGTCACTATTATTCAACACATCCATGTGAGGGCATATCTGAAGCCATGGCTGACAGCAGAGGTCCAGGCACTGCTGAGATATTGAGATGCTGCCTTCACATTGGAGGCTAGAACAGCTCTCAAGTTAGCAAGAGCTGCACTTTCCCATGCCAACAGGAAGGCAAAATGGGATTATACAAGGAGAATATACAGCTGTTTCTGTGACACCAGAGTCGTGGACGCATGTAGCAGGGCATTCAGACCATAAAGGACCACAAGTCCTCCCTGAGCGTCAATAACAGTGACGCCTCTCTTCCCGATAGGCTGAATGTCTTTTACGCTCGGTTTGAGGCCAGAACTATGAGCTGGTGAGGAATGGCACTCTATCTGGCTGAAGTTGCTGTGAGGAAGACCCTAGCCAGGGTCAACCCTCGTAAAGCTGCAGGGCCTTTTAATGTACCTAGACAGGTGCTGAGGGACTGTGCAGCCCAGTTAACAGACATCTTCAACAGCTCTCTGGAACCATCCACTGCCCCACAGGCTTCAAGGCAGCCACCATCGTTCCGATGCCCAAGAGGACAACAGTAACTAGCCTCAACGTCTACCATCTAGTGGCACTGACCTCAACAATAATGAACTGCTTTGACTGGCTGGTTATGGAGCAGATTAAATCCCACTTTTCCTGCTACATATTTTCCTGCTAAATCCCCTTTCCAGTTCACTTATTGCTTAACTCAATCTATCAATGATGCCATAACCTCTGGACTTCAATCCATCCTGTCTACCTGGAAAATCGTGTCTCATGTACCTGGATGCTGTTTACTGACTTCAGCTCAGCATTTAATATAATCATCCCTCAGAAACTGGTGGGTAAACTATCTTCATTGGGTCTCAACACCTTTCTCTGTAACTGGATCCCTAGACAGAAAGGCCACAATCAGTCCATGTTGACAGAAGCTTCTCTCACTCCATCACGCTGAATATTGGCTCTCCCCAAGCTGTGTGCTCAATTTGCCACTGTTCATGGACTATACTGCTAGATCCAGTACATACTGAATTATCAAGTGTGCAAATGACACAACATTGCCTGGCCTCATCAACAATGACAATGAAATGCCATACAGGCAGGAGGTGGAGAAGGTGATAGAGATGATTGTTGATCTTAGAAAGGTGCAGGCTGACCATTCCTCATTGCACATACACCGCTTCTCCATGAAGAGAGTTAGGAGCATCAAGACTCTTGAAGTGCACATAATGGACATTCTTATCTGCTCCCTCAACATCACCTCTTTGGTCAAGAAAGCACAGCAGCATCTCCACTTCCTGAAGAGACTGGGCGGGAGAGGCTC
Organism: Mobula birostris; assembly: GCF_030028105.1. Lineage (NCBI taxonomy): Eukaryota > Metazoa > Chordata > Chondrichthyes > Myliobatiformes > Myliobatidae > Mobula > Mobula birostris. The sequence goes on along the minus strand of NC_092370.1, from coordinate 93,289,787 downwards.
CCCACGTCCCCTTCTAAGCAATTTTTAAAGGAGCACCATCAAGAGTGTCCTGACCAGATGCTTCACTGTCTGATATGAGAATTGCAAGGCACCTGACTGCAAGTCCCTAGAAAGGATTGCAAGGACTGCTAAGAGGGTCATCAAGGTCTCTCTTCCAACCGTCAGTGATATTTATCAAGAGTGCTGCGTACGCAAGGCCTTTAGTGTTGTCAATGATCCCACCCATCCATCAAACAATCTCTTGCCCCCCGACCCACCAGATATCATAGCATTAGGACAAGAACTGTTAGGATGGGAAACAGCTTCTTCCCCCAGGCCATAAGACAACTGAACTCCCTGCAACCACCCAGGTCTCATCATGCATAAATTACCAGTAGTGTTATATTGTTTACTCCTTTAACATGCCATAAATACACCTTATTTTTTTTTTAAATTATAGGTGGTAATATTACTTAGTGTTATGTGTCTGAGTTTAGTTACAGCATATGGACTGTGTTGTGCACCTTAGTCTGAGGAACGTAGCTTCATTTGGCAGTGTATAATTGAATGACAATAAACTGAACTTGAACATTGTGTTAATTTCGTCCAGAATTGTATAGTTTAAATATGATTTGAAAATCAGAAGTAACAACTCAAGTAAAAATGTAAACAGAAGAAATTCTGCAGATGCTAATCCAAACCAACACACGCAAAATGCTGGAGGGACTCCGCAGGTCAGACAGTATCCACGGAAATGAACAAACAGTCAGCATTTCAAACCGAATCTCTTCTTTAGGACTAGAAAGGAAGGGGAAGCTGCCAGAATAAAAAGTTGTGGGGAGGGAAAGAAGGATAGCTATAAGATAATAGGTAAAGTGGGTGGGGAAGTAAGTTAAAGGGCTGGAGAGGAAGGAATCTGATAGGAGAGGAGAGTGAACCATAAGAGAAAGGACAGGAGGAGGGGCATTGGGGGGAGGTAATAAGCAAGTGAAAAGAAGTAAGAGGTCAGAGAGGAATAGAAGAAGTGTGGGGGGGGGGGATTTTTTTTTTTTACCAGAAGGAGAAATCAATATTTATGCCATCAGGTTGGAGGCAGCTATGGACCCAACATATAATGGAAATGGGAATTAAAATGTTAGGCCACAGGGAAATTTCGCTTTTGGTGGATGGAGTGGAGGTGCTCGACAAAGCGGTCCCCCAATTTATGGTGGGTCTTGCCTATGGAGAGGAGGTCCCTTCAGGAGCACTGAGCACAATAGATAACCCCAGCAGATTTGCAGGTGAAGTGTGGAAAGATTTTTTGGGGCCCTGGATGGAGATGAATGATCAGGGGTAGCACTTCTACTTGCAGGAATAAGTGCTGGGGGGGAGATTAGTGGGGAGAGATGAATGGACAATGGAATCCCCGCAGAAAGCGGTGTGAAAGGCAGAGGTAAAGATTTTTTTGGTGGTAAGATGCTTTTGGAAATGGCGAAAGTTGCAGAGAATGATGTGTTGAATGCAGAGGTTGATGAGGTGGTATGTAAGGACAAGAGAACTCTATCACTGTTAAAGTGGCGGGAAGATGGGTTGAGCACTGTTATCCAAGAAATGGAGGAGATGCAGGTGAGGGCAGTATTAATGGTGGAAGCTCAGGTAAAAATTGAGTAAGCTGTTTATAAATTTCATACTGGGTGTCTAGGATCTCATTTGCAATTTCATTAGTCATTGGCAAAGATTGTAAGAGTAATGCATTTTTACTTTACTAATTTATGCTGCTTTGCTACTTTAATCTGCTTTGTGTGTCTGTCTGCAGTTAGCCCCTTGGCCATCTTTGCAACGCAGTTTTAGCTTGGACAGTCTTTCCTTTCCTGACTTCTCCCAGCACAACACCAAGTTTTGCTTAAGTCTAGAACAGACATCAGTTTATAAGCATCCATTCTGTGTATCAACGTCAGATAGTTATTTTACTATACAACCTCAGCCCAGGCCTTCTGTGCCCCCTTCAGTTTATGGACTAGGGGCATGTACCTTTCCATTTTGACAGGCTGAACAGAAATCTGTAGTGATAACTGATGTCTGAAGAATGGAGAAGAGACCAAGTAGAAATAATGTTTAGGAATCTTTGTACAAAGGAATATAGCAGCTTTTTTGTCATAAAGTTCATAATGAATATCAATTAACGAAATGGTGAAAGACAGTTGATAATTTATGAAGTATTTTAAATTTTACATCAGCCATATTAGGTAGGAATAATGTTTTTGATTATCTTTATAATTCAATGCTACTAGTTCAAGAAAAGTCACCATTTGTGTTTACTTTTCTCTTTTAACTGAGAAAACAGGTGTATATGCAGAGGTGAGAATAATTAAATTCCTACTATTATAGACCTATCACTAACTTTACTAATTTAACCTCTCTATACTACTTACATCAGCTACTTTTTTTTAACTGGTACATTGTACTGGCTTACTTTCACCTCAGAAAACTAACTTTCCTTCACCACTTTTTATGAGGTAGTATTTCTGTTGGTGTTAATTGGTGATCTGAAATCAGGAGCTTACCATGTCAGGAAACTGAGAGCAAGTTCATTTTATAACACTCTGACACAATACTACCAGAACACCCTTTTTTTACTGGTAGAGTTCTCTTAAAAATATATTACAGCTACAGCTTTAAGGCAGGATTTGTGTCAATCCCTGATTAACATGTGGATCTCCTCTGTTGACCACATTATTTGTTCATTATTTGAAATTATTTTAGTAGTGTTAGTGGTAATTATCACTCACATAACTACAGCAAAGTAACCACAATTGTTGGATGCTAAATTTAGAAATCACAAAACGTTGGTGTGAAAAGTGTTAAAGTATTGCACTTTACTGAAGCTGGTGAGGAGGCAAACTGTTTTAACACCAAAAAAGAGTCTTAATTGTAATTAATTTTTGTACATAGAATCTGTTAATACTCAAAGGGGATCACCAATGTTTTCATTTGTGATATTGCTGTAGAAAGTTTAACCACTTGATAAATTTGCCTTAAATTGTCTTTCTTTGAGTAACATCTTTTTCTTTGAGTGAAATGGAGGAACTAATGTTTAATATAACCTAGCATTTCAGTTATGGTGCTCCCTTTGACACAGAATTTGTTACTTTTCATTCATCATTTAGTTTATTTTGTATTATAGATCTATCAGGTTCCTATTTGAAGAAATCATGTTTTAATATGTGCAATTTCATGATTTTCTCACCAGTATCAAAGCTACTAATGGAATATAAAATTGGCCCTGCTTTACTGTAAAAAGCATGCGTAGCATATAGAAAGAAAAAAAGCTCTATAATACCATATATAGTATGAATACTGACTGTAGTTCATGATTGTGTGATTTTTATCTGAAAGCATCATAAATGCATATATGAATATTTTAAAGGAAAAGTTGAGCATTGCAATCTCTGCTCTTAAATTCCATTAGCAAAAATTTCTTTTATTTTTAAACATTGCCCTCAACCTGTATATGTTATCAGTGAATGTAGCCTGTGTAGAATCAACTGATTTTAGCTAAGAGACTATTATGCTATTGGAATTGACCTTTGTAGCTCTTGCTCAAGGAATTTAGAGGGATGGAAATCAGTTAACTTTCTTATCTGATATTCTTTACAGTATGGTGCAGTGTGAGAAGGATGGACCCTGCCATGATTACCCATTATCAAGTTCCCTGTCATGATTGAGCCATTTTGTGGTTTACATCAAAGTTGTATCAAAAATACTTCTGAATTTTATTACTAAAGACTGAAGCAGTAGAAGACTGATGAGAAAACCGTGCGAATTTTGTCTAAAAGCCAACAGTCTAATCAAAAATTCCCAAGTTAGACTGATTTTATTGCAGAAAAAAAATACTGACCAAAATCAGATCTCCAAAGGACTATCTATTCAAACATAACTGCTGTTTAAAATTGTAGTAAGACTATATTTGGAGTATTGCATGCAGTTCTGTTCATTGCATTTTAGGAAGGTTGTTAAGGCTTTGGCAAGGGTGCAGAAGAGGTTCACCAAGATGTGAAAGTTGTGACCTGTATAGCAATAAGGAGAGGTTGAATAAAGTTGGAATACTTTCTCTAGAGCTGATGGGGACAACGTGATCAAAGTATATAAAACTATGAGGGATAGATAGGGTAGGTAATCAGTCTTCCTGACTTAGAGTAGAAATGTCAAATACTGAAGCCATAGCATTGAGGTGCAGGGGAGAGTGTTTAAAGGAGATTAATAAGGCAGGTCTCTTTACCCAGAGTGGAATCTGCTGCAGTGGGAGGTGGTGGGAGCAGTACAACAGTAATTTTATTGCAAAGGGTATTTGGATGCGTATATGGACAGGGAGGGAATAGAAGGATATGGACCTTGTGCAGGCAGGTGGAATTGGTTAGATTAGCATGGTTAGCACAGACATGGTTGGCCAAAGGTCTGTTCCTGTACTGTTACATGTAAGTGGCTTTTTAATAACTTTGAGCCCGACAACAGAAAAATAGGCCCTTTTGCCAAACAAGTCTGTGCTGATCATTAAACATTCATCAGAGCCTATGCTAATCTAATTTTATTCTCCAATCTATTCCAAACACTTTGTTTTGTTGAAAATCCAGATCTATCTAATTGGAGCTGAGAAGGTTAAGGGATTATTGATAAAGATGTTAAAATCAAGGATTGTTGAGGTCAAATGGCTGAAGGGAAATTTCATGTCAAAAGTACTAGCAACTATGACACAGAAGAACCAACGCAAAGGTGGCAAGCAAATTCTGTAATAACTTCAAAGATGAATTATATAAGTACTTGAAGGGGAAAAAGAGAAGTGAAATTTATTGGAAAGGTCCTTCAAAGACCTTTCTTTTAAAAGGAGGGGCTAAGTGCTACTGTATCAATCTGTTAACCAACATTTTTTTAGGTAGAGAAAAGAAATGCTATTCAGGAAAGCTACTTGTAATATGTCTTGGTTTCATGGTATATCAAAATATACCTTGTTAGATTGAGTAGCAATGCATTCTTAAGCTTGCCAAAAGAAACTACCATCATGTGCGTGACTTTAAAACATATAATTATTTTATTAAATTTGCTTTAAGCAGATTGCATGTTTTCCTTTTTATGCTTCAGGAGAGAGTCCAGATATAACACTTGAAAAGGTTTTTTTTTAATGAACAATGAATTATTACTGCATTTCAGAATTAAATATACTTTATTTGCTAATTAATTGCAGAGATTGGCATCTCAATTTTTGCTCTTATCGCTTAACTGTCATGAATGAAAAATTGACATAAATAATGCATCATTTTAAAGTTGTACAGATGTTATTTATACAACTTAACATGAAGCCATGTAAGCCAAGCAGTACAATATTCAAACTGGATACATCAAAATCTATGTCCTGTCTGCATTACTGAGATAAACAATTTTCTTTCATACTTTGTGCACACATCTGTACAGTACAGTTACTTAGCCCTACAATTATTGATATTATTTACGGTGTATTCCAACTGATGTTTGTTCATTTCTTCTACAATAGCCCAGTCGACCAGGCTACCCAAGCCCAAGGTCCAGTGATGGGATTTTCCCCAGTCCTCAGCATATGGTGCAACACAATCATTATCAGGTAAATAACAGATGTCATAAATTATTTCAAATGCAAGATAACTCATGTCAAATAGAACAATACTGAATTTGAAACTTGTGCCTCTCAGTTAATTAACTCATTATTGCAAAACGTCATTACTGCCCTACACCCTGGACTGTTTTCAGTGAGAGTGAAGATGACCAAACTAAACGAATTGAAGATTGCATAGTCTCAATATCAGTTATATTGTGGAAATACATGAAAAGGAATTCTAGATTTCCCCAAAATTTATATCACTGAACTGAACACAGGTTATTACAGTAGTATTTCTTTTTCTATTAGTTGTTCTGGTATATTAACTTTGACCCTGAGCCCAGAGAATAAGGAACAGGTAGATTTTCCATGTGTGTTACATTCTCTTTCCATGTGCTTATATTTATATCGTGATTTTCTTGCAGCCGAGTAAACGTTAGGACATTGCTATTAAGTTCTATAATTGCTTCCTCCGTGATTCCCTTATCTTTCGTCCCTCTTCACTAATCTCCCTCCCACCACTTAACCTTGAAAGCGGCCCAAATACTACACCTGCCCATTCACCTCCTCCCTCACCTCATTCTAGGCCCCATACAATGCTTCCAGGTGAAGAAATATTTCACCTGCAAATCTTCTGGGGTTGTCTATTGTGTCCAGTTTTCCCGATGCGGCCTTCTCTACATTGGTAAGTCCGATCGTAAATTGGAGGACCCCTTCGTCAAGCACCTCCGCTCCATCTGCCAAATGCAGAACTTCCCAGAGGCCAAACATTTTAATTCTGATTCCCATTCCAGTTCCAACATGTCAGTCCATGGCCTCCTCTTGTGCCACAATGAGGCCACTCTCAGGGTGGAGGAGCAACACCTTATATTCCATCTAGGTAGCCTCCAACCTGATGGCATGAATATCAACATAGCAGTAAAAAATGTTTTCCCAACCACTTTTCTTCTATTCCCCACTCTGGCCTCTTACCTCTTCTTACCTATCACCTTCCTGTGGATCCTCACCTCCTTCCCTTTCTCCTATGGTTCACTCTCCTCTTTAGCAGATTCCTTCCTCTCCAGCCCTTTTACCTTTCCTGCCCACCTCACTTCACCTATCACCTTCAAGCTATCCTCCTCCCCCCTCCCCTCACCTTTTCATTCTGGTGTCTTCTCCCTTCTTTTCCAGTCCTGAAGAAGGGTCTCAGCCTGAAACATTGACAGTTATTCATTTGCATCGATGTTCCCTGACCTTAAAAATTTGAAATAAAGACAAAGTGCTAGAAATACATTACCGATCAAGTGTTAGATCTCTCAGTGGATGAGCATTTCACCCTTAGTGAGGTGGGGGGTGGTTATTATGACGTTATTAAGCAGGAACTTGAGAGCATAACTCAAGAACAGATGTTCTCATGAAAATACACAACAGAAATGTGGAGGTTGTTTAGGGAGTACTTACATGGGGTTCTGGATATATTTGTCCTATTGAGGCAGGGAAAGGATGGTAGGGTGAGGGAACTATAGTTGAACTAAGAGCATCTTGTGAAGTGACAGAAAAAAATTTCTAAAGGTTTAGGAAGCAAGGTAGGTCATATCTTAGGTGCCTGATAGAGCTCTTTGATAATTAGACAAAGCACATTGATGAAGGTAGAACAGTGGATGTGGTGAATATGGATTTTGGTAAAGCATTTGATGAAGGTTCCCCATGTTAAGCTCAATCAGAAAGTCAGGAGGCATGGGATCCAGGGAAACTTGGCTGTATGGATTCAGAATTGGCTTGCCTACAGAAGACAGAAGGTGGTGTAGATGGAGGGTTTACTGCCTGGAGGTCAGTGACATTTTCTGGGATTCCTGATCTTTGTGGTTTTTATAAATGGCTTGGATAAGGAAGCAGAAGGGTGAGTTAATAAGTTTGCAGATGACACGAAGGTTGGTGGTGTTGTGGATAGTTTCGAAGATTCCCGTAACTTACAACGGGATATTGACAAGATGCAAAGCTGGGCTGAGAAGTGGCAAATAGAGTTCAACCAGAAAAGTTGTGAAGTGATTCACTTGAGAAGGTCAAATTTGACGGTAGAATTCAAGTTCAAGTTTAATTTTCCATTCAACCATAAACAGGTACACAGCTAAACGAAATAATATTCCTCCTAGTCCAAGGTGCAAAGCCCAGAACATACAATCACACACAGTAGATATATTTACAATAGCATATACTGTCTCAAAATAATATTAGCAGAAGTCTCTGAGTGACATGGCCTGAAGATTGATTCATCCTGAAACAAGCACACAGCAGTCCCTCATCCTGCGCTGAGTCAACCACAGATGAAGGCAATCCAGCTTGTCTACAAGGGAGCAAACACCGAAGGGTAGCACTGACGGGAGAGCGGCTTAATACATGGTTAATGGCAGAATTCTTAGCGGTGTGAAGGAACAGCTGGATCTTGGCTATGTGACCACAGAGCCCTTAAAGTTGCCACAGAAGTTAATATGGTGGCTAAGAAGGTACATGGTGTTGGCCTTCATTTTTCGGGCGATTGAGTTCAAGAGACATGAGGTAATGTTGCAGCTCCATAAAACCCTGGTTAGACCACGCTTGGAGTATTGTGTTCAGTTGTGATCACCTCATAGGAAGAATGTGGATGCTTTAGAGAGGATGCAGAGGAGATTTCCACGATGCTGTCTGGATTATAGAGCATGTCTTGTGACAATAGGTTGAATGAGCTAGGGCTCTTTGGGGAGCAAAGAAGAATGAGAAGTGACTTGATAGAGGTGTACAAGATGATAAGAGACATAGATCAAGTGGACAGTCAGATACCTTTTACCAAGGCGGAAATTTCTAACATGTGAGGGCATAATTTAATGGTGATTGGAGGAAAAGTATGTCAGGGGATATGTCAAAAGGGGATGTCAGAGGTAAGATTTTATACAGAGAGTGGTGGTTGCATGGAAAGCACTGCCACGAGTGGTGGTGGAGACAGATATGTTACAAGTATGTAAGAGACTATTTGACAGCCACATGGAGGGCAATAATATTGATCTTAGAGTTGGTTGAAAGGCCAGCACAACACTGTGAGTGGAAGAGTCAACTTTGCTGTAGTGTTCTATCCGGGTCAAGCAACATCCATAGAGAGAAAGCAGTTCATTTTACAGAATTAGCTGTTGAATGGTATGCTAAGTAGTCATTGTTTAGAAATTGTTCTCTTTGCCCCTTTTACATTTCATTATTCTAAGTATGTTTTGTAGCAGGTTTCTGGATATACTGGTTCGCATGGAATTTCACCCATGCCTGGAAGTATTTATTCTGCTCAGGCTGGTGTATTGGATGCTCATGATTCCTGGAATCACCATAGGCCTCAGGATATTCCAATATGGCCACAAAATCTGGAGGTAAATTAAGTACTGTACATGAGTCAGTATTTGATGTTTGGGGAGATCCGATTGAAAACTATCAAATATTGAAAGACCTAGAGTACTGTGCAAAAGTGTTAAGTACTCTAGATTTTTTTATGTGGTTGTAGATGATATGGCCTCCACTGAGCCTTGATCTCAACATCATCAAGGCTGTATGGGATTACCTGGAGAGACAGAAGCAAGCCAAAATCTGCAGAACTTGACAAGATCTCTAAGATGCTTGGAACAATCTACTAGCTGATTTTCTTATAAAACTGCATATCAGTATACCTTAGAAAATTGACACAGTTTTAAAGGCAAAGGATAGTCATGCCAAATATTGATTTAGTTTTTACGCTTTACTGCTCTTTATAGCAATGTTTTTGAAATTTAAAAACTTTTTATTTCATTATTTTTGAAAGCAACTGTGCCTTACAGATTTTTTTTAACGTGTGCCTAAGACTTTTGCACAGTATTGTAGGTAGAGTAGACCTACGGTAACTAGGACCACAGTCTCAGAATAGAAGGATGTCCCTTTCGAAGAGAGATAAGGAATTTCTTTTGCCGGTGGTGGGGAGGGATGAATCTGGAATTAATTGCCATAGATGGCTGTGGAAGCCAAGTTATTGGGTAACTTTAAAGCAAAAGTCATTTAGTAAGTGTGTCAAAGGTTATGCTGAGAAGGCTTGAGAATGGGGTTGAGAGGGATAATAAATCAGCCATAATAGAGTGGTGGATCACTCTTGATGGGCCACATGGCCTAATTGTACTGTGGCATATGTCTTATGATCTATAGTATTACACAGTTATCCTTTAAACATGGCAGTGGTTATCCTTATCAACTTATGCAATTTTGGACAAAATATGAATCTGTTCTTATCAAGATGCAATTAGAAAATTTCTTAAATGAGATAAAGTCAGTGATCTAATATCCTTTATGCCTTCTAGACAAATTAAGTATATTTATAGAAATGCAGGCTGTATTTTGGCTAGATTGCTGTATTAAATTCTGTCATTGGACAGTAGTTAAGATCTGGTTTATGTTGCAGATGTTTGAATTAGACTTTGAAAATGACATGCTAAGAGCAAAGAATCTTGCTGACCTTTATTGTATGTAGCTCTTTTCATGGGAATTTGGGCAAGAATGGAGATTTCACAAAAAATATCGGAAACATTTGCTATCAATGCTGCAAATCTTCATTAAATTTATAGTATACTGTGTGAGTAGATATAGCATTGCATTTAAACATGTTATATTTTCAGGAGACTGGCAATTTGGATATGCGTGTAATGAGTCAGATGCTTCCAACAAATGTCATGGAAGAACGGTTAATAAGGCAACAGCAAGAAATGGAGGAGGATCAGCGATGGCTTGAACAAGAAGAGAAATTTTTGGTAATCTCTTTGTTATCTGTTTCAGTGCCTTCATGTCATTACAGTGTACCATATCAGATAGATTGTGTGGAATTTGTTTAACAGCAAGAAACTGCATGGAGTCGACAGACTCCATTCAATATCTTCTGGATTATTCAGTCATCTATATTTCTGGATTATTCTGAAAAGAAAGGCCATAATTATATTAAAAAAATGAGATGAAAGAAGTGTCAGGCAATTGATGTCCATTTTTGTCACATACTTCCAGTGAGCTATATATTTTAATATCTTTTATACCCAGAGGGATTTATTTTGAGAAAGGAAAGCAATCAAGTATTCTGAATCTAGCAGATGTGTTGTTTATGAAAATGCTAAATTTCATATGTATTTTACATTGTGTCAATCTGCATCACAAGAACAGACAATTTAGCTCAACTTGTTTGTAGTCCCATAAAAAACACGCAATGCTAGAAGTGTTCAGCAGGTTGGGCTGCATCTGTGGAAAGAAACAGATTAGGAAGGATAAAATATTTCAAATCAAAATCTCATTAGATTTCCATCATCAGTTCTGCTTTGATTATCATTGTATTCCACCTTAATCTTCTTTTAGAACTTTATCCTTCAAATGCTTAACAAGCAAAGCATGCAGAGATTAGTTAGTCCAATAGTGGGTACCTTAGAGAAGACAAGTCAGAAAAATAATTCTGGGGAGTCAAGAGTCAAGTGAAAAATAACTGAATTTAGTAATAAAAATGACTGGATAACCTGATGATCTGCATCAAGAGCTTTAAAAAATGGGTATGGATATGGTAGCTCCTCTGGTTATTAGCTTTCAAAATTCTCTAAATTCGTACAAGTTGGCAGGTAGCAAATGTGATCCCACTATAATCGGGGATATGGTATTTAAAGTTATGATAGAATTGAACAAATTCAATATGGACTTGAGAAAGAAAAATCATGATTGATCTGTGGGAATATTTGTAAGATATGTATAGTAGAATAGAAAACTGGATGTAGTTTATTTCGATTTTCAGAAAATTATATGGTCCCTTGCAATGTTTGGTGAGTATACCAATTTGTTGTACATCAGTGGATGAATGGAGAGGTTAGGGTATATTTTTCATACACGATGTTGCTGGGCCAACTGGTATAGATGCACTGGTCGTATGGCAGTCTGCTGGACTGCAAATTCTAATTCAATCATGATGTATATAAATAATCAATGAAAATAGTAACAGGGTTTTTTTCAATGTGTTTTTAAAACTACATATTGCTGCTTGAATCTTCATTTGGATTGGTCAATACAATCCCATTTGACGATGAAATGGTGTACAGAGAACGTTACACGGTAGCATAGTGGTTAGCACAATGCTTTACAGTACCAGCAACCCGGGTTCATTTCCCGAAGTTGTCTGTAAGGAGTTTGTACGTTCTTCCTGTGACCATGTGGCTTTCCTCCGGCTGCTCCGGTTTCTTCCCACAGTCCAAAGATGTAGGTTAATTGGTCGTTGTCCATTGTCCCAAAATCAGGCTAGGGTTAAATCGAGGGTGGTTGGGCAGCACGGTTCAAAGGGTTTATTCCATGCTGTATGTCAATAAATAAATAAATAAAGAGAGGAGGTAGAGCAGCTGGTAGAATGGTGTGAGCACACAACTTGAGTCTCACCTTGGACAAGACCAAAGAGATAACTTTAGAAAGGTGCAGTCTGACCACTCCTCACTGCACATACATGGTTCATCCATGGAAAGAGTTAAGAATACCAAGTTTCTGGGAGTACACGTAGCAGACAATCTCACCTGGTTTCTCAGCACCACCTCTTGGGTCAAGAAAGCACAACAGCTTCTTCACTTCCTGAGGAGACTGAGGTGAGTGAGGCTTTCCCCCTACCACCCCCTGTATTCTAACCAATTGTTACATGAGCACCCACTGAGAGAGTCTGGTACAGGAATTGCAAGGCATCTGGCCATAAGTCCCTAAAGGATTGGGAGGACTGCTGAGAGGATTGTTGGGGTCTCTCTTTCCATAAGATCATAAGACATAGGAGCAGAATTAGGCCATTTGGCCCATCGAGTCTGCTCTGCCATTCCATTTTGGCTCATTTATTATTCCCGCACAACCCCATTCCCTTTCATTCTCACTATATATTTGGCACCTTGATTAATCAAGAAACTATCAACCTCTGCTTTAACTATACAGCCATCTGTGCAGTGAATTCCACAGACTTACCACTCACTGGCTGGAGAAATTTTTCCTCATCTCTGTTCTAAATGGATGTCTTTCTGAGATGTGCCTTCTGGTCTTACACTCTCCTACTATAAGAAACATCCTTTCTGCATCCACTCTATCTAGACCTTTCAAAATTCAGTGAGATCCCCTCTCCCCCCCCCCCCCATTCTTCTAAACTCCAGAAAATACAGGCCCAGAGACTTCAAACATGCGGATATGTCAACCCTTTCATTCCTGGGATCATTCTGATGAACCTTCTGGACCCTAACCAAGGTTAGCGCATCTTTTCTTTAGATAAGGGGCCCAATACTGCTCACTATAGTCCAAGTACAGCCTGACCAATGCTTTATAAAGCCTCAGCATTACATACTTGCTTTTGAATTCTAGTCCTCTTGAAATTAATGCTAATATTGCATTTGCCTTCCTTGCCAGTGACTCACCCTGCAAGGTGTAGGGAATCCTGCATGAGGGCTCCCAAGTCTCTTTGCACCTCTGATTTTTGAATTTACTCCCCATTTAGAATATAGTCCACACCTTCATTCCTTCTGCACTTCCCTACACTATATTCCATCTACCACTTCTTTGCCCATTCCTCCAATCTGTCTGAGTCTTTCTTGAGACACACTGCTTCCTCAACACTACCAGCCCCTCCACCAATCTTCATATTGTCCACAAACTTGGATCCAAAACCATCAATTCCTATATCCAAATTATTGACATATAATGTGAAAAGGAGTGGTCTCAAGACTGACCTCTGCAGCACACCACTAATCATGGACAGCCAACCAGAAAAGAACCCCTTTACTCATGCTCTTTGCCTCCTCCCAGACAGCTGTCTTCTATCCATGCTAGTACCTTCCCTGTAATACCACAGGCTATTAACTTTATCAAAGGCCTTCTGAAAAACCAAATAAACAGCATCAACTGATTTTTCTTCGTCTGTCCTACCTGCTTTTCCTCAAAGAATTCCAACTGACATGTCAGGCAAGATTTTCACTTTAGAAAACCATGCTGACTTTGGCCTATTTTGTTGTGTGCCTTCAAGTACCATGAAACCTCATCCAACATCTCCAATCACTGAAGTCAGGCTAAGTGGCCTGTAATTTCCTTTCTTCTGCCTTCCTCCCTGCTTAAAGAGTGGAGTGACATTTGTAATTTTCCAGTCTTCAGGAACTATTCCAGAATCTAGTGATCCCAATGCCTCCACAATCTCCTTAGCTATTTCTTTCAGAATGTTGGAATGCAGTCCACCTAGTCCAGGTGACTTATCTACCTTCAGATTTTTCAGTTTCCCAAGCACCACTTCCTTATTAATAGCAGCGATGCCCACTTCTGCCCCCTAACACGTTTGCATTTCTGGCGTTCTGCTATTATCTTGCACAGTGAAGACTAATGCAAAATATTTCTGAAGTTCATCTGCTTTTTCTTTGCCCTCTTCCCTCCACCCCACTAACTCTCTAGTATCATTTTCCAGTGGTCCGATATTCACTTTCTTTTACTCTTTATATATCGGAAAAAACTTTTTATATCCTCTTGGCTAGCTTACCTTCATATTTCATCTTTTCTGTCTTTATGACTTTTTAGTTGTCTTCTGTTGGTTTTTAAAAGTTTCCCAATCCTCTACCTTCCCACTAATGTTTGCTATGTTATATGCCCTCTCTTTTGATTTTATGCTGTCTTTGACTTCCCTTGTCAGCCACAGTTGCCTCATCCTCCCTTTAGCATACTCCTTCATCTTTGAGACGTATATTTCCTGTATCTTCTGAGCTTCCCCCAGAAACACCAGCCATTGCTGTTTTGCCATCATCCCTGCTGGTGTAACCTTTCAATCAACTTTGGCCAACTCCTCTCTCATGCCTCTGTAATGCCCTCGACACTACTGTAAAACTGATTCATCCAATTTTATCTTCTCTCTCTTGAACTACAGGGTGAATTTTATCATATTATGATCACTGCTTCCTAAGGGTTCTTTTACCTTAAACTCCTAATCCTGAATTGCCATTCCCTGGTGGGTTCAACCAAAAGCTGCTCTAAAAAACATCTTGTAGGCATTCCATAAACTCCCCCTCTTGAGATCCAACATCAACCTGATTTTCCCACTCTACCTGTATATTGAAATCCCCCATGATTATCGCAACAATACTCTTTTTACATGCATTTTCTACCTTCCATTGTAATTTGTAGCCTATGTCCTGGCTGCTGTTCAGAGGCCTGTATATAATTCCCCTCAAGATCTTTCTACCCTTACAATTTCTTAACTCTACCCAGAAAGATTCTACATCTTCTGATCTTATGTCACCTCTTTCTAAGGTGATTTGGGATATTTATCAGGAGTACTGCATTCACAGGGCCCTTAGCATTATTAATGATCCCTCCCATGCTTCCAATAATCTCTTTGACCCTCCTCCCCCCCAACTATCGTCAGAGGCTACTGTAGCATTAGGACAAGAACTGTAGGCGTGGGAAACAGCTTCTTTCCCCAGTCCATAAGCCAGCTGAACTCCCTGCCACCACCCAAGTCTCTTCATGCGCGAATCGCCAGTAGCATTACACAGTTTACTTTTTAACTTGTGTCATAAATGCATCTTATTATTTGTTAATTAACTAGTGGTAATATTACTTAGTGTTATTTGTGTGAGTTACATGTACTGCGTAGGTCCGGAGAGCATGGTTTCATTTGGCAGTATACCTGTGCTCAGTTGAATGACAATAAATTGAACTTGAGGATTGACATCATAGCCTAGCAAATGAAAAGAACTTGGGGCAAATGATCACAGAATGTTACAGGAAACATAATTTGTGAATAGATGTACTCTTTTGCATAAAACCCTGTTATAAAATTTATGGTCATTGTGTTTGGAACTAACTGATTGCAACCAAATGTGTGCATGCATAATGCTGAGCGTAATTAAGTTCATGTAGAATTCAAAATAAGGAACAATTTGCATTTTACAGTATTTTTCAGAACCTAAGGCTGTGCCAAATGCGTTACAACTGATAAAGTCTTTTATTGAGAAGTTATTTGTGTTATAATTGGGGAGATTAGCTGTCAGCAATTTACATACCATAAGAACCTACAAATTGCAGTATTAATAAGTAGTAGATTAACTTGTTTTCCTAATGGTATAAATTTATCAATAAATGTTGATCAGGCTTTTGTTGAATGCAATTCAGTGGCATCTTTTACATTTATGTTGCAGAGTAAACAAAGCTCAGTTTAACATCTTAATGAAAGTACATCCCTGACAGTGCAGAAATCCTTCAGTGGTATTTCATTATAAATTCAGGCCATTTAATTCTTGATTATTATAAAGACCTTACTTTATTCTTGGACTTAGTATATCAGAATCGTAGCAAGAATGAGGCAATTCAGCAATAAATTCCATCATTCACTCAAGCAAATTAATCCGATACTGGGTCTTTTCTGCAGTACTGGGACAGTAGATTACTCTTATTAGATAATATACAAGGAGATGTTAATTAAATGTGTTGGTAAATAAGACTGCTAAATTAGTTCAACAACATACACAAAATGCTGGAAGAACTCAGCAGGCCAGGCAACATCTGTGGAAGAGTATAGGCTGTCAAGGTTAGAAGGTGGGGGGAAAGGAGGAAGAAGCACAAGGTGATGGTTAAACTTGGAGAGGGGAAGTTGATTGGTGAAAGAGATACTGAGCTGGAGAAGGGAGAATCTGATAGAAGAGGACAGAAGGCCATGAAAGCAAGAAAAAGGGGAGGAGCAGCAGAGATACATGATGGGCAGTTAAGGAGATAAGGAGAGCGGGTAAAGGGGATGGGGAATGGGGGGGGGGGGGGGCATTACCAGAAGTTCAAGAAATCAGTGTTCATGCCTTCAGAGTGGAGGCTACCCAGGTGGATTATAAGATGTTGCTCCTCCAACCTAAGTGTAGCCTCACCACGACAGTAGAGGAGGCCATGGACTGGCATGTCAGAATGGAAATGGGAAGTGAAATTAAAATGTGTGGCCACTGGGAGAAACCGCTTTTTCTGGTGGATGGAGTGCAGATGCTCGGTGAAGCGGTCTCCCACTCTTTGTCAGGTCTCACCAATAAATTAGTTTATCACTGGTAAATTAGTTTATTATGGTCACATGTACTGAGGTACAGTGAAAACCTTTTGTGCATACTGTTCATACAACAGTTCATTGAGGTAATACAAGGTAAAACAATAGAATGCAGAGTAAAATTTTACAATTATGTAATGAAGTGCAGTACAAGTAAACAAACTGCAAGGTCATAACAGATACATTGTGAGGTCAAAAATTTTATTGTAGAAGGAAACTATTCCATCATCTTATAACAATGGGATAGAAGCTATCCTTGAGCTTGGTGCTATGTTCTTTTAGGCTTTTGTACTTTCTGCCCAATGGGAGGGGGAAGAAGAGAGAATGTCTGGTATAGATGGGTTCTTTAATTATGCTGGCTGCTTTACCGAGTCGTTGAAAAGTATAAACACAGTCCATGGAGGGCAAGCTTGTTTCCTGATGTACTGAGCTGTGTCGCAATTCTCTGCAATTTCTTGCTGTCATATGTAGAACAGTTATTGTACCATACCACAATGCATCCAGATAGGGTGCTTTCTGTGGTGCATCAATTAGAAATTGGTTAGGGGGCAAGGGAACGTGTCAAATTTCCTTAGCCTCCTGAGGAAGTAGAGGAGCTGGTGAGTTTCTTGGCTGTAGTGTCAGCATGGTTGAACCAGAGCAGTATGTCCATTCTTAGGATCTTGAAGCTCTCAGCCCTCTCAATCTCAGCATTTTTGATGTAAACAGGAGCATGTGTACCACCCCCTCCCTGAAATTAATATCTAGCTTTCTGTTTTGTTGACATCTCAGAAAGGATTGTTACTAAGCTTTCTGCCTCCTTCCTGTATTCCAGCTCGTCATTATTTGAGATATGGCCCACTACAGAGCTGTCATCTGCAAACTTTCAGACATAGTTAGAGCAGACTATGGCCACACAATTTTAAGTGTACGGAAAGCAGAGGGCTGAGGATATAGCCTTGTGGGACACCAATGTGGAGAATAATCATGGTGGAAGTATTGTCGCCTATCCTTACTGATTGCAATATTTTGCTCAGGAAGTGAAGGATCCAACTGCAAAGGGAGGTGTTATGGTTGAGTTTGCTTGGAATTATAGTGTTGAAGGCAGGTCTGTAGTAATGGTCTTAGAGAAGATGGAATCTTCAGATTGAACCAAGGAGGGATTAAAAATGTCTGTAAATACACCTGCCAGTCAATCTGTGCAAGATTAGAATGTAGATTAGGCCACCACATGGAATAGAGGTGCAAACAACAGGAATTCTGCGGATGCTGGAAATTCAAGCAACACACATAAAAGTTGCTGGTGAACGCAGCAGGCCAGGCAGCATCTCTAGGAAGAGGTGCTGCCTGGCCTGCTGCGTTCACCAGCAACTTTTATGTGTGTTGCTGGAATAGAGGTGCAATGACTTTTACTTGATCAATGAGAACATGCATATGTAAGTTCTGACAAGAAATTCCTTGAGATATAGGTTCCACTGAATTTTATGTTCTTAGACATAGCAAAATGATAATCAATCAGATGGGGATATGACATTTATAGTTCCTGTTCTTGTGGATTGTTGACTATGGTGAATTCCAATGTCCTCACCTAGTTTGAGATATGTCCTATTCCCCATTATCATAGTGTATCAATGATATGAGACTTATTTTCATATGTATTGTGACTACCTATCCAGTTATTCAGAACTCATGACTGATTCACAAGTAAGAGTTATTGCCTCTGGTCTTTATCTGTAGTCTTGATCTTCAAGACTAAAATCACTTTATTTTGAATTACACCTTTAATCTTGTTGGATTAGAGTCTCAGAGTCAGAGTGAGCTGACAAGGTTTGAAACTTTTGGTCAAGTATTCCATGATACTTCATGGTTAAGCTACATTCGTACTTTATTACAGAGCAAGTAAATATTTAAGGCTGATTCTGACTGTAAGTATTTACTTACAGTTCATTGTGATGAGAAAGAAGATTGCAGCCTGGCATTTTATAGTTTAAACGCAAACAACAGGTTGAAAAGTTCCGCATAGTTTATATGTTTCTGGAACCTCCTCCACTAAACTATATTTATGAACTATATCTGCAATTAGCAAGTTGTTGATATATTTTAGGATTTCTGGCTAAAATTGACGAATAGTTTAAATCAGCAATTTACTTTCATTACATTTGATGCTTTGTTTTTCAAATAAATCGTTTAATTTTTCAAAAATTGTAAATGCTGAACGGGTTGGGCCGCCTCTGGGGAGGGGAAACAGGTCATTGACCAAATTGCTAATTCTTTCTCTTAGCTGTTTCCTGATGTGAGTATTTCCAGGACTTTCTGTTTTGATATTTCTTGCAGCTCTGATATATTCCTGTTTTTTTATGTAATTAAGCATTAATATGATTTCTACTCAAATCAAAACTTATCACAGCACCATTATCATGGTTTCTTGTTGGAATACTGGTAGCATCAAAAAAAACTTATAAAAAATCATTCTAATATTTAATCTATTTTCTTAAAACAAATCTGGTTACAATTTATTTAAAATCATATGGTTTCAATTGACTGAATGAAACAATTAGAAATTAAATTCAGGTCTTGCATGTATGATTTCTTTCCAAAAGCCAAGATTAGAATTGGGTGGTACAGAATGTTCATCAATTCACCACCACAGATGCCGATTCATGACCACAAATATTCTTTGAGTTCATTCCTAATTTTTTGCTGTGTTGGGGTGTGGAAGCAGCAACTAACAGTGCCTGGAATTACAAAGATGAATTAGATGATTACCTAGTCTTGTTTCTTAGCACCTATAAGTTTAGGAATATGTTGTAAAAAAAAAGGTAAATAATGTACCATATCCAACAACTTTTCTTTGAAAGAAAACTCCACGATGTTACAAAGAACTGATATAGTAACAGATTAGAAGATAAAAGGTCAAGAGGGACTGTCAAAAGCTCAATTGTTGAAGTAAATTTTGGAATGTTATTCAAGAATGAAAGATAGCGAGATGAGGAATTTTAGGGAAAGGATTTCAAGTTGTAAGATGCAGAAGTCTTTTTATTTGTATTATAAAGCTCAATATTACTAACAAGACATAGTCATGAAATAACACAGCGCTGGCAATTGCCCGTGCTGACTGCAGCATTATCTAAATGTACCTTTCCAAATTACTCTTAAATGTTGCACTTGCAGCTGCCTTGACCACTTCCTCTGCCAGCTCATTCCAGACTTTCACTGTCTTCTGCCTCTCAAGTTACCTCTCAAGTTTCTTTTAAACCTCTTCCCTCTTAACTTGTATCTGTCCCTTGTAGTTTTGAACTCCACTATCCTAGGGAAAAGACTATGACTGTCCACCTTATCCATATCCTTCATAATTTTATAAACTTCTATAAAGTCATCCCTCATTCTCCTGCACTCCAAGGAATTGGGTGACCAAAACTGTACACAATTCTCCAAGTGTGCTCTCATCAACAACTTATGTATAACCTAATATAATGGCCTTACTCCTAAACTCAATGCTCTATCTGATGAAGGCTAGCATGCTAAATGCTTTCTTTCCCCACCCTGTCTATTGTGCGATTGCACCTGTACTCCCAGATGCCTCAGTTCCACAACACTTGACATTGCCCTGTCATTCACTGAAAAAGTCTTACTCTGGTTTGACTGTCCAAATTGCATTGCCTCACGCTTATCTAAGTTGAAATCTATTTGCTGTTCCTTAGCCCATTTCCCTAACTGATCAAGATTTCTTTTCAACTCATTATAAGTTGCTTCTCTTATCAACGACCCCTCAACTTAATATCATCAGCAAACCTGGCATGCACGTTCACACCAAATTATTTACATAATTAATGAATAACAGAGGTCTCAACGCTGACCCCTGGGACACTCAACTAGGCTTCTCATCAGAGAGTTGACCTATTCCTATCATCGGGCCAGTTATGAGTCCAATTCATTATTTCTCCTTGAATCCCATGGATCTAATCTTCCAGATCAGTCTGCCATGCAGGATCCTGTTAAAGGCCTTACTAAAGTCCATATGAACAATATTTGCTGTCCTACCCTCACAAAACTCCAAAAGATTTGTCAGAGATAACCTCCCAAATGAAGACCATGATGACTATCTCTGATCAACCCTAAACTATCCAAGTGTTTTTGCACTATTTTAAATTTAACTATTTTATATATTTTTCCAATTGATTTGCTTTTTTTTAATATTGTTTATTACATTGTACTGCTGCCACTGTTAACAAATTTCACCACATATGCCAGTGATATTAAATCTGATTCTGATGGTAGATCTTGTACGTCAGAGTTCCCTTCGGTAACTTTCCTCAAACTGAAGTCAGGCTCACAAGCCTGTAATTCCCTTGCCTGCAAGTGGAGCAATAGAACAACATTAGCCACCATCCATTGTATTTATCGAGGGATTCATTCATACCCAGCTGACTAAATGTAATGTACATTTCTTTCATTTTCTTTACCAGAGCCGTGATATCTCTGGACAGCTAGGATTCCCTGATCTGGGTAAATCTACCTTTCACCCAAACAAGAACGTTTTGCCCCGAGGACTCTTGATATGACCCAATTAAAAATCTATTAATAATATTCTATTAAAGTCACCCAGACGACCCTAGCTAAGTGCTGCCTAATGCCCTTAAAGTTAGACTTGCTTTAGTTTGGAGCTAGTTTAAAACTAACAGAATTGTACTGGATGTAAATTGCTCCCCAACTGTCACTTCAGTTACTTGGCCTACTTCATTCCCTAAAGAGATGTCTCATTCCCTGAAGTTTTTTATACAATAAAATACTTGTATATTATTGCCATCTGAAGAACCTTTGAGGCAATGTTGCTGGGCGTCCTTTATGAATAATGGTTGAATTTGATTTCTTATCATCTTCAACACCATAGAACAACATGTTAAGCCAGTTAAAATCTGTTTTTGTTAATATGGGGCCTGGAGCTGAATATAACAAGCAGGTTTCTTTCTCTCTTATTCAACCAGCTGGGTTTATCTGAAAATCCAACAGCTTTCTGGGCATATTTACTAATTACAAATGCCAAGTGGATGATCCATCTTGGCTTCAACTGAGATTCTCACCATCAGTCCAGTCAATTTGATTCTTTTCACATGAAGTCAAGAAATGTTGAGAACACAATGTACAGTGAAGCTACAGAGCCAGACAATATCACAGCTATGATACTGAATACCCGACTCCAAAACTAAAGGTGCTTTTAACCAAGCTGCAACCGTGCAATTACACCTCTGGCATCAACATGGAAAGCTGTCATTTCAAACCTGTGCAAAAGCTGAATCCAGAGATGAAGTGAAAACGATTGTGGTTGATGTCAAGGTAGAGTTTCTTCTAATTATGACATCAAGGAGTCTTTGTAAAATAGGTCATAGGTATCAAGAGAAAGTATTCCATAACTGGAGCCAAATGTTACAGTGATTATTGGAGGTCAGTCACCCCAATCCCAAGTCAGTGCTGTAGAAATACTTCCAGACACTGCCCTCAACCAATCATCTTCAACTGCTTCATCAGTGATCCCACTTTCATCAGAAGATCTGAAATGGTAATGTTTGATGATGATTCCACGATGATCAATTCCATTTTGGGTAGCAGTAACAGGATCGGTCCGAGTCAGCATGGATTTACGAAGGGGGAATCGTGCTCCCTCTGGAAGTTTTTGAGGATGTAACTATGAAAATGGACAAGGGAGAGCCAGTGGATGTAGTGTACCTGGACCTACAGAAAGCCTTTGATAAAGTCCCACATAGGAGATTAGTGGGCAAAGTTAGGGCACATGGTATTGGGGGCAGAGTACTGACATGGATTGAAAATTGGCTGGCTGACAGAAAACAAAGAGTAGCGATTAACGGGTCCCTTTCAGAATGGCAGGTGGTGACCAGTGAGGTACTGCAGGGTTCAGTGCTGGGACCACAGCTGTTTACAATATATATTAATGATTTAGATGAAGGAAATAAAAGTAACATTTAACAAATTTGCCGATGACACAAAGCTGGGTGGCAGTGTGAAATGTGAGGAGGATATTATGAGAATGCAGGGTGACTTGGACAGGCTGGGTGAGTGGGCAGATGCAGTTTAATATGGATAAATGTGAGGTTATCCACTTTGGTGGTAAGAACAGGAAGGCCGATTATTATCTAAATGGAGTCAAGTTAGGAAAAGGGGAAGTACAACGAGATCTAGGTGTTCTTGTACATCAGTCACTGAAAGCAAGCATGCAAGTACAGCAAGCAGTGAAGAAAGCTAATGGCATGCTGGCCTTCATAACAAGGGGAATTGAGTATAAGAGCAAAGAGGTCCTTCTGCAGTTGTACAGGGCCCTGGTGAGACCACACCTGGAGTACTGTGTGCTGTTTTGGTCTCCAAATTTGAGGAAGGACATTCTTACTAATGAGGGAGTGCAGCGTAGGTTCACAAGGTTAATTCCCAGGATGGTGGGACTGTCATATGTCGAAAGATTGGAGCGACTGGGCTTGTATACCCTGGAATTTAGAAGGCTGAGAGGGGATCTTATTGAAACATATAAGATTATTAAAGGATTGGTCACGCTGGAGGCAGGAAACATGTTCCCGCTGATGGGTGAGTCCAGAACCAGAGGCCACAGTTTAAGAATAAGGGGTAGGCCATTTAGAACGGAGTTGAGGAAAAACTTTTTCACCCAGAGAGTGGTGGATATATGGAATGCTCTGCCCCAGAAGGCTGTGGAGGACAAGTCTCTGGATGTTTTCAAGAAAGAGATGGATAGAGCTCTTAAAGATAGCGGAATCAAAGGTTATGGGGATAAGGCAGGAACTGGATGCTGATTGTGGATGATCAGCCATGATCACAGTGAATGGCGGTGCTGGCTCGAAGGGCCGAATGGCCTACTCCTGCATCTATTGTCATTTGCAACTCCTCAATGGATGAAGTAGTTCATTCCTGCACCATTCAACCAGCAACAGTGCCAGAGAAGTGGCATACTCTCTCCAACAAAGGAGAAGCTAACCACCAATTCTAATCATTAAGTGACATTGCCATTGCTGAGTTCCCAACCATCTTCCGCTAGGGAACACCATTCATGTAAAATACAAGTAAACTTTGGCCACGAGAGCAGATCAGAAGCTGGGTGTCCTGCCACAAGTGACTCAACTCCTGCCACCCTGATCCCTTTCCACAAAGCAGATTCAGAAGTGTGGTTCATTATCGCTTGTCTCAATCCTGGAACTCCCTACCCATAATGGTTGTGGGAGTACCTTCACTGGAAGGACTACACTGGTTCATATACATAGCTCACCACAGCCTTCCTTCTATTGGGCAATTAGTGAAGTACCATTCTGGTGAAGCACAGCAATGCCTTACTAGCAGCAAATAAAACTACTAATTACTTTATTAATCACACTTTATCTGGAAAATGATCACTGCATTCAATAGTCTGTAACTTTCCTTTCAGAGCTGAGCTTTTGAATCACCTGTACGATCTGGCATTTTTTACAGTGTGAACTGAACACTCATAGGTGCAAGGTGGTTGTGGCATGGCATGTATGGGCCAAATCATGCTGATGGAGCCTGGGCCTGAGAGCAAGGGATGAGCCAGTGTTTGGCCATTACTGGAGCAGACTTAGGGCCAATTTGAGACACGGGCCCAAAAGTGAAGGACAATCCGATATTTGACCAGGCCAGGCTAGATTGCAATGGTTTGGTCTGAGAGTGAGGAACAAGCCGAAGTTTGGCCAATTTAAGTGCCAGGTCAGATTGAAAAGGTCAGGGTGTCAGCAAGGGATAGGTCAGTGTTCAGCTCGCTATTGGGCAAGGTTTACATGCCTCTACTCTGAACTGAGTCTATGACCTGCAACGTACAGGCTCCTGGACTGGCTGCAGTGATGACCAGCTTCCAGGCTCTGAACTCACTTTTGTGAACTTCAGTTCTGAATTTTATTTGCTTATTTTTTATTGTTTGTACAATTTGTTCTTCTTTTCATATAAGGTGTTTGACAGTCTTTTTTAACGGGTTCTGTTGGGTTTCTTTGTTTTATTGGTGCCTAGAAGGAGATGAATCTCAAGGTTATTTATAGTATATATACTTTGAACTTTGAACTTTTGATAGATGCTGGCTTTGCCTATTTTACTGAGCAACCAAGGAATAAGCATTTTTTTAAATTCTAACTTTGCAAGTTCTTCAAAAACTTTGGCAGCCAATTTGAATGGGGAGCAGAGCTTAAGCAACTTTAAAGAGCATTTCATTAGAGCTGATGATAATCAGCAATGACTGTATATATCTGGCTTTCTTGAGGAAGTAAATCCAAGAGAACTGCTCCAGTTGAGAGCCAGTTTAGTGGATAGGAAACTGGCGAGCATGAATGTTGAGCTGGTTTGTAGAAATTTCAGGCCAATATCCATTTACTTTTGTATAATTCAGGTCTACAACTAAAGTATTCAGTAAAAAAAAATCAAGTTTTGGTGGAATTCATTGAATTTAAGAGTTAGGGTGTCATTGTTAGTATTGCGTGCACTTCTGGTTGCCGTACAACAGGGAAGATGTGATTAAGGTGTTTTCTTTAAAAAGACTGGATAGACCAGGACTGTTTTTCCCTGGTGGAGGAGGCTGAGGTTTATAAAATCATAAGCAGCGTAGATGAGATGGATGGTCTAAGTCTTTCAATCCAGAGTTGTTATTTCTTTCTGCGCTTTGTGGCACATTGGGTGACAACCTTACCATTTCTTTAGCATTTTTGTCTGTTTTTTATGACGCTTAACCTAGCATGGATGAAAAGCATGCAAAGAATTGGCCGGATTCAAACCTGGGACCACTCACTTTGAAGTCCAGTGCAGATGCCAGTACACCACTGGCCATTTAGAAACATAGAAAATAGGTGCAGGAGTAGGCCATTCGGCCCTTCGAGCCTGCACCGCCATTTATTATGATCATGGCTGATCATCCAACTCAGAACCCCGCCCCAGCCTTCCCTCCATACCCCCTGACCCCTGTAGCCACAAGGGCCATATCTAACTCCCTCTTAAATATAGCCAATGAACTGGCCTCAACTGTTTCCTGTGGCAGAGAATTCCACAGAGTTGCCACTCTCTGTGTGAAGAAGTTTTTCCTAATCTTGGTCCTAAAAGGCTTTACTCCAGAGTAGGGAAGTTTAAAACCAGCAGGCATAGGTTTGAGGTAAGAGAGGAAATATTTAAAAGGAACATGAGAGGCAAGTTTTTTTTTAAACACAGAGTGGTGGGTATATGGAATGCGACCAGTGGAGATGATAGAGGCAGGAATGTAGATAAGAAATTTTTTTTTAACGTATGGGTGAAATGCGGGCAGATGGCACTAGTTTAGGTAGACACTTTGACTGGCATGGGCAAGTTAGGTCAAAGGGCCTATTTCCATGGTGTATTACTCTGACTCTATGACTAAAAACAGAAAATGCTAGAAACACTGAGCAGTTCTGGTAACAACAGAAGAACGAGAAACAGTTAACACTTCTGATAGAAAAGGCTCTTGTCTCTTTCTTTTCTCAGAAGTTTTCTGACCTCCATTTTCTGTTTGAAATTTCGGAATAAATACAAGTATTAGTAAATCAAATATAAACATATTTCAGCTGAATGGAAGCACACCATAATATCTGAACGTATGGAAAAAAGAAAATTATTTTTCCCTTTAGTTTCAGCCAGACTGATAGACAGGTCATTGCTCAGAATAAAGAGTGACTGCATTTGTGAAGAACTGATTATGATTCTTTCAAATGGTGGAGTGCAAATTACTGTCAAAGTTGCCTCGTATTCAAAGATCTTTTAAATGTTTTTTCTGTATATGTTATGGCAGCCAAACTAAAATTTACACACAGACCTTTGTGGCTTCTGGCATTCTGCCTGGAAAATAAGCTATGAAAAACATCTTCAAAAATTGTAACCTTCTACTGCATCTGTAAATGCATAAAAGTCTCCCTTACCTTTTTTGAGGTTTATACCTCACCTCTTGCTCCTTACCTATATCCCTGCTTGCTATCTCCAGATACAGTGAAATTAAAGGCAATGATTTCCGCTGTATGTTTCTAAAAACACTGCCGCAATGATTAAGAAAATTCTAATTTACTTAGGACTGTAAGTTAACTATCGAAATGTGAGATTTGGGAAAAAAATGATGTACCAAATGAATGCCAAACTTCTCCTTATTTGGAAATGGCATGCCCAGAAATTCATCTGTGCTGATATGTTATCTTGGCAAAATGAGATGTTGTCTTATGTCTGGAATGTGTGGTCAAAACTGCTGGAAGAGTATTCTGTATTGGAGAGATGTTTGTTGATACTGGGAAAAGAAAACATCACAACATTAATGATACTTAAAATTATTCCATTAAGTTGGAGGTAGATATTTCTTTTCTGTTTTGTGTGTCCAGATCCTTGTAAATTTGCTGTTGTATACTGCATTTGGACACGAGATAAAAATTAATTTTTTTTTTTGAAGTTAAACATAAAAGTTACTCAATACAGTAAAACTCTGATAATCTGGTACTGTCACGGTATCAAGGGTGTAGGACCGGCAGATTTTTTCAGTCTATTGGATATTGTTTCTATCAATAGCCCAATGCATTCTTCTTAAACGCTACAAGTGGTATTCTGAATTTTCCAGAGAACTTAGTCAGTTTCAAAGGAGTGCAGGAATCGGCACCCAAGTGAGCCCGGAAGCCAAACTGAAGCATTCAAGCAACTTGCATTACAGTCGGCTCTTCTTATCCGCGAGTTCCGCATACGCAAATTCAACCAACCATGAATCAAGAAAACCCGGAAGTGCTCTTCCAGCACTTGTTGTTCGAGCATGTACTGACTTTTTTTTCTTGTCATTATTCCCTAAACAATGCAGTATAAGAACTATTTTACATAGAATTTACATTGTATTAGGTATTATAAGTAATCTAGAGATAGTTTAGAGAATGCATTATGATCAGAGATTAAGAGAGCTAGGGCTTTACTCTCTGTAGAGAAGGGGAATTAGAGGAGACATGATAGAGGTGTACAAGATAATAAGAGGAATAGATAGAGTGGATAGCCAGTGCCTCTTCCCCAGGGCACCACTGCTCAATACAAGAGGACATGGCTTTAAGGTAAGGGGTGGGAAGTTCAAGGGGATATTAGAGGAAGGTTTTTTACTCAGAGAGTGGTTGATGCGTGGAATGCACTGCCCGAGTCAGTGGTGAAGGCAGACACACTAGTGAAGTTTAAGAGACTACTAGACAGGTATATGGAGGAACCTAAGGTGGGGATTATATGGGAGGCAGGGTTTGAGGGTCGGCACAACATTGTGGGCCGAAGGGCCTGTACTATGCTGTACTATTCTATGTTCTATGATTTAAAGTATACAAGAGGATGTACGTAGGTTATTGTGGATTGGGGTTGGAAAAAAAACTGGAAGTTCTCTTACTTAGTAAGTCAGAACAGGTACACCCGGTATTATTTAGCGTCAGTTAGTCAAACATTTGTCTTAGTATATAGCATATATTTTACCTTTCTATGCATATAAAATACTTAAGAAATGTATGCTTCAGCACCGGGCTCAGGAACAGAAATTCCTGAGTTTGATCCAGTGACAGACCGCTCCCAAGCGCGCTCTCCATCCATGCCAGGTTGATGTGAAGAATCAAAAACCCAAAGCCCCAAAGCCCAATAATTAAACCACTGTGTTGCTTAGTAATAATTGTAGCTTCCATCGGGGCAGGGCCTTTCTCACTTTATCCTTTAAAATTGTTCCGATCGTTGACCAACTGTAGCCTAATGCTTTTCCAATGACCGATGGCATTTCACCTCTTTCCGATCGCTTTATTATTTCCACTTTATTTTCAATCGTGATCATGATTATTTTCGTGAACAGAAACACTACGGATTCAGAGCTCCGCCGCCGGGTCCTAATGTCCACCGCACTGAGACAGGTTAAGTAAGGTCCGGGATTCCGCTGGGTCCTAAGGTCCACTGCATTTAGACAGGTTGAATAAGGGACTTGAGCATTCGCATCTTTTGGTATCCGCAAGGGGTCCCGGAACCAATCCCTTGCGGATAAGGAGGGCCGACTGTATACTGTTCACTGGAATAGTAGTATCCCAACAGTTTAATTATTTTTGGTTTGCTTGACCAAAACAAAACAGCAACAAAACAAACCTGAGAAATTCTGAAAGCAAGTCTTTGGAGTTCTATTGTATTCATTCAGCTGTGACAGCCCTGGTAGGTTCCACCCACTGGTTCATATAAATGTGTAAATAAACATGTTATTAGGGGCAGAACGGTTCTGGCTGGACCTATAATTGGATGTTTGCAGTACTCCTTGTTAATGTGCTCTGTCAATTCAGCTGAATGAAGATTAATAGCATCTTTTGCACACATGTGACTCCAAGGTTTATCTCCTTAAGTGATCTTGGATCTGAACTTACCGGACTCATACAAATAAACTGTCTTTACCCCAGGAGATATTAAACTCCTCAGATCTGTTTCATTGAATTTTTTTGGGGTCAAACTGTTGGGATACTGCCATTCCAGTGAAGCGTTTAATGGAAGTTGCCAGAATATTTCAGTCAGAAAATACATCCTTATGTTAAAAGCCCAGTGTAATGGTAATGACTGAATTTTAAGTGAATATTAACCCTGCTTTGTTGATGGACTGTATATAGATTAGATTTATTTACTGATTATGCCCACAAGAAAATGAATCTCAGGGCTGTATATGGTAAAATATATGTACTTTGATAATAAAGTTTAGTTTGAACTTTAACTGGCTGCATATTCCCCAACTCAGAATATTGGAAATAAAGAAGCAACCAAGTCCAAATTGGTTGGAGATTAAAAGTTTATAGATGTGCTATTGAACATGTAGCTATTCTATTGTCTGTAATTCATTTAACACACTGATGCACAAGATATAGAACAGCAATGGCACTACAGACCACATAGGTTCTGTGTGATGAGTGTATTTTGGTTACTTCGCGGATTTGCAACGATTTGTAGAATTTTGCTTCATATTGCAAAAATGGGACAAGTCTTCATCTTTATGCATTAAATGAGCTTTTGTTAGCAATATACAGGTTCAATGCATTGCCTATTTTACTCCGTCCACCAGCACTAAAGAAGTCAGAAATCTACATATAAATACAGACGTGTGTAAAGATTACCCCAGAAGGAAGAACTTATTTTTACTTAGTATTTCATAAATGAGGCAAACATCGTGCATCTGTTTACATTGAGATGCCAGAAGATGCAAATAATGTGATTTGTTAAAAAGGTTTTTTTGTTCTTTTGATTAACCAAGAATGTTGAAGATTTGATATTCAGAGTTCCCTAATAGTATCGGACATTCTCTAAATTCAATTAAATGTATGTCGGTTCTCCATGGCAATAATATCTTGACACTGTTTAATGAATGAAAAGGGATTATTATTCATTTAAAATAAAGTCAGTTTTCTTACCTTACAAAACTACTTTTCAACAGTATAAAACTTTTACTCCTACAAATCCATCTGCATATGGCTAAGCATTTCTGTTTTTGGGTCTGCCCTTGAGAGGGTATTACACAGACTCGAAAATTATAATGTAATATCATTTTCCTACAGAACTAATTATCACAAATACAAATAATATGGGAAAAATATCCTTACTTTACACAGATTAGCCCAATGTCAGAAGGAAACTACATAATTATTTTTCATTTCTCACAAAACTAGTTGTGTTCCTCCTGTTTTTGCTTCCCTTCACCACAGCTCAATCCCTTTCATTTCACCTCTTTCACCACTCCAGAACATATTGTTGCAGAACGGCTCAGCATTGGCTGGAATTGTTTAGGCATATAAAGACCAAAAGACACAGGGGCAGAATTAGGGCATTCAGCCATGGCAATGAATTCCACAGATACACTACCCTCTAGCTAAAGAAATTCCTCCTCATTTCTGTTCTAATTACTCATCCCTCTATTCTGAGGCTGTACCCTCTTGCCCTGTACTCACCCACTATAGGAAACATCCCTCCAAATCCACTCTGTCTAGGCCTTCCAATATTCGAGAGGTTTCAATGAGATTTCCCCCCTTATTCTTTTAAATTCCAGAGAGTACAGGCCCAGGGCTGTCAAACACTCCTCATATGTTAACTCTTTCATTCTTGTAATCATTCTCATGAACCTCTTCTGGACCCTCATCCATGCCAGCAGATTTTTCCATAGATCAGGGACCCAAAACTGCACACTATTTACCAAGTGTGGTCTGACCAATGCCTTATAAAGCTTCAGATAAGAACCTCAAATCGTATCCAAGACTTGCCTCTTTCATTCAAATGAAGCACAAATATTTAATTTAGTTCCATCTCAGTGTAACCTTTAGGGATTCTCTCCCTGATCGGAACATTGAATTTCTTTCTATTGAAGAAATGGGTTGAAGCTATGGTATTGCTTTGGACTTAAGAATGCAAGTGGCTAATTGCCACACAAAATAAACTATTAATGTAAACTATTTCCAAATTACAAAGCATGCAAATATAAAATCATACACTTTCAACAAAGGAGTTGGACACGGAGCCCTGGTGCTTCCTCCACCTTTCTATAAAATTCTGGCTGATCTGATTGTCATCTCAAATCTGCTGTGGAGCCTTCTTACTGTGCTTGAGTCATTCTTGAGTATAGAGTTTATATAGGCTTTGTTCATGTCAGCATTTTTTGTTTAAGGAGGGAAAAACCTTTGATCCAAATAAAGACATTTGTCACAAGCCAAGTATTTGAAGTATGAGTTTAAGTAATACAAATAATAAATTGCAAACACTCAAATTCCCATGGGGATGAGGCATGGAACAAATTGATTGCAGACTGTTTCAGACAACAAAAAATGATGCAAATTTATTTTGCCAATGCCCATTTCTTTCACTGGGTTTTTTATTTCAACATTTCCACAGTAATGAAGGAAAGCACCATCGTCATTTAAGTAAACAAGAGCATGAAAAATATTGAATGCATTTTATGAGTTTACTTTTAAAAGGTCTTCATGCAGTGTTTTCTAAGTTGTCATTGAATGCTGTTGCTGCATGCTAGAGCCAAGTACATGTAAGCCTTCCTCTGACAGGAAACTGGAATTAATGCATATTATTCTGATCCTGTGTATCTAATTTCTGCTGCAGAGAGTAAAAAGAGCTCTTCTGTTGCTCCTTGACAAATATTATCATAATGGAAGTTTTCAGGGCCTGTGTTGGAAAATTGGTAAAGTAACTTTTGAATTGTTTGCATTTATATTTTATTTGGTCAATTTTACTGCAACTTGCATGAGAAAGAGGCTTATCTGGATATCTTAATCACTGTATTTTTGTTCATTCTCTTACAGAAACCTGATCCAAGATCTATGAGAAATAACGTTGATCGGGATGATGGGGGTCTAATTGATCCAGTAAGTTTTTGTGACATTCTAACAATGGTGCAAGTAGACTGTCCTGTGAAAACTGTGACCTGTTTGCGTTTTTAATAGCAGAAGCTTCTTACTTAAATCTAAATTAAGAAAATGACATAAGGTTTGCTTGTATTGGCAAATATACTGAGTGATTTTAATTGGTTTCTATTGAATTTTGAATCAAAATCAAATATGTCTTGTGAAATAATAAGAAATCCCCTGTAAATTGAATTTGCCATTTACTCTATATTTACACTAGCATTTAATGCAGCAATCCAAAATGTTGATACTTTCAGAAAATCTAACTTTCAAGAAGCCTGAAAACACAAGATGGTAATCTCTATAGTGCTATAGCACAACAGGTTAATATGCCAGGAAATTGATGGGAAGTGGACCAAAGTTTCCTGAAATGGTGCCTGGAATATTC
The DNA here is from genome assembly GCF_030028105.1 of Mobula birostris. NCBI lineage: Eukaryota > Metazoa > Chordata > Chondrichthyes > Myliobatiformes > Myliobatidae > Mobula > Mobula birostris. The sequence continues at coordinate 93,257,352 of NC_092370.1, read as the reverse complement.
TTGGGTGGCTTCAAATGGTTCCAATTGCATCACTTTCTGGCATCCATTATTTATCTGGTTAGAGTGGGAAAGGTGAAAAGTAAACTGTTGACTTCTTTATGTTATATATATTTGAGTGACCTAAAGGTGCAAATTAAAACAGTGAAAAGTATGAATTCTTTTGGTGTTTATGCAACCATGAGAGTTACTTTCAATCCTGTTTTTCATGAGCTTTAATTGAAAGCCAACATATCAAGAGTTAAATTGCATTTTAAGTTTGTGGTTAATCATGTATGCAGACTGGTTATGGCAAAGCCTATATTTTCATACTTTTCCCTTTTTCTTTAGACTGGTAACCAACACATCTATCAGCCTGTAGGTAAACAAGGTAAGAGCTAAAATGGACCTTTCAGTTATGCTCAGTGAATATTAAATTTTAGAAGGAAATTTTAATAACAATTTTGAATCCTACAGGATCTTGACAGGTGGAACACGGGTTGTTAATTCCCCATGCTGTGGTTGCTAAAAGTACAAATCACAATCATTGAACAAGCAGATGGCAAATAATATCATAGAGAAAATATTAGGGAATCTAAACATTGAGGTTAGTGCAGGGAAGTGGCATTGAAGTAAAAGATTAACTCAAAGTTTCATTAAACTGAGCAGTTTCAAGAGGCTATATGGCCTCCTATAGCTTCTGTTGACATGTGAACTGAACCTGAAAATTAAGATTAAATTTGTGATCTCATTGTAATCGCCTAGAATTGGGGTGCTTGGAAGTGTTTAAATTCTTTAGAAGGCTAATGCTAATGAGACTAGGACATCACTAGAACTGTCATGATGATTGCAAGAGATGAAGGATTCATTTCAAGGACTGGAATCTAAAATTGTGTCTGGGAAATATCCTTACTGCAGTATATGAAGTGTTTCTAATTACATATTCTTTATCACACATTTTTGCATATTCATCAGTGTTATTATAATGTAGTAAGAGTTTTGTCCTAACTTACTATTTTCCCAATAGAGCATGCAGCACCACCAAAGAAGCCACCTCGACCTGCAGCACCTAGCCATGGAGGAAGTATCGCTAGCCTTAATAGTCCTATTGAAAGTTACAATGAAGGAGTAAAGGTTAGTATTTATTTTAAAAACATGTTTCATGCTAGTTTTGCTAGAGATGTCCACATCCTGTAAGATTAAATTTGTAAAGAAAGTTAATGATGCACCTGACAAAAATGATATGAATTTTTTGTTTAAGACAATGGCTTGAATGAGAGTTAATTTTCTTGTAGACTACAGGAAAATCTGTATAAAAGCTTTCTTTAGTAAGGAATCAAACTAGTTGCTAGCAATTACAATTGTGTTTTTTTTTCAATAAAAGCAGTAAATGTCCAGATTTCACAGTGAGCTCCAGGAAGATGAAAATTGATCGTCAAAATTGTTTCTTTTGTAATTTCTCAAAATACAGTGTTTTGTCTACTTAAAATAATATGCTTTGTTACTGAGAATCTACATTTCAATTCAATTTCTTATCTTCAAAGGCACCCTTCAGGGTGGAGGATGATCTGCTCTCATTTCAGTTCTTTGGGTTCTGAGGTGGTGGAACAGGCAAATGTTGAGGCCCACAGACTTTGCCTCAGGTGGGGCAGAAAATGCTTGAAGGGGCAGTGAATGGGCTTCTGTGTGCTGCCAGTGAAAGGACTTGAGTTCTCAGTACTATCCCAAATGCCACAATTCTTTTTCTACCAAAAGTAAGACGTGAGTTACCACAGGTTGGCAAAGGTATACCATTGGTTATACAGATCAAATGATTACACTGTGCATTGAGCTAGAATAAGGTAAGCAGTAACAATGCAGAATAAGATGTAAATGAAACTATAAAGGTGCATTCAAGGTAAAGGTTAAAGTGCAAGATCATAATGAGTTAAAGCATTAGAATTTGAATTAGTTTTAATGGTGCCAGCGTACAGGTTTCCCCCGCTTTCCAAATGTAGAGCGTTCCTATGAAACGGTTCGTAAGCCGAAATGGCGTAAAGCGAAGAAGCAATTACCATTAATTTATATGGGAAAATTTTTGGGTATTCCCAGACCCGAAAAATAACCTACCAAATGGCACATAAAACCTAAAATAACACTAACATATAGTAAAAGCAGGAATGATATGATAAATACACAGCTTATAGAAAGTAGAAATAATGTATGTACAGTGTAGTTTCACTTCACAGAATCAGGAAGTTTGAGCCAAAATCGATTTGTCGAAAAAAATTGGCACGTACAGGCAAGTATACGTCACGCATTCGCACGTACATGCACGTCACACATGCACACGTACACGCATTCGCACATCACGCATGCGCACACACCTGCCCGCGAAAGACTTCATGGTCATGGTAGTCTTTCTCGGGATAAGCACAAGTTTAAAGGAAGTGTCTTTTTTTGTAAAAGCAAAAATCCTCTTTCGGATAACGAAAACAGGTACTAATGTAGGTCTTTCGTAAAAGCGAAATGTCGTAAAGAGAATGTTCGGAAAGCGGGGTACACCTGTATGTCATAAAATTTGTTGTTTTGAGGCAGCAGTACATTGTAATACAGTATATAGTTATAAAAACTATAAATTACAATCAATATATATATAAAAAATAAATAAGTAATGCAAAAAGAGAGGAGAAAAAATACAGAAGAACCGTTCAGGGGTTCATTTTCCATTCAGAAATCTGATAGCGGAGGCGAAAAAGTTGTTGTTGAAACATTGAGTGTACATCTTCAGACTTCTGTACCTCTGCCTTAATGGTAACAATGTTTTGATTAATGACGTATCCTGGGTGATGGTGTCCTCAATAATGGATGCCACCTTTATGTAGTATCACCTTTTGAAGATGTCCTGAAAGCTGGGGAGGTTAGTGCTCACAATGGAAGCTGGGGAGGTTAGTGCTTACAAATTTCTGCAGCTTTTTCTGATCCTGTGCAGATGGTGATGCAACCAGTTAAAATGCTCTTAATGGTTCATCTATGGACATTTGCGGGTATCTTTGGTGACATACTAATACTCCTCAAACTCCTTATGAAATATAGCTGCTGTTGTGCTTTCTTTGTTATTTCATCAATATGCTGAGCCCAGGATATTGTTGACACCCAGGAACTTGAAAATGCTCACCTTTTCCACTTTTGATCCCTCGAAGAAGACTGGTGTGTGTTCCCTTAATTTACCCTTCCTGAAGTCCATAATCATTTCTGGTCTTATTGATGTTCAGTGCAAGGTTTTTGGTGTGACACCACTCAGCAAGCTGATCTATCTCACTCCTGTACGCCTCCTCGTCACCATCTGAAATTCTGCCAACGATAGTTGTGTCGTTAGCAAATTTATAGATGTAGTTTGAGCTGTGCCTTGCCACACAGCCGTTGGTGGAGAGAGAGTAGAGCAGTGGGCTAAGCATGCATCCTTGAGGTGAGCCAGAGTTGATTGTCAGTGAGGAGATGATGTTATTTCTGACCCGCACTGACTATGGACTCCTGGTGAGGAAGTCAAGGATCCAGTTGTAGAGGAAGGGACAGAGGCCAGCTTTAGGAGCATTTTAGTTAGAATTGATAATATGATTGTATTGAACGCTGAATTGTAGTCAATAAACAGCAGCCTGATACAAGTATAACTATTGTCCAGTTGATCCAAGGCCAAGTGAAGAGCTATGTGAGATTCTATCCACTATAGACCTATTGTGGCAAAAGGCAATTTGCAGTGGATTTAGCTTCTTGCTTAGGCAGGAGTTGATTCTAGCCAGGACCAACCTCTCAAAGTACCTCATCACAATAGATGCAAGTGCACTTGGTGATAATCATTGAGGCAGCTCACCCTAGTCTTCTGAGGCACTGGTATGATTGTCACCCTTTTGAAGCATGTGTGAACCTTCAATGCAGCAGTGAGAGATTGAAGATGTCACTGAACACACCCACCAGTTGTTTAGCACAGGTTTTCAGAGCCCTACCAGGTACACCATCAGGGCCTGACACCTTGTGAAGGTTCACCCTCTTGAAAGATGTTCTGACTTTGGCCTCCGAGACAGAGGTTAGAGGGTCAATGGATGCTACAGGGATTCGCATAGGTGTAATATTATTCGCCTTTTCAACGCATGCATAAAAGATGTTGAACATCAAAGTTGAAAGTCCATTTATTATCTAAGTATCTACACCTATATGCAACCTGGAGATTCATCTCCTTACAGGTTGCCGCATAACGAAGAAACCCAATGGAACCCATTTTTAAAAAATACTGTCAAACACCCAATGTGAGAAGAAAAAAACAAATCATGCAAACTATAAAAGTAAGCAAATAATATTCCAAATTGAAGTTCACCAAAGTGAGTCCACGGCCACAAAGCCAGTCATCACTGCAACTGATTCAGGAACCCATCATTTGCAGGCCACAGCCTCATTTCATTGCAGAGACGAGTATATTTTGTGAAGCTGAACCCTTGCCTCTGGCCCCAACCCCCTGACTTTTTCAGTCTGGCTTGGCACTTAAATCGGCCAAATCTCAGATTGTTCCTTGCTGTACGACTCTGGGCTTGTTGCTTCAATACACTCTCAGGACCGGTCCCCGCTGCCTCGACTTGGCCCATACCCAACCCTTCTAATATGGCCTGGTGTTTCAATCAGTCAAACCTCAAGTCTTTCCTTGCTCTCAGCCTGCTAGCACCTTGACTCTGCCTCGCCTTGCTTTGGTTCTGCCGCATCGAATCACCTCCAAGTCCACTCCAACAATGGCCAAACATTAACTCATTCCCTGCTCTTGGGCCCTGACCTCGCCACCTCAATTTAGCTCATATACGCCACACTGCAGCACTCCTGCACCTTTGAGACTTCAGTTCACACCACAAAAATGTTAGGTCGCACAAGCAGTTCAAAGCTCAGCTCCAAAAGGGAAGTTAAGTGCTATTGATTTCAGTAATTGTATCTGCGAAAAAGTGTAATTAATACACTAAAGCATCAGTACCATTCATGATGTTAGGTTTCACTTTATAGGAAGTTATGGCCTAAATTCTGCCAGAGCCGATGTGCATAGGATCCTGTCTCTAAACTCAATCAGAATTGTTTCTTTGCTCTTAAGATGGCCTTTTGTAGGTCATATCTGGACTTCTTGTATCCTTCTGAATCACCAGTCTTGAACATCACAGAACATCTTAGCGGGCTACGAGTCTCCTGGTTCATTAACTGCTCTTGATTTGGGTATATTCGGTGTGTTCTCGAAGACACACTCATCCACACTCATCATGTGAAGCCAAGAGTCCATCTTATTATACAAAATGTTTGTTCAAGAGTCTGATAAAGATGGGATAGAAGCTGTCCTTGAGCCTGGTAGTATGTGTTTTCAAGCTTTTGTATCTTCTGCGTGATGGAAGAGGAGAGAAGAGAGAATGTCTGGAGTGGGTGGGGTCTTTGATTATGCTGGCTGTTTTACAGAAGCAGCGAGTATTGACAGAATCCATGAGGAGAGGATGATTTTTCTGCCAAATGCTGTGGGCTGAACACTGGACCTATTTGGCTCTAATTAGAGCATGAATGCTGGTGGTATTGACCTGGAAGAGGCCACTGGCATTGGTTTATTGGCAGAACATCTCTGGTGCATCTTCAGCATGAAAAGTGCAGTGATGACTGATGCTCGGTAGATAATGAGCTTTATCCCAACTTTGAGGTCTTCAAACACTCTTTACATCTGATGGCAAAAGGTTATACTGGAACATTAAAAACAATGATAAGTTTGATTATTAATGGCTGAGAGGTGATTTCCAAGGTATGGATGTTTGAGTCTTATCATGGATCTTTCTTGTCAGAATGGAATATTCGTTGTTGACATTTGTTTTGCAAACGTTAATGCCCATTTTCTCATCTGCTTCAATGAATAAGTCTTTGATAACTTGGAGATCAGCCCATGCATTTGAGTGCATACAAGTGCTTACTGTGTGTTGCAGTAGATTATTGAAGTTGGCATGATCTTGTTTCTGGAATGAGGTTGTATAGGTTGAGCAGCTGTACAAATCTTGTCAATTCCTTTGGAAAGCTTACTAGACATGAGGTGGAGTTTTGGAGTGGCCCTGTGGCCCTCATGTCTGTGCTGACCATAATGCCTATCCATATTAATCCTTCTTCCTACATTAAATCAGCATCCTTCTACATGCCTTGATTATTCAAGTACCTATGAAGATGTTTCTTAAGTGTTTCCCTGTCTTCACCACTTCCTCTAGCAGCTTATACCAGATACCAATTACTCTATGTTGAAGAATTTACCCTTGGATCCCTTTTAAACTTGCTCTGTAAGGCTATCCCTTAAGCCTATGCCCTTTAGCTTTAGCCATTCCAACCACAGGATATGACACTGGCTGTCTACACTATCTATGCCTCTCATAATTTTATATCCCTGTTGTTGTGTCACCCCCTCAGCTTCCTTTGTTTCAGGAAAACCTGTCCAATATATCCTGGTAATTCAAGCCCTTCAATCCAAGCACAAGGCTTGTGAATCTTTTCTGGACCCTCTCAAGCTTAATCACATCTTTCCTGTATGTGATAATCAGAACTGCACACAATACATTGATAGCCTAGCCAACACTTTATACAGTTGTAAAATGATAGCCCAAGTCTGATTAATAATGCCTTGGCCAGTGAATGCCAGTATGCCATTTTCCTAATTCACCATCATGTGTTTCTTTCTATGTATTTACACCTCTGGGTTCTGTTCAAAAGCATCTTTCTGGGGCACTGCTATTTACAGTATCTATCTTGCCCGTGTTTAATTTCCCAAGATACTTCACTTTTCACTAGTCCAAGTTAAATTTCATCTGCCATTTCCTATCAAAAGTTTGCTTCTCCCAATTTAGAACTTCAACTTTTTCCACTAATGTTGGGTTAGACTAGAACTAGAGATCTTCAGTTAAGAGTGAAAGACGAGATGTTTAAGGAGAACATGATGGGTGTGAATGTGGAACAAGTTGCCACCAGAAGTGGTTGATCTGGGTTTGGTTTCAACATTTAAGAGAAATTTGGATAAGTACATGAATGGGAGGTGTATGGTGGGTTATGGTCTGGGTGCAAGTCAATGGGACTAGGCAGAATAATAGTTCGGTACAGACAACATGGGCTGAAGGGCCTGTTTCTGTGCTTAATGTTCTTTGATTCTATGGCTAATCTTTTCTTTTTCTTGAACCTAATAGAATTATGTTCACCGGTCCCAAATATTCCCCCACTGACATATAATCCGCTTGGCCAGCTTCAATTCCTAAGAAGAGGTTGAGTGTAGCTCCTTCTTTTGTAAGGCCATCAATGCATTATTTCAAATACATTTTAGAAGTTTTGCCCTATATAAACCCTTGGTCCTCTAGCAGTCAATGTAAGTAAGAAAATTTAAAATTACCTTATATTGCAACCCGATTATTCATACAGTCATAAAGGTTTTTCATCTTGTACATCAACTCAGTTTTTTACCAGCCACAGACACTGGCTAACCTGCTTAGTAAGCATTTTTGTTTTCAGTTCTGATTTCAGCATCCCAGTTTTGTGCTTTAAAAATTGATTTTTTTTTAATATAATTCCAGTAAAAATATACAAGGATTGAAAAGATGCAAACCTTGCCAGCATTGAAAGACGACTGTTGCTCTACCTTAAAAAAGATGAATAAATTATTAAATAAAAATAATTTATGCAGTCTCTCAAAAGGAAGATGTAGAGTATTACTTCCAACTTAAATGTTAGAAACCATAATCCATATGTCATTAATGTGTCTTTGTAGAGTAACTTTGAAGTTGTTTTCTTTTCTCTTAGCTGTTCTATAAGGAAGGACTTATTAATGTTAACATACATATGTTGTTTTAAACAAGCTTGTTCATTTGTACAGTACATATCTTTTTTCCACACTTTATTTTATCTTTCAGTTTGCATTATTGGCTGAAACTTTTTTTTTTAATTATTGTTGTTGACAAGTCAAACATTTCCCTGCTTTGCTGTTTGTTTTGCCAAGCTGTTTAATTTTGTAATTTGTTCGCTGTGTGATTTAATTTGCATGATTTTAAAGAATCTTTTCAGTTCAATTGAAATCTTTTGAAAATGAAATTATGTGCACAGCTTTAAAATTGCGCTCTAACAAGTTTGATGCATGATATTTTTAGAATGCATTTTCTTCACAGCTTTTAACATAGTTTGGTTAACTGCACATTGCGTTATTTGTTTGCTTGCTGAATTTTTAATAATTGTTTTCCTTTTTTTCCCTTATTGGTAAATTTCTTTAACCTTCCTTCACATTGTGTTCACCAATAGCCGTGGAGGGTAAGCAAATAATATGTGCATTTTTTTCTTTTATTTTAATCTAACTTTTAAATATTATGTCTGTTCATATAAGGTGATTTGAAAAGGGTTGTATAATTCCAATGTGTTTATATTATGCCAATTACAATATTTAAGTAAGTTTATTATATAGTAGTGCCCTTTACATAAAATCCTAGGCATGAATAAATAAGATTTATTTAAGAATGGTTCATTGTATTATGCCGGTCGTTTCATGCATGCTATTTCCTTTGGCTCTTTGAAAGAACTCTCCAATTGATCACATTGCCGATCTGTTCCCCAAGCCCTAAAAAACGCCACATTGAAGTGTAAATCCAATTCTCTTCTGAAAATTATCTCAAAATGCTTCCATCATCTTTTCAGATAATGCATTCCCAATAGTTAGATCACAAGTTGAGAAGTACTTGATTCAGTAATAATGCATTATAAGGTCCAGTGAATTAATTTTTAATAACTGCTACAACATTTGAGAATTTTTAAATGTTTATAAAATTTGAAATCCAGTCATATTTGAAGACAAAATGACACAAAAATTAATAGGTAACACTTAATAGGATTGTGCAACAAATACAAAATACTGGAAGAACTCAGCAGGTTAGGCAGCATCAATGGAAATGGATCAACAATCAATGTTTTGGGTTGAGACCCTTCTTCAGGACTGGAAAGGAAGGGGGAAGATGCTAGAATAAGAGAATGGAGGAAGTGAAGGAGGGTGGCTAGAAGGTAAAAATGAAACCAGGTGGGTGAGAGAGGGGGGGATGAAGTAAGAAGCTCACTGGTGATAATTGAAAAAGGCAAAGGGCTGAAGAAGAAGGAATCTGATTGGAGAGGTGAGTTGACAATGAGAGAAAGGGAAAGAAGAGGGCTACCAGGGGGAGGTGATAAGTAGATGACAAGAAGTAGTAAGAGGCCAGAATGGGGAAATGAAGAAGTGGGGGGGGGGGGGGGGGGAATAATGGAAGTTACTCATGCTATCAGGTTGGAGGCTACTGGAAGGGGGAATATATCTTCCCCCTTCCTTTCCAGTCTTGATGACTGGTCTTGGCCTGAAACATTGACTGTTGATTAATTTCTATAGATACTGTCTGCCCTGCTCAGTTCCTCAAATATATTGTGTGTGTTATTCTGAATTTCCAGCATCTGCAGGATCTGTGTTTATTAATAAGATTGTGATCTCTGAGATTCTGAAATGTAGCAAAATTAGTGATTATTACTTGTCGTGATGTAGGCAGAAAAATAATTTCAAGAACGCTGATGCAACCGTAGATGATTGTCACACTATAATCTGCCTAGCTAAATTTTACCTAGTGTCCAGTGCACATGGAGAAACTTCTACCCTTATTCAAATTGGAATCTGATAATTCAATCTATACAGCAGATAAGCTGGTCACATAAGCTCTGTAAATCTCATAGCTTAATTGATAAACCATGGAGAGAAAAAGGAACAATCCCAGAGAAAATGTGTTCTTTTGTACCACCAGCAAAGACAAGATTCTTTATTTGAGTCTATTGTGCAAAACCAAGTTATGCATTAGTCACTGTGTATTCATACTGAGTGTTTCAAATTTAAAAGTTCAAGAGAAAACATTTTGTATTAAAACATTCCTGAGATGGTTAGCAACTTCCACTTTTCCTTAGCTTTGCTTATGCCCTTTTCTCATCAGATACTGGATGTGGAACTATCACTGTTTCTATATAAAAAGTTTCCATCAACTGAAAATCATCACTTAAAAATGACCAATGTTTGTGTTGAAGTCTGGCATTCTGACTTTTTTCCCTCCATCTCATCCATAAACTGAAAAGATGCACTACTTCTTCTGAAGATGTAAGTTTGGTTGAATTACTGCAAGAGGAAAACGAAGCAACTTTCCCATCTATTTAATCTCTTTTTCCAGAACTTATGTCACAATAAACTAGTTAAAGCAAAAAAGTACAATGCACCCCAAAATGATAATTATCGCAAGAATTGCTCAATTACCTTCCTTCCTTCAAGCTGTGGGTTTCACAGTAAATGTATTAGGAATATTCATTTGACTAAAAGTGACCATTTTCTGTTCAGTGCATTGTCATCTCAGGGATTTTCTTCAGACAGACTTGAAATGAATAAATATCTAAGCCAGCAGATGACTGTGATCACATAACATGAATGCTGACTATAATCTCAAGCTGGCAATTCATAAGAAATTCCCTAATTCTCCACCCCTGCTTTTTTTTTTAAAAAATCTTTCATGCTAGGAACCTTGTAACTGGTGAAGGGGCTGTGAAACGTCAACTGCTTATTGCCCTCCACAGACCTGCCTGACTGCTGAGAGTTTCTCCAGCATTGTGTGTGTGTGTGTGTGTGTGTGTGTGTGTGTGTTGCTCAAGATTTCCAGCATCTGCAGAATCTCTTGTGTTTATGAATGTTTATTAGCACATGATTTCAGCAATTACACATTTTTTTCCAAGAAATACAAATACTAAAATATAACACAGGCAAAATGCTGGAGGAACTCAGCAGGTTAGGCAGCATCAATGGAGAGGAATAAACAGTCAATGTTTCGGGTTGAGACTGTTCATCAGGACTGGAAAAGATGGGGTGGGGGAATGGAAGAGCCAGAATAGGAAGGGAGAGGGGAAGGAGTACAAGCTGGCAGGTGATGGGTGAAGCCAGGTGAGGAGGAAGGTGGATAAAAGAAGCTGTGAGGCTATAGGTGGAAGAGGTATGCCATTTTCAATTCTCAGATATTCAAGCATTATATATTTCCTTATTTTGATGTGGGCACAATATTTTGATTAATTTTTACATAAGTTGTTCAGGTTTCAAACCAAAAGGGGAAGTCCAGAAGTATTCTGATGCCACTGTATAAACATGTTTCTGATGCAGCAAGAAAGTTCATTTCAAAGTGATCATCTTTAGATTCTGTAGTCCATATTACACTCCAAAATGGAATTACAATTGATGAATAAATGAACATTTTATACATGAAGAAAAATATGGACATTGAGTGTTAATGTAAATTTTGTAGCCTGGGGAAAAATACACATGCAGTATAACAAATATTTTTTTGGGTCTTAAATTTCGTTATCTGTTTTTGATATTTTATTGCAGAAAGGGGGTATCAAAATAAAAAGAACAGTTCCTGCCATTACAATCTCAGTTTAACTTCAGACCACACCCTTGTTACATATGCAGTATGAAAATAACTAGAACAAAATATACAAAACCAGTATGATAGTGGCAATTCTAAAAAAAACAATACAAGCAATATTAGAATCCCACCAACCCTGTACCTTATACACAACATGGAAAATATGAATAAATATATCTCATCTCAACTAAGAGATACAGTATACTCACATTTGGCACACATGTGCTTAACTTCCAAACACTTATAGGCTAGACCTTGAAATGAGTTCTCCTCGCTCATGCTGTGTGAACAGAGATTAACACATTCACATTACTCTGTTACATTCACATTTGGTCATGAAACAATAAAGAAAGACAAAGAAACTTTACAATATACTGCCTTGTAGTTGAATTACTAGAAAGTCTACCCTAGTAGGCCAATGAAGGAACTTCGCAATCACGCTATCCAGCACTAAGCAATTTACTTGTGAAAATCTAAAGCATCCACATATAAAACACATCGTTACTGATATTCTAGATTTACAAACAAGTAAAAATGAATTTACATGGATATTATCAATTATTGTTCACCTTTCCTCACCAAACCTGGGAAAAGCATTCGAACGTCGACCTTTATAGAACATGGAAACTCTTCATTCTACTCCACCCATACAAAATGACATCATCATTTTCTCTTAAAGACACAGGCAGCTGTTTTAGCATTACCAAGGTGAATGCTTACATGCACTTTAACAATACAAAATGATATTCAACCGTCACCTGATTACATAAATATAGATCAATTTGGCTCTGATTTTACAGAAAAAAAGTTTCTCCCTTTTCTAGTCACCTTCATTTTATAATTAACCAATTATTTGTTATGTATGTAACAGCACATGTAATTGCTTGAATGTGGTTGTAATCACTTCTATATTCGCATTTTATAAATTGAAGGTAACCCACCTTTACTACTGTTTCTGTGAATTTGTTATGATGAATTGTTGGCAGAATCTTTAATTAATATGCAATTCAGTAGGCTCCTGAATGAATGTTTTCCTGAAGCTTTTGTTTCTGATCCACTGCAGAACTTTGGATGTTTGATTTGGATATTTCCTAACATCCAATTAATTTGTTCCATTTTAACCACTGTTTCTTATGCTGGAGTCTTGTCATTGTTATTTGATTAATTGACAACTAAAATAATGGCACACTGAAATAATGTGTTTGTTTTTTGCCCGAGTTGTGGTAATTTTGTTGTTGTATTCAGTTTAAATGTTTTGTTTAATTGTTTCTACATTTTGTCTTGTTGATTGCATATTAAATTAACCAAACAAAACTAAATGTTTCTTTTCACATGCCTGTTTTGTATGTGTCTGCATGAAGTTATCAAACAAATCTTTCTTCAGAGTTCTGCATGTGTCCAGTAAAAATAGTACAGATCATCATGGATTTAACTGATGTTACTAGACGGTTACAGCTATGAATTGGCATAGTGCTTTCCAGTTTTACTAGTTGTATGTATTCATTATGGCAATAACTGCCAATGATTGGAGTTAGCAAGTACAAGACTTGCAGAGAATAAGACAATTGACTCTGCTTAATTTAAAAAGTAATACTGCAGGAACATGATTCCAAGACTACACCAGTTACATCCTCTATTGTGCATACAAAAATAAATTTTAAAACATTTTTAAATGGTTGGAACCAGGGCTGGCAAACCTTTTTGAGAGCATGTACCCAAATTGGCAATTATCTCAAAGATTCTCACGTACCATTGTAATTTTGAGCAGAGATCATCATTGATTAATGAATTAGTAATAATAGTCATGGACTTTTCTAAGGAAAAAGGCAGAGTCCTGTTGCTTCTTTATGTATATTCATTATTTTACTGTCAATAAAAGTATAATGGAGACAGATTGAAATAAGTGAAACATTTAGAAAGCTTGTTGAAAACTATTAATATTAATCTTTTAAAAAGACAGTTGAAAAATAAATATTCATAGAGGCACTAAACTACATACAGTATTTTCCATTATTATCACCAAATATCCAGTTTTCACTCACGAATAAACAGAATGAAGCCAATGCCAACTGGCCCAATTATTTACTATCAAAGTACTGATGTATACACCAAGTCTGAGAGGATTTCAAAACATAGCATCCAGTGACACATATTCTTGCAACTGTCTAGTTCACATCAAGCCAGCCTGAGACTTTTTCTGTGAAAACATCTCACTGCATTTAGGTCGTAAGTAACCATTCACTGTTTCATTTGGTAGTTTAGGTCATCATTATGTATCTTTTTGTTATGGCTAGGGTTTAAAGAATCAAGGGGCAGCACTGCATGTTGCATACCAACACAATTTTTTGACATGCTTGTTTAGGTATGCATGCCATAGGTTCGCCACCCCTGGTTTAAACTTTCATCATCATTCTGAATTTATTTATGCCCTTGTTGAGCCTTCTTGTAATGGACGATATCATAATTGACACCACTGGTAAACAATTAATTTCTGAACTATAAATAGTTCTAACCTTGGTAGACACTTCAAAAAGTACTTGAGGGAGAGAAATGCTGGGATGGGTTTTCTTTTGTTCTTTTGGCTTAACTTAACAAATGCTCTAAAGTTCCTTAATTCCAATTTTATTTTAAGCTGATTGAAGAAGTATTTAAACTAATTTAACTCTACAGATTTTAAAAATACATCATGTAATTTTTAAAAAGTTTTGATTTGATTTAGGGAAAAAGGGTTAAAAGCAATGTTTCAATTTAGCAATGCAGTTTCTGTTCTAATGATAAAAGATAAATGGAATCTGATTTAATTTTATTTAACTTACTGTACATGTTTAATCAGAAAGTACAATTGGGTATATTTGGTGTTAATTTCAATTTCTTTAAATCTAATTACCACATGCTTTGAAAGAACATGCTATTTCTCAAATGAATGAATATTTTGAGAATAATAGATTCTTTAGATCAATTGTATCTCATTGAGAGGATATGGAGTTCTCGGACATGAACAAAACCAGTGTGTGGTTAATTAAGTACATAGTTAAATTACAGCCTTTAAATCGCAACACTATTATTTTAAATATATCCCATTGTGGGTTTTCTTTCTGCGGTTGATGTTTGTATGTTGTAGTTTGGGTATACATCATTCAGCCCGAGTAGTAATGTGTAAAAATATCACATAGGGCACTAAACAGTATGGTATTATTGAGAAATAAAGTGTAGCTAACTGCTGCCAAATATTTGGTTCAGTATATACTGTGACATTGTTGTGACTTGTGTCTCCAAAATGAAATTTCTGGCAGTCATTGATATTCCTTTCATAATGAGGATAGCACAATAATGAGGATAGCACAATACTAACCAGCAAATTCTTGCAATCCAGATTCAGCCACAAGAAATAAGTCCTCCACCTACAGCTAACTTGGATCGTTCCAATGACAAAGTATATGAAAATGTGACTGGATTGGTGAAGGCAGTAATAGAAATGTCCAGTAAAATCCAACCAGCGCCTCCAGAGGAATACATACCAATGGTAAAGGTGAGTAATGTTTATAAATGGATACTTCTGGACTTGTGAGCCTGATTAATTCATAATCTTTGGGAAAAAGTACTAATATGAATGATTGCAGACATCCCACCCTGCAAAAACTCATTTCAGGGAGGTAGCACCATCAATTTGCGGGAGACTTCCGGGAGAGGTGGGATGTCTGCAACAGAATAGCTCCTTAGCAGCTGGCCTGCTAGTTTAAATAACGTTAGCTGTGCTAATGAACGAATGACACCTGTTAAACTCACCTCAACATGTCTTTTACAGTCTTACCCCACCATGCGCAATAGAAAAGTCGCTGTTGCAAATAGTGCAGCGAGCAACACTGTCATTATTTTGACTCCTATTACGCAGGGGTACACTTCAGTGTAGTCTGGGGTGATGTACGTTTTATATTTTTTTGGAACACTCTGCCATGGTGCGCGTGCGCTCTCTCGTGGTTGCTCGCGCGCTCTCAAGCGCTCTCGCTTGCTTTTTCGCTCGCTCTCGCTTTCTCTCTCTCTCTCTCTCTCTCGCTCGCGCGCGCTCTTTCTCATCATTCTCGCGCTCTTTCTTGCTTTTCTCTCGCTGGCTCTCAAAAAAGTTGATTTCCATGATATTGTATATAAATTCTGGGCATCAGGGAGCCACTATTAATATGCAGGAAACTCCCAGAAGTTCCGGGAGAGGTGGGATGTCTGCGATTGATTGGTAAGAAGAATATACCATGGGCCTTTCACCCCGGAGCCAAATTAAAGAAAGACTGATGTTTGAAACTCACCTATAACTGTTGGTGTTAGGGTTCAAGATAAAATGGTTTCACCAACTTCCAATCATGGATAAAACTACTTCTAATGTTATAAAACACACAGTCCCACTCAGAAGGAAATGAAAAATATTACACACTTGTATATTTTTAAAATAACAAGTAAAAGATTGTCTACATTGCTCTGAGAATTAAGTACTTTGTAAGACTATATTTAAGAGGTTTGAAGCACTGAAAGCAAACAATGAGCTGAGGACTATTACCACGCATCTTATTCATTGCAATAGTCCCTGCCAAATGTACTACTTACAGACTTTTGCTGGTACAGCCTTTCTGGGTCATAGTTGAAGGAAGATCATAAATCCAAGTAACAGGTATTTTCCAGATGACAATATTTCTTTGCAAGAAGCTCAGAAGGAAAAGCAGCTCCCTAATCTTGAGACTTTGCATGTTAAACTGAATTTTGAGATGCAGAGGCATTAGTATTAATATTATACTCAAGATGTAACTTGTGTCTTTTTCATTTCTGTAAATCAAAGAACTTTTTCTTTTTGTGATCTTGTAACTTTTGTGATGCTTCCCACAATAATGGGGTAAGTTATATTAACTCATTGGTAAATCTTAATTCTGTTCTAAAGATGAGATGAAGAGTAACCCAGTAAGTATAAAAATAATGTGATACATTTTATAACTCACCCTGTCAAAGAACAATTCTAATTACTTGAATGAAATGTTTTAGAGTATAACAAATTAATCGTTTAAATATTCAGTAAAATATTTCAAATAGTATCATTCAGTTTCATTAAATTTGAACAATGCAGCAAATTGTATAGAAGATTGATGAGTACATTATAAACTGTGCTTTGATTCTGGTTAATGTATTCTCAGGAGGTTGGTTTGGCATTAAGGACATTGTTGGCGACTGTAGATGAAACTATTTCGTCACTCCCAGCAAGCACCCACAGAGAGGTGAGCCAATAAAAAATCATAACCTTACTTGATTAATTAATACCTATTTACAAAGTTACTCCTTAATTTAGTCTGAGTCAAACTATATGTGAGTTTAGGTAATACATTTGAATTCACTTTTATCAGCTTCATTCATTGTAAGTTCTTGCGCCTGTTCACAACAGAAACTGCTGCTTTAAATACATGTCCTACTGCCTAACATATTGAATGGAAACAATGCAGTGCCAGTACCAGAGGGTAAGCTTAATTATGATCACCACAATTAGGGGCAGTTGAATTTATAATGAAGATTAAAAATCAGGACAAAATGTATGTTGACTAAATTAGAGGGGCTATGTGTGAGCAAATCTTGTTTCAGTTAATATTGCATATAATCTTAATTATCTTCATGCAACACCCTCAGAAGTTAACTACTACAGGTTTCCCCCGCCATCTGAAGGTAGAGTGTTCCCCTGAAACGGTTCGTAAGCCAGAATGTCGTAAAGTAAAGAAGCAATTACCATTTATTTATATGGGAAAATTTGTGAGTGTTCGCAGACCCAAAAAATAACCTACCAAATCATGCCAAATAACACATAAAACCTAAAATAACAGTAACATATAGTAAAAGCAGGAATGATATGATGAATACACAGCCTATATAAAGTAGAAATACTTTCCCACAATAATTGCCTGCACTGTTCTCCGTAGCGAAAATCTCGCGCAAGTACTCTCGGCAGAAACACGGCACAAGCGCTCTCCAGTAACCTTTAAGCTGTGAAACTGCCAAATCATACCAAATAACATGTAAAAATACACAGCCGATATAAAGTAGAAATAATGTATGTACAGTGTAGTATCACTTACTGGAATTGGGAAGACAGCGTCGAGCACACTGTTGATGGTGTGTTAGGCTGAGTCGTCGGAGGTTGGGGTGGTGCAGTGGCCCCCACCCTCTGGACAGCGAACCAATACCGATCCGCGAAGCATGCAGTGGTCCAGTGGTGCCCGGGACGCACCCAACACATCTTTAAGAAAAAAGCCAAAATAAACAAGCTAATTAATTAGGTGCCGCCCAGCACGTAAATGTCGGTTCAGATCAGAGGCGATGAGATCGGCAATCGTCTCTGATCTGGGCCAACATTTATGTGCCGGGCGGCACCAAATTAATTAGCTTGTTTATTTCGGTTTTTTTTCTTAAAGATGCGCTGGGTGCCTCCCGGCTACCGCTGCATTCTCTGCGATCGGTATCTGTCCGCGGCCCGGGGTTTGGGGTGGCGGGACACTGGGGTGTCATCTCGTCGTCTGTTTCCATGAAGGTAGGCTGGTCATCTTCTTCTATGTCTGCCTGCCTCGATGTCAAAGGTCGAGGTTCGTTGTCTGCTGTGGCTGATGTGGAAGGCTTGCTTGACTGCTTAGCCTCGCGCAACAACATCATCTTCATCAACTTCCAGAAGCCAAACTCACTTTGTCCTCTGTTCACCATGATCGAAACGCTTAATTATGTCTAGTTTTACGCTAAGTGTAACACCCTTACCAGCTCTTTTAGGCTTTTCCGATACCTTAGAACTCATTTTGCAAACAGCTGCTCACAGGCGTGTGTTTAAGCAATGCCGGTGAGAATGCAGTTCCGAATCCGGGGGAGGAGCGGCTGTTTTTTTCCGTGTGCTGCTTTTTTTCATAACGGTGAAAACACCTTCTGTTAGCGAAAACAGGTAACTAATGTAGGTCTTTCATAACAGGGAGGTTTCGTAAAGTGAATGTTCGAAAAGCGGGGGACACCTGTATATAAATGACACACGAAGTGTGCTGTTGCTTGTAATAGATAGATAGATATACTTTATTGATCCCGAGGGAAATTGGGTTTCGTTACAGCTGCACCAACCAAGAATAGAGCATAAATATAGCAATACAAAAACCACAAACAATCAAACAACAATATGCAAACTATGCCAGATGGAAATAAGTCCAGGACCAGCCTATTGGCTCAGGCTGTCTGACCCTCCACGGGAGGAGCAGCAAAGCTCGATGGCCACAGGCAGGAACAACCTCCCATGACGCTCAGTGTTGTATCTCGGTGAAATATGGCTAATGCATATGTTTAGCAAGAACATTTCCTCCTTTTCACTCGTATCATCAAAGTTACAGTTGACCTACAAAGTTCTGGAAATCGGTTTCTGAACCTCAAGCATTAACTCTGTCTTTCTCTCTCTAGAGGTGCTGCTTGGCATAAAGGATATTTGCAACATTGTAGAACATAGAATATTAAACAGTACAGTACAGGTCCTTCAGCCCACAATGTTGTGCCAACATTTTTAACTTACTGCACAATCAATCTAACCCTTCCCTCCTACATAGCCCTCCATTTTTCTGATTAAAGGGCTCTTAAATATCTCAAAGATATCTGCCACTACCTCCACCCCGGCAGCGTATTCCAAACACTTACCACTCAAGAACAGACTACCCCTTTTATGTTCCTCCAATCACCTTAACATTATGCCCTCTTGTATTAGCTATTTCTACCTTGAACGAGTCTCTGGTTCACTCAATCAATGTTTCATATCTTATACATCCCTATGAAGTCACCTCTCATCCTCCTTCACTCCAATACATAAAGCCATAGCTCTCAAGCTTTCCCAAGAAGGCATATTCTCTAATCTAAGCAGCATCCCAATATATCTCCCCTGCAATCTCTCTAAAGCTTCCACATCCTTCCTATAAGGAGGCGACCAGAACTGAACACAATTTTCCAAATGTGATCAAACCAGAGTTTTATAGAACTGCAACAATAGCTGGCAACTCAATCCCTGGACTAATTAAGGCAAACACACCTCCTTAACTACCCTAGAAACTTTACAGCAACTGTGTGGGATCTATGGACATGGACACCAAAATCCCTCTGTTCCTCCACTCTGTTAAGAATCCTGCTATTAACCCTGTACTTTACCTTCAAATTCAACCTTCCAAAGTATATCACTTCACACTTTTCCAAATTGAACTCTATCTGCCACATCTCAGCCCTGTTTTCCATCCTCTCAATGTACCGTTGTAACCTACAACAATCTTCTACACTGTTCTCGACACCACTAACCTTTGTGTCATCTGCAAACGTACTAACCTACCCTTCCACTTTCTTAACCAAGCCATCTATAAAAATCACAAAGAGCAAAAGTCCCAGAACAGATCCTTGCAGAACACTACTGGTCACCTAACCTCCAGACAGAACCACCAAGTTAAGGAACAGTTATTACGCCTCAACCTTCAGGCTCTTGAACCAGAGGAGATATCTTCACTCAACTTCATTCGCCCCCATCACTGAACTGTTCCTGAAACTTTGGACTCACTTTCAAGAAGCCTTCATCTCATTTTCTTGCTACTTATTGTTTGTTTATTTATTTGTTTTTTTTTTATTTTCTCTTTATTTTTGTATTTGCAGTTTATTAGTTGTTTTTTTTGTCCAGCCTAGTGTGGTCTTTCATTGATTCTATTATGTTTCTTGCATTTACTGTCAATGACCACAAGAAAATGAATCTCAGGTTTGTATATTTTGACACATGCTGTATGTACTTTGACAATTGTAACTGGGTCTTGGTTACACTGGCTGCTGAGGTGTCTAAAATAGCTTTTCTGTAATAATAACTGTGATGTAAGGAGTTCTCTCTCTCCCTGCTTGTTTGGGTTATATTATTGATAAGAGAGGGAACAAACCAATGAGTGTCCATGTTATTGTTTTTGTGGGTGATATTCTGTCTCATATGGCTGCAGACCTTGTGGTTTGGCGGGTTTTTCAGGAGGAGAACCGAAGAGGAAGGATGTGCTGGGCGCACTCTAGTTGACCACCATGGGTGGTCGCAGGCGACAGGTTGAGAAGGTTGGAGGAGATCAACTGGTGGAAAGAAGACCCCGTTAATTGAGCTCCAATGGTTGTGCATGAAGTGGTTGAACTCTGATAAGTTTGGTGCCTTTTACTTTCCTTTTATATTGTATCTCTATTAATTACATAGTTCCATTAAGATCTATAAAGTGTCATCTATAAATCTTACATTGTGTGCTGTCTGATATTTGATGTGTGAGCTTGTACCAGGGTGCATTACACAGCAACTACGCAAATGTGAGACACGGTTTGGCAGGCAGATGGGGTTTCTCCTAGATAAACACAAGCCGATAGCCCTGAGCCTTACATTGTGGGATGCTCGTCCGGGTTTGGATTGTGTGTGTAGCCTCCTGGTAAGCCTCAGGCTCGTTCAGCTCGCTTTTGTCTCGGGGAGGCAGCCTTCAGCCCCGCCAAACTGGGTAATCAAGTTTGTGTGGATGCTGTGTGATATACCCCACACCACTAAATAACAGATAGTACACCATATGCGATTAAATGATTACACTTTATAATGATTTCTCAGTGATGGGCTAGTAGAAACAAATAAAATTAAAGGTGCCAAATCAATAAATTTTATCAGTACTGTGCACTGTAATTCATTGGAGCTCACGAAATGGGGTATCCTTTCCTCCAGTTGATGTCCTCCAGATTCCGCCGGGTCCCAAGTCTCCGCTCGGGGTCCGCTCCACTAGCCAGCTCACAGCATCTTTCCGTGTGCATCTTCTCTCTTCATCCCCATGGCACGTTCTCACCAAAGCCCACAAAAAACAATAGCTTTCACACGCAAGAAAGAATAATGTCTATTCTGTTGCTTAGCAATGGCATTCCGAAGTCAAGTTATCTATGATTATAACCCAAATATGCTACTATAGAGAACCCCTTACATCAGCAGTTAATATTACAAAGAAGTCATTTTATTAGCCTTAGCAGTTAACATGAAAAAGAAACCCCTTACACAATAAATTTACTTTGAATTTTGAACTAATCTATCCTTGCATTAGCCTTAGTGCAGAAATAATTTATACTGAACAACAAGCAGTATACTATCTGTAGTCTATCCAAAGCCTTGAACAAATACATATTAATTTTCTTTGTCTTTATGCTAACATAAGAATGTATCAAATACAGGATTCCCTTTGCCTTTATATTATGCTTCAAACCTGCATTCCCATCCTTCCTGTCTATTCTCTGCCATCACCAGTCTTTTCACCTGTTTGTGTCTTCCAGTATAGTTGTCAACAATTATGACATGCACTGTTCACTATAATTATTATCTCTCAATACCTGTGTGGCAGTGGGCAGATCCAGCAGAATCTAGGCAGCCTGTAATGACCTATTAGACAATTATTTCATCCTTGAGCACAGATATACAGTAGTTTGTGTTGAAAGATACATTTAAAAATGTCGAAAATAGAGGGCAATGCAATAGGGTAATTCCATGCAGCTTCTAGAGTAGGTTACATGGTCAGCACAATGTTGTGGGCTGAAGGGCCTGTAATGTGCTGTAGATTCCTATGTTCTGAATGCAAGCTGAAGAGGTATTTTGAGTGTCACAGTACACGTGACATCACACTATATGACTAAACTCACACTATTTTCTTTATTAAGATTAATTTTTTTGAAATAAAAAAAGTTAAAATTGGTCAATTAGATCAAATTGGGTACAGAAAGTGAGGATAAAGAGATTCAGGTAAGGGAAGGGGAAATGAGGAACAAGGGAAAAAGTATTTTTTATATAACAGTTTAAAAAAATACCCCTGTGTACAAGAATGAGTCTTTAACTTAAACTTGCTTCCTTTCTCAGCTAAAGAGGTTTATAGGCAATAATTAACAGTTATCACATAATTGAATTGGTGCTTCTTTATTAGTGTTAGCCTTAACTTTGTCTTGTGAATTAAAAAGTCTGTAAATAAGACCATGAGACAAAGGAGCAGAAGTAGGCCATTCGGCCCATTGAGTCTGCTCCGCCATTTTATCATGAGCTGATCCATTTTATCCTATTTAGTCCCACTGCCCCGCCTTCTCACCATAACCTTTGATGCCCTGGCTACTCAGATACCTATCAATCTCTGCCTTAAATACACCCAACGACTTGGCCTCCACTGCTGCCCGTGGCAACAAATTCCATAGATTCACCACCCTCTGACTAAAAAAACTTTTTCGCATTTCTGTTCTGAAAGGGCGCCCTTCAATCCTGAAGTCATGCCCTCTCGTACTAGACTCCCCCATCATGGGAAACAACTTTGCCACATCCACTCTGTCCATGCCTTTTAACATTCGAAATGTTTCTATGAGGTCTCCCCTCATTCTTCTAAACTCCAAGGAATACAGTCCAAGAGCGGACAAACGTTCCTCATGTTAACCCTCTCATTCCCGGAATCATTCTAGTGAATCTTCTCTGTACCCTCTCCAACGTCAGCACATCCCTTCTTAAATAAGGAGACCAAAACTGCCCACAGTACTCCAAGTGAGGTCTCACCAGCACCTTATAGAGCCTCAACATCACATCCCTGCTCCTATACTCTATTCCTCTAGAAATGAATGCCAACATTGCATTCGCCTTCTTCACCACCGACTCAACCTGGAGGTTAACTTTAAGGGAATCCTGTACGAGGACTCCCAAGTCCCGTTGCATCTCAGAACTTTGAAGTCTTTCCCCATTTAAATAATAGTCTGCCGGTTTATTTTTTCTGCCAAAGTGCATAACCATACACTTTCCAACATTGTACTTCATTTGCCACTTCTCTGCCCATTCTTCCAATCTATCCAAGTCTCTCTGCAGACTCGCCGTTTCCTCAGCACTACCGGCCCCTCCACCTATCTTCGTATCGTCAGCAAACTTAGCCACAAAGCTATCTATTCCATAATCCAAATCATTGATGTATAGTGTAAAAAGAAGCGGCCCCAACACTGATCCCTGTGGAACACCACTGGTAACCGGCAGCCAACCAGAATAGGATCCCTTTATTCCCACTCTCTGTTTCCTGCCAATCAGCCAACGCTTTCTCCACGTATGTAACTTTCCTGTAATTCCATGGACTCTTATCTTGTTAAGTAGCCTCATGTGTGGCACCTTGTCAAAGGCCTTCTGAAAATCCAAATATACAACATCCACTGCATCTCCCTTGTCTAGCCTACTGGTAATTTCCTCAAAAAATTGTAATAGGTTTGTCAGGCAGGATTTTCCTTTAAGGAATCCACGCTGAGTTCTGCCTATCTTGTCATATGCCTCCAGGTACTCTGTAACCTCATCCTTGACAATCGACTCCAACAACTTCCCAACCACCGACGTCAAGCTAACAGGTCTATAACTTCCTTCTTGCTTCCTTGCTCCCTTCTTAAATAGCGGAATGACATTTGCAATCTTGCAGTCTTCCGGAACCATGCCAGAATCTATCGACTTTTGAAAGATCATCGCTAATGCCTCCGCAATCTCCACAGCTACTTCTTTCAGAACACACGGGTGCATTCCATCTGGTCCAGGAGATTTATCGACCTTTAGCCTATTCAGCTTCCTGAGTACTTTCTGTGTTGTAATTGTGACTGCGCACACTTCTCTTCCCTGCCACCCTTGAGTGTCCGGTATCCTGCTGTCTTCCTCAGTGAAGACTGATGCAAAATACTTGTTCAGTTCCTCTGCCATCTCCTCATCTCCCATTACAATTTCTCCATAATCATTTTCTATCAGTCCTATATCTACTCTCACCTGTCTTTTACTCTTTATATACTTGAAAAAGCTTTTAGTATCCTCCTTGATATTATTTGCTAGTTTCCTTTCATAGTTAATCTTTTCTCTCTTAATGACCTTCTTGGTTTCCTTTTGTAAGGTTTTAAAGACTTCCCAATCCTCTGTCTTCCCACTAATTTTTGCTTCCTTGTATGCCCTCTCCTTAGCTTTAACTTTGGCTTTGACTTCTCTTGTCAACCATGGTTGCATCCTTTTTCCACTCGAAAATTTCTTCTTTTTTGGAATATACCTGTCTTGCACATTCCTCATTTCTCGCATAAACTCCAGCCACTGCTGCTCTGCCGTCTTTCCCGCCAATGTGCAAATCCTGCCAGCTTTTGGAAAGTCTTGGAAAAGATATTTACAGAATTCTAAAAAGGAGGGTGGTCTGGCATTGCCGAATTTTAGATTTTACTATTGTGCAATTAATATTCGATATTTAAAATTTTGGACATGGGACTTGGACATAATTTCAAGTCCACATTGGGTAAATCTTGAATGTAAGTCTGTACAAGGGTTTTCACTGGGTTCTATCTTAGGGACTTCGCTTCCCTTTGCTCTTTCTAAATTGCATCAACAAATGGATAATCCAATAGTTAAATATACTTTACGAATATGGTTTCAATTTCAAAAATTTTTTGGGTTGAATCAATTT
Source organism: Mobula birostris (assembly GCF_030028105.1). Classification (NCBI taxonomy): domain Eukaryota; kingdom Metazoa; phylum Chordata; class Chondrichthyes; order Myliobatiformes; family Myliobatidae; genus Mobula; species Mobula birostris. The sequence continues at coordinate 93,232,430 of NC_092370.1, read as the reverse complement.
ATTCTAGCAAATCCTATTATATCTATTTTTTTTCAACCCTCTGTTATGGATCAAGCCTGTTTGGCTTGGAAAACCAAAGGTATATTACGATTTTGTGATCTATTTTTGGATAATTGTTTCATGTCCTTTGAACAATTATCTAATAAATATAATTTGCCTAGATCCCATTTCTTTAGATATTTACAGATTAGAAACTTTTTAAATACTGTTCTTTCTACCTTCCCGAATCTATATCCAATGGGTATTTTGGGAAAAATTTTAGATTTAAATCCTTTTCAGAAAGGTGTAACAGCAACTATTTATAATATAGTTATGAAAATACATCCAGACATATCTAATAAAATTAAGAATGTTTGGGAAAGGGAACTTAAGCTTACTTTACCTATTGAAAAATGGGAAAAAATTCTTCAATTAGTTAACTCATCCTCTATGTGTGCTAAACATGCGTTGATACAGTTTAAAGTAGTACACAGGGCTCATATGTCCAAAGATAAATTAGCTCATTAATACTCTCACATAAATCCTGTATGTGATAGATGTCACTCTGAGATAGCTTCTTTAACTCATATGTTTTGGTCATGTCCTTTTTTGGGAAAAAAAATTGGAACGATATCTTTGATATTATTTCAACTGTTCTGAGGTATTGATTTACAACCTCACCCTATTACCACAATTTTTGGTTTACCAATGATAGAACCAAGTCATTTAACATCTTCAGCTCGTCGGATGATTGCATTTCTTACATTAATGGCTAGAAGATACATTTTGCTGAATTGGAAAGAGATCTATCCGCCCACCACATTTCATTGGTTCTCTCAAACTATGTTGTGTTTAAATTTAGAAAAAAAATTAGAAGTGTCATTTATGATCCTTCTATTAAATTCAAAAAGACTTGGAGGCCATTTATTCAACACTTCCAGAAGATGTAAATTGACCTTTTCCAAACCTATTCTATTTCTTTTAAATATATGCAGAGAGGAGCGGTGTCAATGACACTAGTGGTTCTTTAACCACTAGTGGTTACACAACAGCCCATGTCTTTTTCTTTTCCTTAGTTTAGTTGGTTAGCATTGTTTAGATTAGTTTTTTTGGGGGGGTATTTTGTTTTTTTTTTCCTTTTTCATGCTATTTCTGCGTTTTTGTATATTCATATTTTATACGATTTTGGGAGGTTTAATACCTGTGTGCCAACTGAGTTTATAATTATATATGTTAATTATTAACAGTGTAATCCCAATAGCTTTGTATTTATACTATGTTATGTTTAACATTTTGATATTAATAAAAAGATTGAAAAAGAAAGAAAAGAAAAGTTAAAGACACACTGCAGTTTACTGAGATTAAGTAAGTTAGAAAGGCATGTAACCTTTGCTTGATCTTGTTCGTTGATTGATATTGTAATAACTATGTACCTTGTGAAAATTTACCTAATGTATTTTTTTTTAATTAAGGTGAAACATAAACCTACAAATATAAATTTGCAAAAGTTCATCACCTGCATAACTGTCATTTTTGTATCTGACTACGTACATTTTCTTTGAAAATCTGTTTCCTTTCTATTATAATTGTGCATCAGTATCAATTAAACTGCCATTTATATGTAATTATAGATTTATTAATTTGGCTAAGTGCTGCTCAGTGCAGTTGCTCATTGTTAAGTTCTTTCACTGATAAAAGATTCTATAATTTTGTTAATATATCACAAGTTACTATATTGCAATGTATTTGGCTGTGCCACCTTGTAACCATATTTTCTTTTATAGATCGAGATGGCACAAAAGCTGTTGAATTCTGATCTAGCAGAATTAATCAGTAAGATGAAGCTAGCCCAACAATATGTGATGACAACGCTCCAGCATGATTATAAGAAGCAGATGTTGACAGCTGCACATGCATTGGCTGTGGATGCCAAAAATTTGCTGGATGTTATTGACCAAGCCAGATTGAAAATGATAGGGAGTCAGACAAGACCCCTCTAGCTATACAGAATCTGCTTTTGGTCAGGGTGGGCAGGGTCTTAGAATGATCACGTGATCATATCTGTAACCAGCACATGGAGTCACAAAGAGCCAAATTTAAAAACTTCATATATCTACATGTGTATAGAAGCCAAGAATGTGCTATAATATCGAGGATTCTGGGAAACCCAAGGGCTGAGAATTCTTTCTGCACAGTACAGGAACTCCAGACTGGAACTTTTCTCTCTGAATAGTAACAGACCAATATTTAGCTGCAATACATCAAACAGGATTTGAACAAAGATGTTATATTTTCAGACTGAAGTCATTTAATTGTAACAAAAAAAAAGGTTTCTTGATTCTCCACCTCTTATGAATGGAGGTGCTCCTATATTTCAAAACCACATGTAAGTGTTGGTTTAAAAACTGGCATGTAGAATAGAGATAAGACTGAATTTTCCTTTGAGCAGAAATACATGCTAGTCATTTAGAGAAAACCTGGAAAAGATTGAGTTGCATTTGTTGATGCAGCAAAAATGAGTGTCGTGTATTAATATTTCTTCTACAATTGTTTAATTTCATTTTTTTTATTATTTAAAATGAAAGCCATGATAATTAAAAGAAAATAGTTCATAACCATCTTGTTTCTGGCTTGTCTAGGATTTTCTTGGGAACAGTGTAGTATGCAGGCATGGTACATTTATTTTTAATTTTCCTTATGTTATATGTGTTCTCTGGAACTCCTTCCTTCATTTTGGGGTATAAATTATTCTCAGGAAGAATATAATGAACTGTACAGCTATATGACCTATTAAAAAGGTGTTAACAAGAAGCTCAAGCTTGTAATGTTTTCTGCAACTTGTCTAGCATGTATACTTGCATTCTGTTTCTCTCTTCAATTATAATTTGTACTTGGGTTGAACCAGCAACCCAAACACGTGAATAAATTGAGAGCTGGTACCAGAAGCAGTGGCCTCCAAAGCTTGAAAATTCAGCCTGCTTATTCATCTCTCACAGGGAAATGACTTTGCTCAACTGTGGGATTGACACTGACTAACCTCTTACTTACAAATGTAGCTCCACCAGTAGTACCCAAAACCAGAGATAGAAGACATTGGCATATTCCAAACAACTATTTTTATTTAAGATGTTTGTCTCTCTCACCTACTGTTTCCCTTTATCTTCTATAGGGTAAAATCTCTTAGCTTATGTATAATTCTTTGGGGCCTTTTAAATGGTACATAACATGGATAAAACATAGGAACATAGAAAACCTACAGCACAATACAGGCCCTTCGGCCCGCAAAGTTGTGCCAAACATGTCCCTACCTTAGAAATTACTAGGCTTACCCATAGCCCTCTATTTTTCTAAGCTCCATGTACCTATCCAAAAGTTTCTTAAAAGACCCTATCATATCCACTTCTACCACCGCAGCCCATTCCACGCACTCACCACTCTCTGCGTAAAAAACCTACCCCTGACATCTCCTCTGTACCTGCTCGCCAGCACCTTAAACCTGTGTCCTCTTGTGGCAACCATTTCAGTCCTGGGAAAAAGCCTCTGACTGTCCACACGATCAATGCTTCTCATCTTATACACCTCTTAGTGTATAAATTTCAACGTCTGGTTTCTAAACCTCTTTCTAAACATGATGCTGCTTTTAACAAATCCAAGCTTTATGTAATGATTAGTAACAATATTAGAGCATTTTACGCACATTGAATTGATAAATGTAACTTCATTGGTCTTTTTTGAGTTAAATGATCAAATTGAGCTTCCTAAAATTTAGAAGATTGCTGCTTCAAGGTGATTAATTCATCTGTGAGATGTCAAAGAACTACATGTCCTTGTGGGTCAATTCAGAACAAGAGAGCAATAGCTTTTATAAGATTTAAATATTTGGGGAATAACAATTATAAACAGGGATTTTGGTGTTATTCTTCCTTGTTGCACTGAGACAATTGAAACATCCCTGGTATTATCCAAGCTGAAGCTAACTGTGTTAGCCAGATAAAGATTGAAAATGCTGGAAACACTTGGCAAATCAAGCAGCTGTGGAAGGAGAAAGTTAACACTTCATCAACATCTGGTGGTATTCTGTTAAATTTTCTGTAAACCTCCTCTTTGCAGTAATCAAGCTAGGCTTTGACAAAGGACTTGTACACTATTGTACACAATCCCTTTGAGGTGACGTTGGAAATATTCTAATGCACTTGCGTAAAAGCTTTTACCAAAATGCATTTATAAATCTTATGGCACCACAGCACATGGTGTTTCAGCATTATGTTGATTCTTTTTGTTGTCATCAAATCTAAAGTGGGTGAATTTATACTTCACAGTTAACTCCCTCTGCTAGCTTTTAGACCCTTCATTTAGTTTATCCTACCTTTGTCACTTTTTGCTTGGTCTGATTCACATCCTCTGGTAAATAATCTCCATAGATGCTGCCTGACTTGCTCAGTTCCTCCAGCATTCTGTGTTTGTGTTGTGCAAGATTTCCAGCAACTGTGGGATCACATATGTATATATCTTCCTATTCCTTCATCTGTCATCAATGTACTTACCATGTGCACAGTTCTAGTTGACCCCACTTACTCTGCCAATAAGAGGAAAAAACATCTCTTACCCGTATAGTGAGTAGAATGGCAGTGACACTTCACCCCCAGACGAGCTGAACACCTTTTATGCTCACTTTGAAAGGGAGAATAAAACTACAACTATGAGGATCCCTGCAGTACCCGATGACCTTGTAATCTCTGTCTTGGAGGTCAGCGTCAAGTGGTCTTTAAGGAGGAGAAACCCTTGCTAGCCGGCAGGCCCCAATGGAGTACCTGGTAAGACTCTGAAAACCAGGACCGACCAACTGACAGGAGTGCTCAAAGACATTTTCAGTCTCTCATTGCTATAATCGGAAGCTTCACCTGCTTCAAAAGAACAACGATTATACCAGTGCCCAAAAAGAGCATTGTGAGCTGCCTTAAATGCTATCATCCAGTAGCACTCGCGTGTATGGTGATGAAGTGTTTTGAGAGGCTGGAGGTGGTTGGAATCACCTTCTGCCTCAGCCAAGGACCTGGTACCGCTGCAAATTGCCTATCACCATAATAGGCCAATGGCAGATGCGTTCTTATTGGCTCTCCGTGCAGCCTTGGTTTTCCAGACAATACAAATATCTATGTCAGGATGCCATTTATTGACTACAGCTCAGCATTAAACACCAGCATTCTGACAGTCCTGACTGAAAAGCTCCAAAGCCCGGGCCTCTGTACCTTCCACTGGAACGGGATCCTCTACTTCCTAACTGGAAGGTTGCAATCTGTGAGGATTGGAAATAACATCTCCACCTCGCTGACAGCCAACACTGGCACACCTTAGCGATGTGTGCTTAACCCACTGCTGTACTCTATCTATACCCCTGGCTGTGTGGATAGGTATAGCTCAGATGCCATCTGTAACCATTGTTGGGAGAATCTTAGATGGAGAAAAAGGGTGTACAGCAGCGAGACATACTAGCCAGTTGAGAAGTGTTGGAGCAACAACATTGCACAACGTCAATATGACCAAAGAGTTGATTGTGAACTTATTAAAGGGTAGTTGAGAGAACATACACCAGTGGACAGAGTGAGCAATTTCAAGTTGCTGCGTGTCAATATCTCTTGAGGCCCTAACCTGGTCCCAACATATCAATGCAGCTATAAAGTAGGCAAAACAGTGGCTATATTTCATTAGGAATTTTGAGGAGATATGGTATGTCATCTAATTCACAAATCTCTACAGATGTGCCATTGAGAGCGTTCTAACTGGCCACTTCACCGTCTGTTATCGGGGGCGGGGCGGGGGTTGCTACTGCAGAGACTCATAAAATTAGACAGCTTCATCATGGGCACTAGCCTCCATAGTATCCAAGACATTTTCAAGGAGCGATGCCTCAGAAAAGTGGCATCCATCATTAAGGACCACCCCCCCCAACCCAGGACATGCCCTTCTCTCATTGTTACCAGGAGGCCTGTTGGCACACGCACTCAGTGATTCAGAAGCAGCAGCTTCCCATCTGCCACCCGATTTCTGAATGGACATTGAACCCATGAACACCTCACTACTTTTTTTTTTGCACTATTTATTTAATTTAAATATTTAATATATGTACAGCGGCATGCAAAAGTTTGGGCACCCTGGTCAAAATTTCTGTTACTGTGAATAGCTAAGCAAGTAAAAGATGAACTGATTTCCAAAAGTTAAAGATGACACATTTCTTTAATACTTTAAGCAAGAAAACTTTTTTATTTCCATCTTTTACAGTTTCAAAATAACAAAAAGAGGAAAAGAGCCTAAAGCAAAAGATTGGGCACCCTGCATGGCAGTACGTAGTAACACCCCCTTTGGCAAGTATCACAGCTTGTAAATACTTTTTTTAGCCAGCTAAGAGTCTTTCAATTCTTGTTTGAGGGATTTTCACCGTCTTCCTTGCAAAAGGCTTCTAGTTCTGTGAGATTCTTGGGCCGTCTTGCATGCACTGCTCTTTCGTTGTCTATCCACAGATCTTCGATGATGTTCAGGTCAGGGGACTGTGAAGGCCATGGCAAAACCTTCAGCTTGCGCCTCTTGAGGTAGTCCATTGTGGATTTTGAAGTGTGTTTAGGTTTGTTATCCTGTTGTAGAAGCGATCCTCTTTTCATCTTCGGCTTTTTTACAGACGATATGATGTTTGCTTCCAGAATTTGCTGGTATTTAATTGAATTCATTCTTTCCTCTACCAGTAAATGTTTCCAATGCCACTGGCTGCAACACAAGCCCAAAGCATGATTGATCCACCCCTGTATTACCAGTTGGAGAGGGGTTCTTTTCATGAAATTCTGCATCCTTTTTTCTCCAAACATACCTTTGCTCATTGCAGCCAAAAAGTTGTATTCAAAGGTTTCAAAGGAACATCTAAATAAGCCTGATGCATTTTGGAAACAAGTACTGTGGACCGATGAAGTTAAAATAAAACTTTTTGGCCACAATGAGCAAAGGTATGTTTGGAGAAAAAAGGGTGCAGAATTTCATGAAAAGAACCCCTCTCCAACTGTTAAGCATGGGGGTGGATCAATCATGCTTTGGGCCTGTGTTGCAGCCAGTGGCACGGGGAACATCTACTGGTAGAGGGAAGAATGAATTCAATTAAATACCAGCAAATTCTGGAAGCAAACATCACACCGTCTGTAAAAAAGCTGAAGATGAAAAGAGGATGGCTTCTACAACAGGATAACAAACCTAAACGCACCTCAAGGTCCACAATGGACTACCTCAAGAGGCGCAAGCTGAAGGTTTTGCCATGGCTCCCACAGTCCCCTGACCTAAACATCATCGAGAATCTGTGGATAGACCTCAAAAGAGCAGTGCATGCAGATGGCCCAAGAATCTTACAGAACTAGAAGCCTTTTGCGAGGAAGAATGGGTGAAAATCCCCCAAACAAGAATTGAAAGACTCTTAGCTGGCTACAAAAAGCATTTACAAGCTGTGATAATTACCAAAGGGGGTGTTACTAAGTACTGCCATGCAGGGTGCCCAAACTTTTGCTTCAGGCCCTTTTCCTTTTTTGTTATTTTCAAGCTGTAAAAGATGGAAATAAAAAAGTTTTCCTGCTTAAAATATTAAAGAAATGCGTCATCTTTAACATCATGCCTTTTGGAAATCAGTTCATCTTTTACTTGCTTAGCTATTCACAGTAACAGAAACTTTGACCAGGGGTGCCCAAACTTTTGCATGCCACTGTATACTTACTATAATTCAGTTCTTTTTTCTATATCATTGTGTATCACATTGTTCTGCTGCTGCAGAGTTAACAAATTTCACAACGTATGCTGGTGATATTAAACCTGATTCTGATTCTGAGTGTGTGATTTTGGTTTCACCCACATCTCTCAATCTGACTCAAAACTGAACAGCATGTGCCTCAACAATGCCAGACAATCAGTGCAAGTAGATCTGCAACCCTCATTAGAATAGACCTTAATAAAAACAATTGGAATCAGCACCAGATGAGGGAGACATCAGTGTTGGGACGAATTAACACAGTGAGATCTGGCTTGGAAATGGTTATGTGAGTGAAGTTAACACTGGCACCAATCGACAATTACAATTTAAATCTGTCTGAGAACTCAAGTGAGACTAAAGACACTTTACTAGTTTAGATTTTTTTTATTTCAAAATATACTTTATTCAAAAATAAATATATACAATAAACCATTCAATAACTTTTCATCCTTTACATACGTTTCCATTTCTCAGTACATATCCGTATTTATAGCCACCCACGTGGCACTCCAGTAGTTCAGCTTAGCATATCATTGTTGAGGGGTATACTCCCCACCCACCGACCCCTCCCACTCCCACGGGTGGAGAAACCTATACTGTGGTCCTTCCCTACCTGGCCCTTGCGGTGGCTGCACCAAGTTTCAGTGCGTCCCTCAGCACGTACTCCTGCAGCCGAGAGTGTGCCAGTCGGCAGCATTCTCCCACGGACATCTCCATGTGCTGGTAGATCATCAAGTTTCGGGCCGACCAAAGAGCGTCTTTCACCGAGTTGATGATCTGCCAGCAGCACCGGATGTTGGTCTCCGTGTGCGTCCCCGGGAACAGCCCGTAGATCAGAGAGTCCTCTGTTACGCAGCTGCTGGGGATAAAACGTGACTCTAGCCCGTCCATCCTCCTCCACACCCTCTTTGCGAACTGGCAGTGTGCAAAGAGGTGGGTCACAGACTCCTCCTCACTGCAGTCCTCCCGTGGGCAGTGGGGTGCGGAGACAACGTTCCGGGCGTACAGGAGGGCTCTGACTGGGAGGGTCCCTCTCACCGCCAGCCAGGTGAGGTCTTGGTGCCTGTTGGTGAGATCTGGCGATGAGGCATTTTGCCAGATGAACTGGACAGTCTGCTCAGGGAACCACCCCACTGTGTCCATCACATCCTTCTCCTGCAGTGCCTGCAGGACACTATGTGCCGACCACTGCCTGATGGCCCTGTGGTCAAAGGCGTTCTCCTGGAAGAACTTTGCTACGTAGGACAGGTATGCCGGCAACAACCAGCTGACTGGGGCGTTGCGCGGGAGTGGGGCCAGACCCATCCTTCGTAGCCAGGGCGACAGGTAGAACCTGGGCACATAGTGGTACTTGGTGCCCACATACCTGGGTTCTACACACAACCTGATGCAGCCACATACGAAGCTGGCCATCAGGGTGAGGGTGACATTGGGGACATTCTTGCCCCCGTTGTCCAGGGACTTGTGCATGACGGTCCGTCTCACCCGCTCCATCTTGGATCCCCAGACGAATCTGAAGACAGCCCGGGTGATTTCCGAGCTGTAGGAGCGGGGGACGGGCCAGACCTGCGCCAAGTACAGCAGCCCTGAGAGCACCTCACACCTGATGACCAGGTTCTTGCCCGTTATCGACAGGGAGCGCCCTCCCCACAGTCCCAGTTTCTGTTTCACCTTGGCAGTCCGCTCCTGCCAGTTCTTGTTGCACGCCTCAGCCCCTCCGAACCAGATCCCCAACACCTTCACGTGGTCAGACCTGATGGTGAAGGGGACGCTGGATTGGTCGGGCCAGTTGCCGAAGAGCATGGCTTCGCTCTTCGTGCGGTTGACCCTGGCCCCCCGACGCTAGCTCGAACTGTTCGCAGGTGCCAATCAACCTGCGAACTGACCTCGGATCAGAGCAGAAGACGGTGACATCGTCCATGTACAGGGAGGTTTTCACTTGGGTCCCTCCACTGCCTGGCAGCGTCACCCCTCTTATGCCCTCATCCCTCCTGATGGCTTCCGCAAAGGGTTCTATGCAGCAGACAAACATGACAGGGGAGAGGGGACAGCCCTGCCTGACTCCAGACCTGATGGGGAAGCTGTCTGTTTCCCACCCGTTGACCTGGACTGCACTATGGATGTCTGTGTAGAGCAGTCTAATCCAATTCCGGATTCCCTCCCCCCAAATCCCATTTTGGAGAGCACGTCCGCCATGTACGTGTGCGATATCCTGTCGAAGGCTTTCTCCTGGTCCAAGCTGACCAGGCAGGCGTCCACCCCCCTGTCCTGCAGGTAGGCGATGGTGTCCCTCAGCAGCGCGAGGCTGTCTGAGATCTTCCTGCCCGGTACAGCACAGGTTTGGTCCGGGTGGATCACCTGTCCCAGAGCAGACTTAAGTGCATTTCCAACAGCAACCACAAAGCCAGATACCATTTGAAAAAGAAGTAAATCTGTTTGTCAGCTTGTTAGTTTCACCTTCACAGTCATGAGGGGGAGCGGGCAACAAGATTTGGAGCAGGACCTTTGAACAAGAGTTGAGTCTCTGTGTTTGTGCTTCCGAGTTCAGCTTTGCAGGAGTCCAACAGAGACAAATCTGCAAATATTTAAAAGTAAATTGGCAAAATAACAACCAATAAAAAGAAGGTAGTGGCCATGGCTAAAATGGGGGTTTGAAGCTTTGGCTCGTGGAGCTTCAGCAGGAAGAGGCCGAGTAAGTCACCTAGGTGAGTGTGAAACTCAAAGGTTTTGGAGAGAAGGCACAGGTAAGAAAAGGTAAGTTTTTTTTTGGTGTTTGTAAATCCTTTGTCCTTAATTCATTGTAGGCAGAATGGTAGTTAAGGCAGTGGGATGTGGGATTTCGGGGTAGTGAACAGTATCCCTGATGACTACGTCTGTGGGAAGTGCACCCAACTTTAGCTCCTTACTGACCAGGTTGAAGAACTGGAGCTGGATGTACTCAGAACCATCCTGGAGGATGAAAACCCCATAGATGAAACTTTTTGCTGAGGTGGTCACACCCAGAGTGCAGGCTTCAAATAGAAGATTGGTGACCACCAGAAGAAGCAAGCGGAGCAAGTAATCAGTGTGGGTTTCCCCTGTGGCCTCAGCAACAAGCACAATATGCCCCTTTGGATGCTGCTGGGTGTGATGAACTGTCAGAGTGCAGCAGCATCAGCCAGGCTAGTGACACTGTGGCCGGCTCTGAGGCTCAACAGGGAAGGGTAAAGTTAGGAAGAGTGATAGTGATTGGAGACGTGAAAGCTGGGGGACAGGCCAGAGATTCTGTGTCTGCGAAAGAGAGGCCAGGATGGTGTGTTGCCTCAGAGCAGCTACAGGATATTCTCAAAGGGTGAAGGTGAGGTACACATCCGCACCAATGATGTAAGTCCCTCGTGGGACGCTTGTCCAGAAAATTAAGATGCATAGGATCAATTGTGAATTGGCTGCTTGGATTCGGAACTGCCTTGTCCATTGAAGACAGGGTAGTGTTCAATGGGACTTATTCTAGAATCGAAGATCTGTGATTAGTCGTGTTTTGCGGGGATCTGCACTGGGACCTTTGCTGTTGTGATGTTCTCAGTGACCTGGATGAAAATGTAGATGGGTGGGTTAATAAGTTTGAAGATGGTACGGAGATTGGTGGTGTTGTGGATAGCATAGAAGACTGGCAAAGAATACAGCAGGATATAGATCAGCTGCAGATATGGGCAGTGAAATGGCAGATGGAACTTAACCTGTCCAAATGTGAAATGTTGCACCTTGATAGGTCAAATGTAAAGAGACAATACACTCTTAAAGGCTAAACCAATTACTTTTATGTAGTAACAATGAAGATTTGCAATGTTTTCAAATGCATATCATACGTGGAATCCTACTGCAGAAGGGGCAATTGTTTAGCCTGTTGTGGCTGAGTGAGGCTTTTGAAAAAGACGGTTAATCTCATTCATGTGTCCCATTTTCTCCCTCAAGCTATTTGTCTGATTTCCTTTTGAAATTGTTATTAAATCTGCTTCCATTATTCTTTCAGGCAGAGCATGCCAAAAGACGTTGCTGAAAATAGTGAATGGTTCTTTATTATATCTATGTCTTCTGAGTGCTTCATTCAGCCTCAGAAAGTAGTGTGCAATGTAATTTTATGGTCATGAATGCCAAAGTAGTGGGTCTACATAGACTGATGCATTTAGACTGTTCAGCCCTACAAAGTGGAAAATTGGATCCCTGCCTTGGAATCTATTTATATTTCCTGAACACAAGAAAGTCTGCAGATGCTGGAAATCCAAAGCAGCACACACAAACTGCCAGAGGAACTCAGAAGGTCTGGAGCAGCTGTAGAAATGAATAAACAGTTGATGTTTCAGTCCTGGACCCTCGTTCAGGACCGAGAAGGAAGGGGGAAGATGCCAGAATAAAAAGATGGGGAATGGGACTAGCTAGAAGGTGACAGATGAAGCCAGGTGGGTGGGAAAGTTAAAGAGCTAGAGAAGAAGGAATCTGATAGGAGACGAGAGTGGACCATAGGGGAAAGGGAAGGAGGAGGGGACCCAGGAGTAATAGGCAAGTGAGAAGAGATAAAAGGTCAGAGTGGGGAATAGAGGAAGATGGGGCTGGAATTTGTTTACTGGAAGAAGAAATCGATACTCATGACATCAGGTTGGAAAGAACCCAGACTGAATATAAGGTGTTGCTCTTCCACCCAAAGGGTGGCCTCATCTTGGCAGAAGAGGAGGCCATATACCAACACATCGGAATGGAAATTAAATTAAATATGAATTAAAACTGTCTGGCTACCGGGAAGTCCTGCTTGTTGTGGATGGAGCAGAAGTGCTCAATGAGGTGGTCTCCCATTTTATAACAGGTCTCACCAATGTAGTGGAAGCTGCATCAGGAGCTCCAGACAGAAAAGTCCACCCCAGCAGATTCACAGGTGAAGTGTCGCATCAACTGGATGGAGGTGTAGAACTTTGGCTGCTTGGCTGTCTCTGGGTTCCACACATTATTCTATCACCAGTTCTAACTATGGGTTCTGTGTGATCTTAAGCTCCTCTGTGTTAATATGTTGGTTGTCCCAGATGAAAATGGATCAGATTTTCTGTGGAGATGTAATCCTATCCCTGCATAACAATCAACACCGCAAAATATATTCACCACCAAGGCAAGCCACAATCTTATCTAAAGGAATCTTCTGCTGTTAAGATAAAGATAACAAAGAAGTAAAGGCAATGTAGTTCCTTGCATTCACAATTGATACAATTTCCTGCCCAGACATTTATTCTGTTCAAAAAATAGACACTTCTATTATCTATTAAGGGATCTGGGATTTGTGCAGGAAAGTGACACTGAAGTAAACCATTATCTTAATCAATGGTGGTCCAAGCCTGAGAGGCTGAACAGCCTATTCCTGCGAGTACTGAAGAGTCTCAGCCCATAACCTCAACTTTTTATTTTCCTTTCCATAGATGTTGCCAACCTGCTGAGTTTCTCCAGCATTTTGTGCGTGTTAATCTGGTTTTGCAGCATGTGTAAAATCTCATGTTTCTTTTTCAACACACACAAGATGCCGGAGGAACTCAGCAGGACTCAGTCCTGCTAAAGGGTCTCGGCCCGAATCATGGACTGTACTCTTTTCTATAGACGCTGCCTGGACTGTCGAGTTCCTCCAGCATTTTGTGTGTGTTCCTCGGATTTCCAGCATCTGTAGATTTTCTCTTGTTCCGATTTCTTTTGTGTTCGTTTTATTTCTCAATGGGACGCCAGCGCCATCTTGTGGTATTTATTGGAGTTTCAGTGCAATCAGAGGTATGTCTTCATAATTAATACAGCACTGGAGTTACTTACTGGCCGTCTACAACGCATCAAGAGGAAGTACATGAGCCTGAAGAGACACATCCAACATTGTATGAACAGCTGCTTCCCCACTGCTATCAGATTTCTGAATGGACAATGCACAGGACCTCAATATTGTCTATTATTATGTATTACAATGTATTGCTGCCACAATACAACAAATTTCATGAGATGTGCTAGTGATATTAAACCTGACTCTGATTCTGTAACTAGTCACAGTTACAATCTCTACCATGGTTTGCACAGCACAGCATGTGGGATCTCCCAGTTGCCATTTCATTTCCACACCAATGTCTGTTTGCAGCCTCCTCCCCTACCAGATCACAGGACATCACTTTCCAGTATTGAGAGGATCCACATATTATAAGAAGACATTGGAAGAGGGATTGACAAACTAACAGCAAATTTTAAAAATGCAGAGCCACTAAAAATTACATTTTTAGTTTATTACCTGAGCCATGTACACATTGTCAAACAGCATAGGAAATGGACCAAAAGTCGCAAGAGCAGAATTAGACCATCTGACCCATCAAATCTGCACCAGCATCCCATAATGGCCGATATATTATCCGCCTAAACCCCATGCCCATGCCTTCTCCTTGTAACCTTTGACACTCTTATTAATCAAGAACCTATCAAACTCTGCTTGGCCTGCACAGTCGTCTATGGCAATGAATTCCAGATTCCCCAAAATTAGGGAATTCACTATTACCATAGAGTTGTGTAAATTGATAATGATACATGAGGAACTAGTACCTGTATTAGGCAAGTGAAATACTGCGAACAGCTACTTCCATCAGGGCGGGCTTCATTTGAATTAGGTACTTAAAAGTTGTAGACTCTAAACTAATAGGGAAAGGAAAGAAGTATGAACAGAGTGCCAATGACAGCATTAAGTAAAACAATTGAGAACATAAGCACAGGTCAGTGAAGGGATGAATGAAGATCAAAATGTCACAGGAAGGCATAGAAAATAAGTAAATACTTACAGTAGAAATTGGAACCAGATTAAGTAGCAAATGTATAAAGTTAAGGCTATCTGAATGAATGCAGGATCTGTGTAAAAATTACAGCACACATGTTTATTAGCTGTTGCAGAAATATGGTTGTATGATTCCAATTTATTCAATGTCACAAATGAATGAATAAAGAAAAAGGGAGATGAAGTGGGATGGTGTTCCATAGTTTAACTGCAATGGATTATGTGGAATTGGTTTGGGAAACTGCAGGGGAAAGACAGGTAATCTTTAGGACCCCTAAGTAATGCCTATCAAAGCATAAATGGGAAAATATCAAAAGTGTGTTAGAAGAGAACTAGTGTCATGGTATGGTTGGGAATGTTAATCGTTATATTCATTAGACTAATCAAACTGGCAAGTGTACCATGCAAGAATTTGTGGCATCTCTACTGCCTGTTATGCCACTGGCTTGAGCATGCAGGTATTAAGAAAGAGGATGTGCTGGAGCTTTTGGTAAGCATCAAGTTGGATAAGTCACCAGGACCGGATGAGATGTACCCCAGGCTACTGTGGGAGGCGAGGGAGGAGATTACTGAGCCTCTGGCGATGATCTTTGCATCATCAATGGGGACGGGAGAGGTTCCGGGGGATTGGAGGATTGCGAATGTTGTTCCCTTATTCAAGAAAGGGAGTAGAGATAGCCCAGGAAATTATAGACCAATGAGTCTTACCTCAGTGAGCTGATGGAGAAGATCCTGAGAGGCAGGATTTATGAACATTTGGAGAGGTATAATATGATTAGGAATAGTCAGCATAGCTTTGTCAAGGTAGGTCGTGCCTTACAAGCCTGTTTGAATTTTTTGAGGATGTGACTAAGCTTATTGATGAAGGAAGAGCAGTAGATGTAGTGTATATGGATTTCAAGGCAATTGATAAGGTACCCCATGCCAGGCTTATTGAGAAAGTAAGGAGGCATGGGATCCAAGGGGACATTGCTTTGTGGATCCAGAACTGGCTTGTCCACAGAAGGAAAAGAGTGGTTGTAGATGGTCATATGCTGCGTGGAGGTCAGTGACCAGTGGTATGCCTCAGGGATCTGTTCTGGGACCCTTCGTGATTTTTATAAGTGACCTGGATGAGGAAGTGGAGGGATGGGTTAGTAAATTTGCTGATGACACAAAGGTTGGGGGTGTTGTGGATAGTGTGGAGGGCTGTCAGAGGTTGCAGCAGGACATTGATAGGATGCAAAACTGGGCTGAGAAGTGGCAGATGGAGTTCAACCCAGATAAGTGTGAAGTGGTTCATTTTGGTAGGTCAAATATGATGACAGAATATAGTATGGTAAGACTCTTGGCAGTGTGGAGGATCAGAGGGATCTTGGGGTCCAAGTCCATTGGATGTTCAAAGCAGCTGCACAGGTTGACTCTATGGTTAAGAAGGCGTACTGTGTATTGGTCTTCATCAATCATGGGATTGAGTTTAGGAGCCGAGAGGTAATGTTGCAGCTGTATAGGACCCTGGTCAGACCCCATTTGAAGTACTGTGCTCAGTTCTGGTCACCTCACTACAGGAAGGATGTGGAAACCATAGAAAGGGTGCAGAGGAGATTCACAAGGATGTTGCCTGGATTGGGGAGCGTCCCTAATGAGAATAGGTTGAGTGAACTCGGCCTTTTCTTCTTGGAGCGACGGAGGATGAGAGGTGACCTGACAGAGGTGTATAAGATGAGGAGAGGCATTGATCATGTGAATAGTCAGAGGCTTTTTCCCGGACTGAAATGGCTGCCACAAGAGGGCACAGGTTTAAGGTGCTTGGGAGTAGGTACAGAGGAGATGTCAGGGGTAAGTTTTTTACTCAGAGAGTGGTGAGTGCGTGGAATGGGCTGCCAGCAACAGTGGTAGGGGCGGATACGATAGGGTCTTCTAAGAGACTTTTGGATAGGTACATGGAGCTTAGAAAAATAGAGGGCTATGGATAGCCCGAGTAATTTCTAAGGTAAGGACATGTTCGGCACAACTTTGTGGGCCAAAAGGCCTGTATTGTGCTGTAGGTTTTCTATGTTTCCATGTTTCAATGAAGGTCCTCCACCTCTGGTGGTGTACAGGGCTTCTTCATCATATCAGTGGCTCAGGATGCAAGTCCCAGGTGGAGACTCAGGAATACCATCACACTCAGATGCAGTATTCTTCATTGCTGTTTCCATAACATTTTTTTTTACCAGTCAGGGTCGTTAGCCAAACCCTCGAACCTGGAGGACCAATGGACAACTCCTAGTAGGCCACTACCCTTTGACCTGTTTGGCATGGGTGACCCTACCAAAAGCCAAAGGATAAAGCCCTGACTCCAGCCAATATATCTGTTCAGATCATTGAGTCATGCAAGCCTGCAAACCACAACAAGGTTGTGGTGCTCAGTTCTAGGAGAGTACCACTGAATAGGAAGATTGCAAATTTGAACCCCTTAAGCCATAGATCACAGAAACAGACCCTTTAGCCCATCTCGCCCATGCTGAAATGTCCCATCGACCCACACCGAGAACAAAGCTTTCAATATCGCTCATGTCTATGTACTTATCCAAACTTCTCTGAAATGTTGACATTGATCCTGCAGCCTCCACTTACTCTGGCAGCTCATTCCACTTTTGTACCGCACTTTATCTTTCACCCTTAATCTATGCTCTCTAGTTCTAGGTTCACCCAATCCCTGGAAAAGGTTTGCTTGCATTAACCCTATCTATACCCCTCATAATTTTGTATATCTATCAAATCTCTTTTCATTCTCCCACACTCCAGGGAATAAAGTCCAAACTTATTTGATCTTTCCCTCAAACTCAGATATTCAAGTCCCAGCGTCATCCTTGTAAATGTTCTCTTATTCTCAACTTTATTGATAATTTTCTTGCAGGTAGGTAACAAGAACCGTATTAGTACTTTGATTTAGGTAGTCCAATGTACCAAAAGCTGTCTTTATGACCGTATCAGAAAGGGTAAGATGAAGGAACACAGATCAATCCTGATAGAACGATCAGAAGAGGAAAGAGTGAGAAATTTCAGGTTCCTGGGTATCAATATCTCTGAGGTTCTATCCTGGACCCAACATATCGATGCAGCTATAGGATAAGGAAGACACATCAGTGGCTATATTTCATTAAGAGTTTGAGATTTGGTATGTCACCAAAGACGCTCGCAAATTTCTATAGATATAGGTCAAATATGATGGCAGAATATAGTATTAATGGTAAGATTCTTGACAGTGTGGAGGATCAGAGGGATCTTGGCGTCCATGTCCATAGGACACTCAAAACTGCTACGCAGGTTGACTGTGTGGTTAAGAAGGCATACGGTGCATTGGCCTTCATCAACCATGGGACTGAATTCAAGAGCCGAGAGGTAATGTTACTGCTGTATAGAACCCTGGTCAGACCCCATCTGGAGTACTGTGCTCAGTTCTGGTCACCTCACTACAAGAAGGATGTGGAAACTACAGAAAAGGTGCAAAAGAGATTTGGAAACATGCCTTATGAGAATAGGTTGAGTGAACTTGGCCTTTTCTCCTTGGAGCGACGAAAGGTGAGAGGTGACCTGATAGTAGAGGTGTATAAGATGATGAGAGGCATTGATCATGTGGATAGTCAGAGGCTTCTTCCCAGGACTGAAATGGCTAACACAAGAGGGCACAGTTTTAAGGTGCTTGGAAGTGGGTACAGAGGGAATGGCAGGGGTAAGTTTTTTACACAGAGAGTGCATGGAATGGGCTATTGGTGACTGTGATGGAGGTGGATACAATAGGGTCTTTTAAGAGACTCCTGGACGGGTACATGGAGCTTAGAGAAATAGAGGGCTATGGGTAACACTAGGTGATTTCTAAAGTAGGTACATGTTCAGCACAGCATTGTGGGCTGAATGGCCTGTACTGTGCTGTAGATTTTCTGTTTCTCTATACTGTGGAGTGCATTCTAACTGGCTGCATCACCATCTGATATGGGAGCGGGCGACCGCACAGGATTGAAATCAGCTGTAGAGGTGTAAACCTAGCTCCATCATGGGCACTAGCCTCTGTAGAATCCAGGACATCTTCAAAGAGTGATGCCTCAAGAAGGCAGCACCCACCCTTAAGGACCCCCATCACCCAGGTCATGTCTTGTTCTCAACAGAAACCTCAAGGCACACACTCAGTGATTCAGGAACAGCTTCTCCCCCTCTGCCATCCGATTTCTGAATGGACATTGAACCCATGAACACTATCTTATTACTATTTTTATTTCTGTTTTTGCACTAGTTGTTTAATTAACTATTTTATATACTTACAGTGATTCACTAGTTTACTTCTATTATTACGTATTGCATTGTGTGTGCGCGTCCATCACGAGCAATGAGGGTCACTGACATCCTTGGGTGGGTGTGTAACAATGGTCCAGTATGTTGTTTCCTCTGGTATTGCAAGTGATCTGTTGATAGTAATCGTTTTTTTTTCAGACTGGCCTGGTTAAAATTCCCCAAAACTTATCAGTAGCACATTTATAGATGATGTTTGAGCTGCATCTAGCCAAGTTGTGGGTATACAGCAAAACATCCACCATTGTCCCTGTACCTATACCCAAGATAACATGACTGAATGACTAGCATTCTGTCACACTCACCTCAATAAGTAAATGCTTTGTGAGGCTGGTCAAGGATAACATCTGCAGCATGTTACCACCCACACTAGATCCCCTACAATTCACCTACCGACACAGCTAATCAACGGATGATGCAATAACCACAGCTCTACTCACCATTCTTACACACCTGAAGGATGCTTATGTGAGAATGCTATTCTTGGACTACAGTTCAGCATTCAACACCATAATTCCCCTCCAAGCTGGACAAGAAGCTCAGAGACCGAGGCCTTCACCCTGCCTTGTGTAGATGGATCCTGGGCTTCCTGTCTGATTGCCAGCAGTGTAAGAGTGGGCTCCCTCACCTCTGCCCTCCTTTACTCTCTATATACCCATGACTGTGTCACCATCCACACCTCCAATCTGCTAATTAAATTTACTGATGATACTAATTGATTTGCCTATCTCAAATAATAACGAGGCAGCCTACAAAGAAGTCATCACCCTGACACAGTGGTGTCAAGAAAACAACCTCTTCCTCAATGTCACAAAAAAAACTAAGAAGCTGGTTGTGGACTACAGGAGGAACGGAGACAGACTAACCCCCCCATTGACATCAGTGGATCTGAGTTTGAGAATGACTAGCTTTAAGTTCATCGGCATACACATTCATGCTGATACAATTGTATTTCTATGCTATATTAACTGCCCTGGTGTATGAACTATTTATTACAAATTACTATATATTGCACATTTAGACAGACATAAAAGATTTTTACTCATGTATGGGAAGGATATAAAAAAATGAAGTCAATTCAATACAGCAGTGGGCAGAACATACATCTCTGAGGTGCACCATTGTTGATTGTCCAAGTCTTCCAATCTGTACTGACTGTGGCCTGATACATAAAGGATCCAGTTGTGGAGGCCCGGGTTTTGGAGCTATCATTAGTATTCAAGCACGTGAATTTGAACTCATCTCAGTACTGTACCTATCCAAAAACCTTGCATTTTTTTTTACTGCAGGATCAATATCCATCATGAATGAAAAGGTTAAGCACAAAAGGTTATAGTTTGACACCAATCAGATTAAAATTACACAAGATGCTAAAGGGATTCACCAGGATGCATGTGAACTCTGGCAGGGTATACATTCTTCCCACAAAGCCAACCCATCATCATGAATGACAGTGATGCTTGTTTCCCAGGCAAGCTTTTATGCTCGCTTTGAAAGGCAGAATAAAGCCTCAGCTATAAGGATCCTTGCAGCACCCGGTGACCCAGTGATCTGTCTCAACGATGTAGACGTCTGGCTTTCAAGGTGAACCCTCACAAGATGCAAGTACCTGGTACAGTTCTGAAAACCTGTACCAACTGCAGAGGTATTCCGACATTTTCAATCTCTTACTGCTAGTCTTAAGTTGTAACCTGCTTTGCCCAAGACGAGGGTGAGCTGCCTTAACAACTATTGCCCATCTACTCCAGAACCTGGGCCTCTGCAGCTGGATCCTCAGCTTCCATATTGGAAGACCACAATCTGTACAGGCCAAAATTAACATCTCCACCTTGCTGACAATCAATACTCCCACACCTGAGGGACATGTGCTTAGCCCATTGCTCTACTCTCTACACCCATGACTCTGTAGTAGGTATAGCTCAATTTACATCTATAAATTTTTTGATGATACAACTATTGCTGGCAGAATTTCAGATCTTAATGAGGGCATACAGGAGTGAGATAAACCCAACAGGTTGAGTGGTGTCACAGCAACAACCTTGTACTTAACGCAAGGCCAAGGAACTAATTGCAGACTTCAGAAAGGGTAAGGGAACACATAGAGGCATCAGTGGAAAGAGTGAATCAAGTGCCCAGAGTCAATAGCTGTTTCATTAGGAAGTCTGAGACTTGGTATGTCACCTATAACACTTGAATATTTCTATGAACGCACTGTGGAAAGCGTTCCAACTGGCTGTGTCGTTGTCTGGTTTGGTGGGAGGTGCACCACTGCGCAGGATTGAAATAAGCTGCAGCATTGTCAACTGAATCATGAGCACGAGCCTCCTTAGTATCCAAGACATCTGCAATGGCTCATAAAGGCACTGTGCATCATTAGGACCCCCATCACCCAGGACATGCCTCTTCCAATTGCTACCAATGTTCCCTCCGAAGTGTTAGTACACATATCCTTTGTTACAAGAACACAAAGGAATTGTACAGAGAAGTTGCATCATGATGGACTCAAGGACCTGGGGAGCTCAGGAACTACTGCCCACTCCCAAGTCAGTGTATTGTGAAGTGAAATAAACACGATTTGAGAATTATCAAACCATTAATTTTAATACAGTAATAGCATCAGTCAACAGAACAAAAATACTGTTGTTTCAGCAGCAGCTGTGGGCAGCAGTTCCTCAGCTCCCTGGCTCCTGAAGTCCATCCTCACGACACGAACTTTGTACTAGTAGCAAAAGATGTGTGCGCAGCCAACACCCAAGAGGAAACATTGGAAAGGAGTACCAAACCCCAAAGAAACACACTTAACAATTCAGAAACAGCTTTGTTCTGCTGTTACCCGATTTCCAAATGGACACTGAACCCATGAACTCTAGTTTAT
Organism: Mobula birostris; assembly: GCF_030028105.1. Taxonomy (NCBI): domain Eukaryota; kingdom Metazoa; phylum Chordata; class Chondrichthyes; order Myliobatiformes; family Myliobatidae; genus Mobula; species Mobula birostris. The sequence continues at coordinate 93,210,680 of NC_092370.1, read as the reverse complement.
ATTCCACCTGGGTAGCCTCCAACCTGATGGCATAACTTCACAGAGATCATGACCTATACCAGAGATATTAAACCTGGTTCTGATTTAAAGTCGCAGGTTGGGGAAAAAATTGAGTTGTTTTTCTTTGGAGTGTGGAGGGGTAACCCGATACAGCCAGGGAATAGACATAGACCTCCTGCAGGCAAATGGGATTAGCTAAAATTGATCCATGTGTATGGCGACCATGATGCCAAAGACCCTGTTCTGACAAGGGATACACCCTAGCACAAAAATAGCAGTAAGATAACGCATTATCATTGCTAAATCACGAGGAAATGCCACACATTTCCAAATAATGCTTTTAAATGCAAAGGTCAGGACAGCTATTGCAATAACTGGCTTGTGTGTATTCATTGTCATTCAAAAATAATTTGTATTTATTTATTTATTTGTAACAAATACTTCATGGCACTTAATCAAAGAGACCAAAACCCATGTCATCATCAGACTCCTCAGATTCTTCCTGTTTCTTCTCTTCCTTTTTCTCTTCCGCTGCAAGAGGAAAAAACACCTCAGTTCCTTGACACAGAGTTACCAAAACAAGAATAGTTGTAATTAAGTAAACGGACGGCTAAAACACTCACCAGCAGGAGCAGCAGCAGTGGTAGCTGCGGCAGCAGGAGCAGCACCACCTCCTCCACCACCAGCACCAACACTACAGATCAGACTATTAATGTCAACGTTTGCCAAAGCCTGAAACACATTAGACAAGGAGTCCACTTATTAAGCAGATATAGACGAGTACATCTTTACACAGTGCAGCGGATGACAATTTATAAATCATCACTAACAGCAGAAGTTGGCTGAAAAAGTAACAAGGCAAATTAAAACAATTTTGAATAACTACAGTTTTGAGCTAAGGGCTTGCCAGATTAAAAAATGGTATCAAGGGACAAAAACAATTGCATTTATGGTTGGCCAGAGTCAAAAAATGACACCGAGTTCAGGAGGAAACTTAATTGATGGTGGGACTTAAAGAATCAACCAGAGGGACATTGAGAAATAAATTTGTTCATCTATAACAAACAATGGACAACTAAAGAAGTAACACATTTTGACATTACCTTAGCAAACAGACTGGGCCAGAAAGGCTCAACATTAATTCCAGCTGTCTTGATGAGGGCATTGAGCTTGTCTTCCTGAAAGAAACAATGTAAAAACCGCATTAAAGTTTATTCCAGCCAAATGGAACACAAATACAGTTCAGGATTAAGCCACTTCATAATCAGAATTTGAAGGTGGTTTATTATGTTCAAATAAACGAAACAAAAACAAGTTTATCACCATATTAGCGCAACAGGTGCAAATACTTTAAGAAAAAGGATGCAGCATTACCCAGATCTTCCACCTCAAAAGGTAGTAAATACTGCGCCTCACCTAGCTTCTAATTTCTCATCCTCCTCTTTCTTAAATTTATATTAGTTTACTGTCATATACACCAGGGTGCATTGAAATTCCTCCTGGTGGTGGATGGTCATACCACAAGTCCTGGTTATGAGATCGATCAGACATCTCCACTGAGTATTGATAATGGCTGGGGTCACCCATCTTGTAAAGACACTAACTAACCAGAAGGCAATGGCAAACCACTTATGTAGAAAATGTTGTCAGGAACAATTGTGGTCATGAGACCATGATCGCCCACTAATATCAAAATATTACCCGAACTAAACCTTAGGGGGAAGGATACCAAAGGGATTTTTGCTATCAGGTAACTCATGAAGTAAATGCAGTGTCTAAAATCTAACGAAGTACAGTAATGACCAGAAGTCGAAGCCTAGTTTTAAATCAAGAAACTAAACAGAATGTACAAGCGCTTAGGCAAATTTAGTAGTTTGCAAAATATATAAGATCGAATATGTTAGATCGTTCCGACAAATATTGAAAAGCTGGATTTTTGGGGGAACTTGGGAGTCTCAAAACAAACGGCGTGAACAATGGAAAACGAAGGAGAAAGTGGAGCAGCCAGTCACACTGCAGGTTTCAGCCCAATTCAATGCAGGCCCGAGCACCGACAAACAGCCGCAGCCGAGCGGGGCCGCCGTTTCAGACCTCAGGCATCCAGCACCTGGGGCCAGAACGGAGCCGGGTCGCGGAACCACGCCAGCACCGGTTTCCACCAGCCTCGGGTCGGCCTGCACTTCTCCCCTCCAACATAAAATGGCTCGTGTGCCCCCACCCCACGAAATGGCGGCGGCGCTACTCACGGTCACGGTGACCTCATCGTCGTGCAGGATGAGAGCGCTGTAGATGCAGGCCAGCTCGGATGTGGATGCCATGGCGGGTTGGATGGTGCTAGTCGCCGGCTGGGATTCGGCCTTAGCTTCGATCGAAGAACAGAGCACCTCGGAACAATGTCAGATAGGAAGAGGAAGCGGCTGGCTGCGGGGCGCTCTTATATAAACAGCGGTGACATCACTGCCGGGTTATCCCCGGGTCACATCCAGCGTGGGGAGGAGGACTTCCGTTCCGGCGATCAGAGCGTGTTTTTCAAGCTGCAAAACCGGCAACGTGAGGAGAGGTTACAGTTACAAGTTTAAAACTCTGCATGGTTACTGGTCTAATAGTGGTCGCCCATTAGCGAATCGCGATCGACTGCTCGATCTTTGAGACTTTCCCAGTACACCCCGAAAAAAAATACATTATGCCTGATACACCTGAACAAATTTTACCCCTAGAGTGAGTCGTTTCTAACCCACACTTAGTTGCTTTCCCTGGTTATTGTGTTTCACTTTTTCCACTGCCCAGCGTCGTGCGTCACATGTGTGCTGACATTATGTGACTATCGCCGCTGTCTGTCTCTCAAATTTCCATGGAGCGTGGGAGAGCTGAAAAAGTGTCTAAAATAAACGAACAAACGGGCAAACTGTCCAATGGCGAAAGAAAACAACAGGTGTGGGTAAAAATAACTCACTTATGCATTCATGACTTAACTAGAAGATTTCTCAGTATAGCGCAGACTTCTGCCGAGGGGGCAGTTAACTGAGGAGTAATTGTTAAAATCTGTAATTCAGATAACGTAATTGCAAAATGCAGTCCTCATTGGCATAAAAATTTGATGAACTTTAATCGGTTTTGACTGTTATGCTGTTATTTATATTACGTCAGTTATGCAAAAGTTTGATCAGTTGTACTGCTCTTTCTTTCGAATTTTTTGCCTTTCATAGCGTGAATTCATGTTTAGCATTTCGGATAGTGTGCTAGTAATTAGCATTAATTTTAGCTTTTACTGAAAAGTTAGCGTCTCTCTCTCTCGATTTAGCTGTTGTATTTTTTTCAGAGTTGTGCTGCATCAAAGTGACCAATTAGATAAGATAAGAATACAGACTGTCGCAAACATCAATATACGGCACTCGCTGGTGATATCCTACACCTTCCAATTACACTCATGTGACCAATTACATAGAACATAGAATAGTACAGCACAGTAGAGGCCCTTCGGCCCACAAAGTTCTGCCTACCCTCAAACCCTGTCACCCATTAAAGCCCCCACCTTAAATTCCTCCATATACCTATCTAGTAGTCTCTTAAACTTCACTAGTGTATCTGCCTCCACCACTGACTCAGGCAGTGCATTCCATGCACCAACCACTCTCTGAGTAAAAAACCTTCCTCTAATATCCCCTTTGAACTTCCCACCCCTTAAAGCCATGTCCTCTTGTATTGAGTAGTGGTGCCCTGGGGAAGAGGCGCTGGCTATCCACTCTATCTATTCCTCTTATTATCTTGTACACCTCTATCATGTCTCCTCTCATTAACCTCCTGACCTGCTTGTCAGGAACGTGGGAGAAAACCTGAGCACCCAGATGAAACCCAAGCAGTCGTAGAGCGAATGTACAAACTCCTTACACACAGAGGTGGAACTTGCTATATTTGTTCTTTGACAAGGACAAACTTGCATGGGTAAAAATGCTGGAACTATTTTATTTACAGATTTACAAAATGACAACTTTACTCAAGACTTCAGCCCACCAAGAGTGAGTGTGTGTTTCCCGTTCACCAACATCACCTCCCGTTCCAGTTCAACTTTCCACATTGCACACTGGGAACTGAAATTCTTTATTATATACACACATCATAACACATCTTTTCCCTTTAAAGAAAACAAACACAATAGTATGTCCTCATAAACCTGCAAGACACAACTTACTTTGTCTCTGATGAGTGAATCTCTCAAATCTCCAAACTGTCAGTGTGTGAAGCTCAGCTAAGTATTGTTTCTGATCACAGGAAAAGAACTTCTATCACTCAAACTTGACATATTACTTGGGACAAAATACTCCTCAAATTTTGTCATCAGAGTGTCTAATTTAAAGTCTGTCTCATCAATTTGAAAGCGTTGTAAATGTCCAAAATATCTTCGCCAAATACGTGTAGAAAGATGAACACTTTCAATTTTTCATCTGCCCTGCCGGTTCTGCTTGCCATTAAATATATATTGAATCAGTGCTTGAAGTGTTTCCCAGCTAGATTCCCAGTAAACTGCATTGCTGCAGGTGGACTTAGGTTATACATAACAGAATATTTTGAGCTTTTCTCACCTGAATCTCTTGGTGAACTTCAAGACAGCTTGGCAGCAGCTTCTCTCCGTCAGAACAAAAGTGCATATTCTGTAGGAATATCTGAATATTGTCATTGTTAATTAATGAGGAAATTCCTTTGCAGGTTCTGCTTGCTATTTTTTTTTTGTTCTCTCTGATGTCAGGATAAATCAGCAAAAAAAGCCTCATATGGGACTTTGCTGGTGAGCTGAACTGGTAGAAAAAAGTTAACATTTTATATTGAAGGTTCTTTGCCAAGACTGGGAAGCAGACATAAGATGCAGGGAGGGTAACATCTCTGATAGGTCCAACTAGGGTAATCATTGGGATTAAACAGTAAATAAAGTCATCTGGTCAATGAGTGAATGGGGTAGTTTGAGAGTGAGAAGATAGACAAAAGAGTGTAGAAATTGCAAAATACAGAGCAGGAAGACATGCACCCTTTTAGTTCCAAGGGTTTAGATGGGGCAGAGTTTGTTAAGTGTGTCCAGGACAGATTCCTGTCACAGTGTGTTGACAGGCCGACCAAGAGGAATGCCATACTAGATCTAGTACTAGGTAATGAACTGGCTCAGGTCACAGATCTCTCAGTGGGTGAGCATCTAGGGGACAGTGACCACAGCTCCCTGGCCTTTAGCATTATCATGGAAAAGGATAGAATCAGAGAGGACAGGAAAATTTTTAATTGGGGAAGGGCAAATTATGAGGCTATAAGGCTAGAACTTGTGGGTGTGAATTGGGATGATGTTTTTGCAGGGAAATGTACTATGGACATGTGGTCGGTGTTTAGAGATCTCTTGCAGGATGTTAGGGATAAATTTGTCCCGGTGAGGAAGATAAAGAATGGTAGGGTGAAGGAACCATGGGTGACAAGTGAGGTGGAACATCTGGTCAGGTGGAAGAAGGCAGCATACATGGGGTTTAGGAAGCAAGGCTCAGATGGGTCTATTGAGGAATATAAGGAAGCAAGAAAGGAGCTTAAGAAGGGGCTGAGAAGAGCAAGAAGGGGGCATGAGAAGGCCTTGGCGAATAGGATAAAGGAAAACCCCAAGGCATTCTTCAATTATGTGAAGAAAAAAAGGATGACAGGAGTGAAGGTAGGACTGATTAGAGATAAAGGTGGGAAGATGTGCCTGGAGACTGCAGAAGTGAGCGAGGTCCTCAATGAATACTTCTCTTCAGTATTCACCAATGAGAGGGAACTTGATGACGGTGAGGACAATATGAGTGAGGTTGATGTTCTGGAGCATGTTGATATTAAGGGAGAGGAGGTGTTGGAGTTGTTAAAATACATTAGGACGAATAAGTCCCCAGGGCCTGATGGAATATTCCCCAGGCTGCTCCACAAGACAAGCGAAGAGATTGCTGAGCCTCTAGCTAGGATCTTTATGTCCTCGGTGTCTATGAGAATGGTACCGGAGGATTGGAGGGAGGCGAATCTTGTCCCCTTGTTCAAAAAGGGTAGTAGGGATAGTCCGGGTAATTATAGACCAGTGAGCCTTATGTCTGTGGTGGGAAAGCTGTTGGAAAAGATCCTTAGAGATAGGATCTATGGGTATTTAGAGAATCATGGTCTGATCAGGGACAGTCGGCATGGCTTTGTGAAGGGCAGATTGTGTCTAACAAGCCTGATAGAGTTCTTTGAGGAGGTGACCAGGCATATAGGTGAGGGTAGTGCAGTGGATGTGATCTGTATGGATTTTAGTAAGGCATTTGACAAGGTTCCACACGGTAGGCTTATTCAGAAAGTCAGAAGGCATGGGATCCAGGGAAGTTTGGCCAGGTGGATTCAGAATTGTCTTGCCTGCAGAAGGCAGAGGGTCGTGGTGGAGGGAGTACATTCGGATTGGAGGTTGTAACTAGTGGTGTCCCACAAGGATCGGTTCTGGGACCTCTACTTTTCGTGATTTTTATTAACAACCTGGATGTGGGGGTAGAAGGGTGGGGTTGGCAAGTTTGCAGACGACACAAAGGTTGGTGGTGCAGTAGATAGTGTAGAGGATTGTCGAAGATTGCAGAGAGACATTGATAGGATGCAGAAGTGGGCTGAGAAGTGGCAGATGGAATTCAACCCGGAGAAGTGTGAGGTGGTACACTTTGGAAGGAGAAACTCGAAGACAGAGTACAAAGTAAATGGCAGGATTCTTGGTAGTGTGGAGGAGCAGAGGGATCTAGGGGTACATTTCCACAGATTCCTGAAAGTTGCCTCACAGGTAGATAGGGTAGTTAAGAAAGCTTATGGGGTGTTAACTTTCATAAGTTGAGGGATAGAGTTTAAGAGTCGCGAGGTAATGATGCAGCACTATAAAACTTTGGTTAGGGACACACTTGGAGTACTGTGTCTAGTTCTGGTCGCCTCACTATAGGAAGGATGTGGAAGCATTGGAAAGGGTACAGGAGATTTACCAGGATGCTGCCTGGTTTAGAGAGTATGGATTATGATCAGAGATTAAGGGAGCTAGGGCTTTACTCTTTGGAGAGAAGGAGGATGAGAGGAGACATGATAGAGGTATACAAGATATTAAGAGGAATAGATAGAGTGGACAGCCAGCACCTCTTCCCCAAAGCACCACTGCTCAATACGAGAGGACATGGCTTTAAGGTAAGGGGTGGGAAGTTCAAGGGGGATATTAGAGGAAGGTTTTTTACTCAGAGAGTGGTTGGTGCGTGGAATGCACTGCCTGAGTCAGTCGTGGAGGCAGATACACTAGTGAAATTTAAGAGACTACTAGACAGGTATATGGAGGATTTTAAGGTGGGGGTTATATGGGAGGCAGGGTTTGAGGGTTGGCACAACATTGTGGGCCGAAGGGCCTGTACTGTGCTGTATTATTCTATGTTCTATGTTCTATGCCTGGCAGATAAGGCTATGCAAATCCTGCACTTACAGAGGGACCGAGAAAGCAGCATCAGTTGTCAAAGATCCCCACCATCTGGTCCATGCAATCTTTTCACAGCTACCATGAGGCAAGAAGTCCAGAAGTCTGAAGCCCTACACCACCAGGTTCAGGAATAGCTACTTGAACGATTTGGTTCTTGAACTAAACTGCACAACCCCAGTATAGCAACTCCTTGACAATTTTGCACTATGATTGACAGTCCTTTCGTTCTATGTTCTTCCTTGTACAGTTTACATTTTACTTGTGAATATTGTATCTCTTGCTATGTGTTTCATGATGTTCGGGTTGAGAGTTTCGAGTTTCTGGAATTGAACATTACCAATAGCTTGTCATTGTCCAACCACATAGATGCCATGACCAAGAAAGTTCACCATTGCCTCTCATTCCTCTGTAGTGTAAAGGAATTTGACATGTCCCTGTTGACCTTTACCAATTTTTAGCAATGCACCAATGAAAGCATCATATCTGGATGCATAACGACCTGATACGGTAACTGCTCTGCACGTGACTGCAAGAAACTGCAGAGTTGTGGACACAGCTCAGCACATCACAGGAACCAGCCTTCTCCCTACGGACTCTGTCTATACTTCACACTGCCTCAGTAAAGTAGCCAGCATAATCAATGGCTCCTCCCACCCCGGACACTCTTCCTTCTCCCCTCTTCCATTGGGCAGTACATACAAAAGTCTGAAAGCGCATGCATCAGACTCAAGGAGAGCTTCTACCCTGCTGTGCTAAGACTATTAAGTGGTTCCGTAGTAGGAAAAGATGAACTCTCGACTGCACAATCTACCTCGTTATGATCTTGGACTTTACTGTTAACCTGCACTGCACTGTCTCTGTAGCTGTTAACAATTTATTCTGCAGTTATATTGTTTTACCTTGTTCTACCTCAAGGTATTTAACGATCTGATCTGTATGACAGTATGTGTGAAAAGCTTTTCACTGTATCTCAAGGAACATAGAACATTACAGCACAGTACAAGACGTTCAGCCCGTGTTGTGCCAACCTTTTAACCTTATGTTACGTACCCCGTAACTGGGTTGCCAAACCGGCAGAAATGGATCACTCAGTTGGAGTCTGGATTACTAGAACTAAGGAAGTTTTATTAAAGAAACAAGCAACACAGTACTCTAATCAAAAGGATAATAAGTGCAACAGTTCAGCAATGATAAACACACATGTACACAGAATTAGGATAACAGGATCAATCAAGCTCTATCGTCGTCTAGGGGTAAATGACCAGTTTCAAAGTGACGCAAAGTTCAGTTCAATTGAGTTCAGTTCAGTTCACAGTAATCACTGCCGTGGCGATGCACAGTGGGGAGAAGGAGAGAGAGAGCAAAAACGAATGAATATTCAAACGGCTTCCACACAGACCTTCGATATTCTTCGCAGTCAGCTTTCGAGCGAGCCCTTTGTGATGTCTTCTGAGGTCACCGACTGTGACCCCTCCGTTTCCAGATACGATCTTTCCTCAGCGGTGAACCTGGCACCCAGGCAAGGGCGGACACACACCAGGTTCCCACCGATCGTATCTTTCCACCCTGTGCGTCTCTGGCTTGGTCCCACGACCAGCCCTCCAAAGACTCCCACCGAATTGTGGGAGGCGCACCGCTTCCAGGGTCTCGTTACCTCGTGGTGTCGTGTGTGTGTCCTGCCTTAGCGAACCTGTCCCTTTTTATCCCCCTGCTGGGGTATCGCCTGTCCATCACTTCAAACAGTTCAGGGTTCAAAGAGGAGCCGGTCTTGATAATTCCCAGACCGCTGTCTCCTTCCGTTAAGCTCTCCCGTCTCTTCATTAACATTTCCAAATGCTGCTCCATTGTCTTTACTTATCTCTCTCTCCTGAAGACAGGTGGCAGATCAACTGTTGATCCCACTGGTGATAGCACAGGACAGTCAATATCTTAGTCTATGTGTACTTTCATCACACTATTCTAAGATCAAATTAATACTTCCCTCCCACATAGCCCTCCATTTTTCTATCCATTTCCCTATCTAGAGTCTCTTAAATGCCTCTGCCTCTCCCATCTCCCATAAGACCATTAGCTATAGGAGCAGAATTAGACCACTTGGCCCATCGAGTCTGCTTTGCCATTTCATCATGCTGATCCGTTTCCCATTCAAGCCCAATCTCCTGGCTTCTCCCCACAACCAGTCATGCCTTGACTAATCAAGTCTATCAACCTTTGCCATAAATATACCCAGTGACTTCGTCTCCACAGCTGCTGCGGCAACAAATTCCATAGATTCACTACTCTCTGGTGAAAGAAGTTCCTCCTCGTTTCCATTCTAAGTGGATGTCTCCCTATTCGGAGGCTGTGCCTTCTGGTCTTAGACTCACCTACTACTGGAAAAATCCTCTCCATACCCACTCTACCTGGGCCTTCAACTTTCAATAGGTTTCAATGAGATCCCTACCCTCATTTTTCTGAATTCTGGTAAGTACAGGCCAAAGCCCATCAAACACTCCTCATATCCTGGAATCATTTTTGTGAAGCTCCTTTGAACCCTCTCCAATTTCAGCACATTCTTTCTTAGATAAGGGGTGAAAAGCTGCTTAGAATCCTCCAAATAAGGCCTTACCAGCGCCTTATAAAAGGGTGGCTAACGTTGTCCCTCTCTTCAAGAAGGGAGGAAGAGAGAAAACAGGGAATTATAGACCGGTTAGCCTGATGTCGGTGGTGGGAAAGATGCTGGAGTCAATTATAAAAGATGAAATTACGACACATCTGGATAGTAGTAACAGGATTGGTCCAAGTCAGCATGGATATACGAAGGGGAAATTGTGCTTGACTAATCTTCTGGAATTTTTTGAGGATGTAACTATGAAAATGGACAAGGGAGAGCCAGTGGATGTAGTGTACCTGGACTTTCAGAAAGCCTTTGATAAAGTCCCACATAGGAGATTAGTGGGCAAAATTAGGGTACATGGTATTGGGGGCAGAGTACTGACATGGATTGAAAATTGGCTGGCTGACAGAAAACAAAGAGTAGCGATTAACGGGTCCCTTTCGGAATGGCAGGCGGTGACCAGTGAGGTACCGCAGGGTTCAGTGCTGGGACTGCAGCTGTGTACAATATATATTAATGATTTAGATGAGGGAATTAAAAGTAACATTAGCAAATTTGCTGATGACACAAAGCTGGGAGGCAGTGTGAAATGTGAGGAGGATGTTATGAGAATGCAGTGTGACTTGGACAGGTTGGGTGAGTGGGCAGATGCATGGCAGATGCAGTTTAATGTGGATAAATGTGAGGTTATCCACTTTGGTGGTAAGAACGGGAAGGCAGATTATTATCTAAATGGAGTCAAGTTAGGAAAAGGGGAAGCACAACGAGATTTATGTGCTCTTGTGCATCAGTCACTGAAAGCAAGCATGCAGGTACAGCAGGCAGTGAAAAAAGCTAATGGCATGCTGGCTTTCATAACAAGGGGAATTGAGTATAAGAGCAAAGAGGTCCTTCTGCAGCTGTACAGGGCCCTGGTGAGACCACACCTGGAGTACTGTGTGCAGTTTTGGTTTCCAAATTTGAGGAAGGACATTCTTGCTATTGAGGGAGTGCAGCGTAGGTTCACAAGGTTAATTCCCGGGATGGTGTGACTGTCATATGTCGAAAGATTGGAGAGACTGGGCTTGTATACTCTGGAATTTAGAAGGCTGAGAGGTGATCTTATTGAAACATATAAGATTATTAAGGGATTAGACACGCTGGAGACAGGAAGCATGTTCCCGCTGATGGGTGAGTCCAGAACCAGAGGCCACAGTTTAAGAATTAGGGGTAGGCCATTTAGAACGGAGTTGAGGAAAAACTTTTTCACCCAGAGAGTGGTGGATATATGGAATGCTCTGCCCCAGAAGGCTGTGGAGGCCAAGTCTCTGGATGCTTTCAAGAAGGAGATGGATAGAGTTCTTAAGGATAGCGGAATCAAAGGATATGGGGAGAAGGCAGGAACTAGATACTGATTGTGGATGATCAGCCATGAACACAGTGAATGGCGGTGCTGGCTCGAAGGGCCAAATGGCCTACTCCTGCACCTATTGTCTATTGTCTATTGTCTCAATATTACATTCTTACTTTTATGTTGGCAGATGGAATACAGTGTTGGGAAATGTATGGTCATGCACTTTGGTAGAAGAAATGAAAGGGTTGACTATTTTCTAAATGGAGAGAAAATACAAAAAACTGAGATGCAACGGGACTTGGGAGTCTTTGTGCAGGATTCCCTAAAGGTTAATTTGCAGGCTGAGTCTGTGGTGAGGAAGGCAAACTCAATGTTAGCATTCATTTCAAGAGGACTAAAATATAAAAGCAAGGCTGTAATTTTGAGACTTTATGAAGCACTGGTGAGGCCTCATTTGGAGTATTGTGAGCAGGTTTGGGCCTCTTATCTTAGAAAGGATGTGCTGAATCTGGGGAGGGTTCAAAGGAGTTTTAACGAAAATGATTCCAGGATGGAATGGCCTGTCAAATGAAGAGCGTTTGATGGCTCTGCGCCTGTATTCGCTAGAATTCACTAGACCACTCCTGATGAAGGGTCTCGGCCCGAAGCGTCGACTGTACCTCTTCCTATAGATGCTGCCTGGCCTGCTGCGTTCACCAGCATTTTTTGTGTTTGTTGCTTGAGGTAATACGGTATCAACTTCACGGGCCCTGTACAGAATCCAGAAGAGGGCCTGATAAGGTGTTTTCTTGGACCCTACGGGAGGCAAGTGCAGAAATTGCCAGCGCCCTAGCAGAGATATTTAGAACATCCTTAGTGACAGGGGAGGTACCGGAGGATTGGAGGACAGCCTATGTTGTTCTGCTGTTTAAAAAGGGCTCTAAACAGAAAGCAGGAAATTATAGGCTGGTGAGTCTGACAGCAGTTGTGGAAAAGTTATTGGAAGGTAGTCTAAGGGACCAGGTATATAAGTATACAGATAGACATGGACTGATTAAAGATAGTCAGCATGGCTTCGTACATATTAATGGTAAGACTCTTGGCAGTGTGGAGGATCAGAGGGATCTTGGGGTCCGAGTCCATAGGACACTCAAAGCTGCTGCGCAGGTTGACTCTGTGGTTAAGAAGGCATACGGTGTGTTGGCCTTCATCAACCATGGGATTGAGTTTAAAAGCTGAGAGGTAATATTGCAGCTATATAGGACTCTGGTCAGACCCCACTTGGAGTACTGTGCTCAATTCTGGTTGCCTCACTGCAGGAAGGACGTGGAAACTATAGAAAAGGTGCAGAGGGGATTTACAAGGATGTTGCCTGGATTGGGGAGCATGCCTTATGAGAGTAGGTTGAGTGAACTCGGCCTTTTCTCCTTTGAGTGACGGAGGATGAGATGTGATCTGATAGAGGTGTGATGATGAGAGGCATTGATCGTGTTGATAGTCAGAGGCTTTTTCCCAGGGCTGAAATGGCTAACATGACAGGGCACAGTTTTAAGGTGCTTGGAAGTAGGTACAGAGGAGATGTCAGGGGTAAGTTTTTTACACAGAGACTGGTGAGTGCGTGGAATGGGCTGTCAGCGACAGTGGTGGAGGCAGATACGACAGGGTCTTTTAAGAGACTCCTGGATAGGTACATGGAGCTTAGGAAAATAGAGGGCTATGGGTAACCCAAGGTAATTTCTTAATTAAGTACATGTTCAGCACAGCATTGTGCGCCGAAGGGACTGTATTGTGCTCTTGGTTTTCTATATTTCTTTGTTATTGAGTTTTTTGAGGAGGTTACCAGGAACGTGGATGAAGGTAAGGCTGTGGATGTTGTCTACCACGGACTTTAGCAAGGCTTTTGACAAGGTCCCGCATGGGAGGCTAGTCAGGAACATTCAGTAACTTGGCATTCAGAATGAAGTCGTAAATTGGATTAGATATTGGCCAGAGAGTAGAGGCCTGTGACTCGTGATGTGCAGCAGGGATCGGTGCTGGGCCCTTCGCTGTTTGCAATCTATATCATTGATCTGGATGATAATGTGATTAAATGGATCAACAAATTTGCAGATAACACCTAGAGTGGGGTGTAGTGGACAGTGAGGAAGAATGCCATGGCTTGCAGAGAGATTTACATCAGCTAGAAAAAATGGACTGTAAAATGGCAGATGGAATTTAATGCACACAAGTATGACGTTTTGCAGTTTGTTAGGCCCAGTCCGGGTAGGCCTTACACAGTGAATGGTAGAGCACTGATGAGTGTGGTAGAACAAAGGGATCTGGGAATACAAGTATGTAATTCATTGACAGTGGCTTCGCAGGTAGATATGATAGCTTTTGGCACATAGATGTTAGGTTGAAGCTGTATAAGACGTCAGTGAGGCCTAATTTGGAGTACTGTGTGCAGTTTTGGTCACCTACCTACAGCAAAGCTATAAAAAAGAGTGCAGAGAAAATTTTCAACAATGTTGCTGGGTCTGGAGGACCTGAGTTAGAAGGAAAGATTGAATATGTTAGGACTGTGTTCTTTCAAACATGGAGGACTGAAAGATTTGTTAGAGGTACACAGATCTATGAGTGCTATAGACAGAGTGAATGAAAGCAGCATTTTTTGAGGTTGGGTGGGACTACAACCAGAGATCATGGGTTAAGAGTGAAAGGTGAGAATCTTAAGGAGAACATGAATGAAAACTTCTTCACTCAGAAGGTCGTGAGAGTGTGGAATGAGCTGCCAGTACAAGTGGTGCATGCAAGCTTGATTTCAATGTTTAAGAGAGGCTTGGATAGGTACATCAATAGTAGGGATATGGAGGTTTTTGGTCGCGGTGCTGGTAGATGGGAGTAGGCAGTTTAAATGGTTTTGGCATGGATCAGATGGGCTGAAGGGCCTGTTTCTGTGCTGTACTTCTCTATATTATAGACTCTATGACACATTCGCTGTGGCTCACCCCCTGCCCCAGGTAGGTCGTCCCCCTTAACAGTATCCATAACAATATACTTATTATTGAGGTGAATGCCCGCAGGGGTACTCTGTTCTGTCTGCCCATTTCCCTTTCCTCTCCTGACAGTCAGCCAGTTTCCTGCCTTCCTGCAAACTAGGGGTGACTACCTCCCTGTAGCTCCTCTCTATCAATTTCTCAGTCTTCCGCATGAGCTGAAGGTCATCGTGCTACAGCTCCAGTTCCTTAACACGTTCTCTGAGGAGCTGTAGCATGGTGTACTTGGGGCAGATAAGGTTATTCAGGAGGCTGGAGATCTCTCAGAAGTCCCACATCTCACACAAAGAACACAAAAGAGCCCTGGAGCCATTTTCACTGCCATTAATTATGCCCTAACAGACAAGGAATGAAGACTATAGAAGAAACCTGCCAGGTGGTTACTGCGCCCACTGCTATTGAGCCAAAGCCGAAACCTCCCCACTCTAACACTGGCCCTTGCTCTTGCATCCCGTTCACTGATCGGACACAGTTCAAACTCTAAAAACTGCAGCAAAGCACTGCTTTACAATGCATTCCACCCACCCACCACTTGCTGTGTAAAAATCTTATCCCTGTTATTCCCCCTATACTTTCCTCCAATCACATTAAAATTATGCCCTCAATTTAGCCATTTCAACCCAGGGAAAAAAGTATCTGGCTGTCCACTCAATCTACGTCTCTTATCATCTTGAATATCTTGATACATGTGGCAAAAGTAAACCAATACTCACACCAATGTGCTGGTGATTGTGCTGCAAGTAAGTTCTTCATTGCATCAGTGCATACATGTACTTGTGTCCATGACAGTAAACTTGATTCAAATTGATTTGGAAAAGGAAATATTTAAAAATTTGAAAAGGACAAGAAGGGCAAAGTAACAAGCAAGCCGAGCCAGTTTCACGGATAGACAACTGATATAGACTGAGAAATCAAGTTACTTGAACTTGTAGTCTAGAATTAAGTCCAAAAAGCTGTGATATGCCCAGATGTAAGATGAGGTCTTGTTCGTCAAGTATGCATTGGGCTTCACTGTAATACTACAGGTCCTCCCCTGCTTCACAAACACCCGACCTACGTATAGTCTGTGATATGAAAGATAGTTTGGGAAATTGGTGGTATAAATTTGCAGACTGTTACAAGGCTGCAGATATTTTATTCTATTTGGGAAGTTGTATTATAGCCACATTTCCCACATGCAAACAGTCTATGTTACAAATGTTCACAGGAACAGAACCCTGCCCTAACCTGGGGAGAACCTGCGCAGGAGGCCACAGACTGGTAAACATCTTCATGTAATTTAATGTAGCTAGTTTATTGTTTGGTGTCCAATTCAAGAGAGAAGACTGTCTGTTCAATATGCATTTAATATTTTCATCGCACCTTGTTAGTACTTTGTCCTTTGTTGAATATTCTGGTCAGAAACTGACCAGTTAAGTGGGTGGGTGGAATGCATTGTAAAGCAGTGCTTTGCAGCAGTTTTTACAGTTTGAACTGTGTCTGATCAGTGAACGGGATGCAAGAGCAAAGGCCAGTGTTAGAGTGGGGAGGTTTCGGCTTTGGCTCATCAGGAGTGGGCGCAGCAACCATCTGGTAAGTTTCTTCTTGCATGTGATTTTATTTGTTGGAAAACACAAAATGTTCTTTTTCTTCTTTTCTCTACTATGTTATTGACAGTGGGCAAAACCCCTCAAATCATTTATAGTTACAATAACAGCAGCTTGTATTTATTATGAATAATCATAAGACAGAAGATATCGAGGCTTTTCGGAGGGGCTTTATTAAACAAAATTTTATATTGATTTACATCAAGTGTTATTAGGACAAATAATTGAAATAAGGGTCAAAATGGTAAGGCTAAAGGAACATCTTTAAGGTAGAGAGCAGCAGGGAAATGAAGGGAGTTTTTAACAGATAGGTACATGTTCATCACATCATCTTCATTAGCCACCAGCTTCCATGTTGCAATGATCAGTGCCTTCCTAATCCATTCATTTCATTGATTACATCAAGCACACTCCATTTAGATATGAAAATGTGTTCTCTTAAAACATTGAATCACAAATTAATAGATAGAATATTGAACATGTACTGGTAATATTGCAGATTAGAGTGAGTTATTTTTAAAATATTTTCTTGGCATTGAATACAATATCATAATAATATCAGTGATATACCTGGTAACTTCATAACAAAATTGTCCATGTGCTTAAAATAAGGCTTTAAGATTTCTTAATATATTTTAAACTTAAGTCCTGACCAATAGTTTTAAGTTGCTTTATACTGATCATGGTTTTGACTGTTATAAAATATATCTTTTAATAAGTACTGCGAGTGTTCACTTTGCACCTGGGTTTCTTTAATTTGATGAAATAATTGTGATGTTTTTCCTTTCTGATAGGTGGTATCTTGGAACTTGTGGTAACATTCTGCCCAAAGTGAGTTCATTACAGTTTATAAGTAACAACATGACTATAAAGCTAGAATATTAAAAATTAATTTTGGTGATAGAGAAATCAAAACTTATGAATATTATTGCCTATATTGGCCCCAATTACAGCTTCCATTTAAGTAAAATTAATAATATATATCACCAGGTCTCCTCAAGCAGATGATGCATTATTCAACTTAATTTGTAAGCTTATAGATGAAGTAAAGAAAACTTGCAGAGGCCATAAGCAGCAGTTTGCTTGCAGAGAAATTAATTGAACCATTCACATTACATAAATTTGAATCACAGCATTTAACTCCAGTATTGACGAATAAGACATCAATGTTTCCCGTGCACAGTGAATTTTCAGTGCAGCCTTTCGTCAAGACAGTTGTCTGTGTCCCAACTATAATGGGTCAAGAGGAGATAAAAAGATTTTGAATCAGTAATGACAACATTTTAATCAAAGGTGTGGATTCAATAAGTTTTCCTGCAGATGGACCTTCCAAAACTCGGAGTAAATAGAACCGCAGGAAACTGATTTGCACTTACGATTCTGACAGACCCTTGGTGATCTTAATCTTACTACTGGAAGAATAATCAAAAGCATTCTGAATATTGTGCACAGGAATGGGCAGAGAAGTAGAAATAAATCAAAGGTACTTTCATGTATTACCTAAAAGCTAATTGAGATTTGGTCTGAGGTTGGGCAAAAAGGATAGAAATGATGAGAAATCTCTGAGAAATTCCCTTCTTCTACTATCGATGCTGCCCTCACCCTTATTTCCTCCATTTCCTGAATACCTACGCTCACCCCCATCTTCCTGCTGTCTTAGCAGCGATGGAGTTCTACATGTCCTTATCTACCACCTCATGGGCTTCTGCATCCAATATATCATTCTCCGCAACTTCTGCCATCTCCAAAGGGGTACTACCACCAAACATAAATTTACCCACCCTCTCTCTACTTTCCACAGGGATTGCTCGCTCTATGATTCCCTTGTCCATTCGCCCCTACCCACTAGCTTCCCTTCCAGCACTTATCCCTGCAATTGGCCAAAGTGCTACACCTGCCCATTCACCTCCTCCCTTATCTCCTTTCAGGGCTCCAAACAACCCTTCCAGGCAAAGCAACACTTCACCTGCAGATCTGCTGGTGTTGTCTACTGTGTTCAGTGCTCCCAATGCGGCCTCCTCTACATTGGTGGGACCTGTCATAAAATGGGGGACTACTTCATCAAGCACCTCTGCTCCACCCACTAAAAGTGAAACTTCCTGGTAGCCAAATACTTTAATTCCCATTTCCATTCCAACATGTCTGTCTATGGATTTCTCTTGTGCCATGATGAGGCCACCCTCAGGGTGGAAGAGCAACCCTTCATATTCCATCTGGGTAGCCTGCAACCTGATGGCATGAATATTGATATATCCTTCCAGTTAAAAAAAATTCCCTCCACCTGCCCTCTTCTATTTCCCATTCTAGCCCCTTAACTCTTCTCATCTGCCTATCACCTCCCCCTGAGGTCCCCTCCTCCTACTCTTTCTCCTATGGTCCACTCTCCTCTCCTCTCAGATTTCTTTTTCTCCAGCTCTTTACATTTCTTGGGTTTACCTATCACCTTCTTCCTCCTTCCCCTTCTCCCACATTTTTATTCTGTCATCTTCCCCCTTCCTTTTCAGCCCAAAATGTTGACTATTTATTCATTTTCATAGATGCTGCCTGACTTGCTGGGTTTGTGTGCGTTGCTTGAGAAATCTCTGTAGAAGCTTATGAGTCGTTAGAATTCTCTACCACTGGCTATCTTGGGCATTCAATATGTCCAATGCTGAATTTTAATAAAACTTGGACACTTGGGAAATCAAGGGATCTAAGAAATGAATGGGAATGCAAGAATGCAGATTGCAAGATCAACAAGGATCTTTTGAGCAGTATTGAGAAGCTTAAGGAAGCATACAACTTATATCTGCTTATGTTCTCGGAAGGATGGGAGTTTCATCAATTCAGCTGTCATTTAAATTTAAAATGATTGAAGAGATAAAACCATATATTTAAAAAGATTTCATGTTGTATAAATAGAATCTATTGCTTAGATTTTATAAACTTATTACTCTGCACAGATGTGGATCTTCTTCATTTCTTCAACCACACATTCAAGCAAAAGTCTAAACGCCATAGTTCCTTTAAAAAAAGCTAGAATTCCAATTCAGGATTAACCGACCATTTTGGGGATTTAAGTGTCTGGTCACATCAGCTTTGCTTTTCATTAGATGGCAACCCGAAAGAGATGGGAGGGGAGTGGGGAGGAGTCTAAAATGGTTTCTAACATCTGTATTTATACAAAGTCAAAGAACCAGTGAGGTCATGGTCCATATACAGATTACAGAGAAGAGTGTGTTTGCTGTCTTGAGGCAAATTAGAGTGGATAAATCCCCAAGGCCTGACAAACTGTCCCCTCAGACCCTGTGGAAGCTAGTGCAGAAATTGCAGAGGTCCTAGCAGAGCTACTTAAAATAAGACCATAAGACATAGGAGCAGAATTAGGCCATTTGACCCATTGAGTCTGCTCTGCTATTCAATCATGGCTAATCCTTTTTCCCCCTTTTCAGCCCTATTCTCTGCCTTCTCCCTGTTAACCTTGATGTCATGTCCAAGATCCTATCAAGCTCTGCCTTAAATACACCCAACAACCTGGCCTTCACAGCTGCCTGTGGTAATAAATTCCACACATTCACCATCCTCTGGCTAAAGTAATTTCTCCACATCTCTGTTTTAAATGGATGCCCCTCTATCCTGATGTAGTGTCCTCTTGTCCTAGACTCCCCCACCATGGGAAACATCCTTACCAAATCTACTCTGTCTAGGCCTTTCAATATTTAAAAGGTTTCAATGAGATCCCCTTTAATCCTCCTAAATTCCAGTGAATACAGACCCAGAGCAATCAAACGTTCCTCATACGATAACCCTTTCATTCCTGGAATCATCTTTGTGAACCTCCTCTGGACCCACTCCAATGCCAGCATATCTTTTCTTACGTTTGTAGATGAGGAGCCCAAAATTGTTCACAATACTCAAGGGGAGGCCTCACTAGTGCCTTATAAAGCCTCAGCATCACATCCCTACTCTTGTATTCTAGACCTCTTGAAATGAATGCTAACATTGCATTTGCCTTCCTCACCACCAACTCTACCTGCAAGTTAGCCTTTAGGGTGTTCTGCACAAGGACTCCCAAGTCCCTTTGCATCTCAGATTTTTGGATTTTCTCCCCATTTAAAAAATAATCTGTATATTTATTTCTACTACCAAAGTGTGTGAGCATGCACTTTACAGGATTGTATTTCATTTGCCACTCTCTTGCCCATTCTCCTAATCTAAATCCTTCTGTAGCCTACCTATTTCCTCAGCATTATCTGTCCCTCCACCTATCTTCGTATCATCCGTAAACTTGGTGACAATTCCATCATCCAAATCATTGACATATAACATTTAAGTGGTTCAATTCCATCATCCAAATCATTGACATATAACATTTAAGTGGTCCCAACACTGACCTCTGTGGAACACCACTAGTCATTGGCAACCAACCAGAAAAGGCCCTCTTTATTCCCACTTTTTGCCTCCTGCCAATCAGCCAATGCTCTATTAATGCTAGTATATTTCCTGTAAGATGCTACCATGGCCTCTTAACTTGGTAAGCAGCCACATGTGTGGCACCTTGCCAAAGGCCTTCAAAAAGTCCAAATATGCAACATCCACTGCAACCCCTTCATCTATGCTATGTGTAATCTCCTCAAAGAATTCCAACAGGTTCATCAGGCAAGCTTAAGGAAACCATGCCAACTTCGTCCTATCTTGTCCCGTGTCACCAAGTACTCCATAACCTCATCCTTAACAAATGACTCCAACATCTGCCCAATCACTGAGGTCAGGCTAACTGGTCTATAATTGCCTTTCTGTAGCCTTCCTCCTTTCTTAAAGAGTGGAGTGATTTTTGCAATTTTCCAGTCCTCTGGCAACATGCCAGAGTCCCAGAGTTTTTGAAAGATCATTACTACATACTCCACAATCTCAACCGCTACCTCTTTCAGAACCCCAGGGTACAGTTCATCTGGTACAGTGACTTATGTACCCTTCGGTCTTTCAGCTTTTTGACCACCTTCTCCCTTGTAATAGCAACTGTACTCACTTCTCTTCCCTCACACCCTTCAACATCTGGCACACTGCTAGTGTCTTCCACAGTGAAGAATGATGCAAAATACTCATTTAGTTCATCTGTATTTCTCCAGCCTCATTTTCTAGCAGTTCTACATCCACTCTCGTCCTTTATTTTTTAAATACTTGGAAAAGCTTTTATTCTCCACTTTGGCATTGTTTGCTAGCTTACTTTCATATTTCATCTTGTCCCTCCTAGTGATTCTTTTACTTGCTCTCTGTAGGTTTTTAAAAGCTTCCCAATCCTTTGTTTTCCCACTAATTTTTGCTTTGTTGTATGCCCTCTCTTTTGTTTTTACATTAACTTTAACTTCCCTTGGCCACGGTTATACTCTTTTGCCATTTGACTATTTCTTCATTTTTGGAATATATCTATCCTGCACCTTCCTCATTTTTCCCAGAAACTCATGCTGTTGCTGCTCTGCTGTCAATAATAGACAACAGACAATAGGTGCAGGAGTAGGCCATTCAGCCCTTCAAGCCAGCACTGCCATTCACTGTGATCATGGCTGATCATCCACAATCAGTACCCCGTTCCTGCCTTCTCCCCATATCCCTTGACTCCACTATCATTATGAGCTCTATCTAACTCTTTCTTGAAAGCATCCAGAGAATTGGCCTCCACTGCCTTCTGAGGCAGAGCATTCCACAGATCCACAACTCCCTGGGTGAAAAAATTTTTCCTCAACTCTGTTCTAAATGGCCTACCCCTTGGTTCTGGACTCCCCCAACATCAGGAACATGTTTCCTGCCTCTAGCATGTCCAATCCCTTAATAATCTTATATGTTTCAATCAGATCCCCTCTCATCCTTCTAAATTCCAATGTATACAAGTCCAGTTGCTCCAATCTTTCAACATATGACAGTCCCGCCATCCCAGGAATTAACCTCGTGAACCTACGCTGCACTTCCTCAATAGCTAGAATGTCCTTCCTCAAATTTGGAGACCAAAACTGCACACAGTACTCCAGGTGTGGTCTCACCAGGGCCCTGTACAACTGCAGAAGGAACTCTTTGCTCCTATACTCAACTCCCCTTGTTATGAAGGCCAACATGCCATTAGCTTTCTTCACTGCCTGCTGTACCTGCATACTTACTTTCAGTGACTGATGAACAAGGACACCAAGATCTCGTTGACTTTCCCCTGTTCCTAACTTGACACCATTCAAGTAGTAATCTGCCTTCCTGTTCTTGCCATCAAAGTCGACAACCTCACATTTATCCACATTAAACTGCATCTGCCCGCTCACCCAACCTGTCCAAGTCATCCTGCATTATCTCAACATCCTCCGCACATTTCACACTGCCACCCAGCTTTGTGTCATCTGCAAATTTATTAATGTAACTTTTAATCCCTTCATCTAAATCATTAATGTATATTGTAAATAGCTGCGGTCCCAGCACCGAGCCTTGCAGTACCCCACTAGTCACCGCCTGCCATTCTGAAGCAGACCCGTTAATCCCTACTCTTTGTTTCCTGCTGTCATCCCTGCCAGCATCTCCTTCCAATTTACTTTGGCCGACTCCTCTCTCATACCACTGTAATTTCCTTCACTACGTCAGAAATACTGCTACGTCAGACTTTATTTTCTCTCTATCAAATTTCAAGTTGAACTCAAACATATTGCGATCACTACCTTCTGAGGTTTCTTTTATCTTAAGCTCCCTAATCACCTCTGGTTCATTACATAACACCCAATCCAGTATGGCTGATCCCCTCGTAGGCTCAATGACAAACTGCTCCAAAAAGCCATCTCATAGGCATTCAACAAACTCACTCTCTTGATATCCATTTCCAACCTGATTTTCCCAATCGACGTGCATGTTGAAGTCGCCCATGACTAAAATGTCTTTTTCTATGGTGACATGCTGGAGGATTAGAGTATAACTAATATTCTGTTGTTTAAGAAAGATTTAAGAATAAGCCAGGGAATTATAGGCTGGTGGGCCTGACGTCAGTAGTGGGAAAATATTTTAAGGGACCCGATATATAAGTATTTGGACAGGATCAGGGACTGATTAGGCATAGTCAACATGGCTTTGTGCTGCTAGTTTGTGTCTAACCAACCTTAGAGAGTTTTTTTTTAGAGGAAGTTTCCAGGAAAGACAAGGCAGAATATGTAGACTATATGGATTTTAGCAAAGCTTTGACAACGTTCTGCATGGGAGGTTGGGCAAGAAGGTTCAATCATTTGGCATTCTGGATAATGTAGTAAATTGGATTAGACATTGATTTTGCTGGAAAAGCCGAAGAGTGGTAGTAGATGGTTGTCTCTCTGATTGGAGGGCTGTGACTAGTGATGTGCCAGAGGGATTGGTGCCGCATCCATTGTTGTTTGTTATCTATATCAATGATCTGGATGATAATGTAGTAAACTGGATCAGCAACTTTGCAGATGACACCAAGTTTGGGGTGTAGTGGACATCGAGGAAGGCTATCAAAACTTGCAATGGGATCCGGATCAGCTGGAAAAATGAGCAGAAAATTGGCAGATTAAATTTAGTGTTGATAAATGTGAGGTGTTGCACTTTGCAAGGACTTGCATGGTTGTGTCACAGGTAGATTGGGTTGTGGAGAGAGCTTTTGGCACATTGGTCTTCATAAATCAAAGTATTGAATACAGAAGTTGAGATGTTGCGTTGAAGTTGTAGAAGGCATTGGTGAGGTCTAATTGGGAATATTGTGTGTAATTTTGGTCACCTACCTAGAGGAAAGATGTAAATAAGATGGAGTGCAGAGAAAATTTACAAATATGTTGCCAGGACTTGAGGACCTGAGCTATAGGGAAAGGTAGAAAAGCAAGCTTTTTCCTCTGAGGTTTGGTGGGACTCGAACTAGGGCTCATGGGTTAAGAGTGAAAGGTGAAATGTTTAAGGTGAACATGAGGGGCAGCTTCACTCATAGGGTGGTGAGAGTGTGGAACGTTCTGCCAGATGTGGTGCCTGCAGATTTGACTTCAACACTTATGAAACTTTTGAATACATATGTTGATGGAAGGGTATGGAGGGCTATGGTCCGGGTGCAGATCAATGGGACCAGGCAGATTAGTAATTTGGCACGACTAGATGTGCCAAGTGGCCTGTTTCAGTGCTGTAGTATTCTATGACTATGGCTGCAACACTGGTGGCCAATATTTTGAATGGTTAGCTCCAGTGAAAGCTAAAAATTAGCTTTATTTGCCACGTGTACGTCACATCAAAACATACAGTGAAATGGGTAGTTTGCATCAATGGCCATCACAGTCCAAGGATGTGCTGGGCACAATCCACAAGTGTTGCCATGCTTCCAGTACCAATGCAGCATGCCCACGACTTACTAACCCTAACCTGTACATCTTTGGAAGTTGGGAGAAAACCGGACCACTTGGAGGAAACACTTGCAGTCAAGGGGAGAACATACAATCTTCTTACTGACAGCAGCAGAATGGAACCTAGGTTGCTGGCACTGTCATAGTGTTACACTGACCACGACGTGACCATGCCTCCCGAGAGGCATTGAGTCTGGAGAAGAAACTGGTGGATTTTTATAAATGAAGTTGACCTGCAACTATGCTGACATTAAATCAGTCTTATGTGCTCACTGACATTTTGTCCTGTCTGCTCTTAAACTTCCAGTGGTCAATCACTGCATGTGTGTTAATGTCCTCACCCACGTGAAATTCCACTCAATACGTAAATTCCCTGTGGTCATCATCCCAGTGCTCTAAGGGCAGTTCCTGTGCACAAAATCAGGGGTTAATGATCCAATTTACTAACAATTGGATTTAAAAACCCTTTATTATGAATGGTACAGCTGGTAGAGGTGAAGGTAATGTTGATGGAAACAGAATCCCATAAATTTTGGTGTGGGTGCATTGTTTGCCCATCTTCCGACAATCTATGAACTTTTGATATACAGTACTATGCTCTAGTTATAAAACAGTCTGAATATACTGCACAACAAATATCACTATGTACAAGAATAGCATATCAAGGAATAATTTTCACATCACATCCTTAATAATGCTTTTGTTAAATAATAAATAATGTAAACTTACATAAATTTATTGTGACTTTAGATACGGAGCATCTGTCTTCATTACTACTGCAAGTTTGAACTGGATTTCTATTGCAGTCTTCATTGCTTGATGCATCCTTACAGTAGTAGCATTCTAAGCCAGCAACTGCAAATGGTATTAATATAGACAACTTGAAACGCATTGTAAAATTCTTCCATCTCCAAAATACTTTTTCTTCCTTGCATAATTTCATAACTTTTCTGTTATCGGCTTTAATCAAGCCTTATAAAGAGACAATAGTGGATATTGCAGATGCTGCAATCTGGAACAAAGAACTAATCACTGGAAGAACTTAGCCAGTTAAACAGCATCCATGAATGCAGGTCAGCATTGTTTTATCAAGATCCTGCATGAGGACCGAAAGTATAAAGAGGAGAGGAAGGGTCTGGCAGGTGCTAGGTGGAACCAAGTGAAGATCGAAATGACAGACCAATGGAGCCAGGTAGGGGAGGGAGAAGGATGGAGGTGGGAGACAGTTACTGGTGAATGAAAGGTAGAAACAGATAAGGATAAACGAAAAAAGAGCACCAGTTGAAAACAGGGGAGAAGTAGAGACAGAAGATGGAGATGTGATAAGTAGAGGCATAAAGGAACAGATGCTGGAAACTGGTAGATCAGAAGTTTATGAAGCAGAAACAGTTCAAGGAGAGATGATGTGCCGATGGAACCAGTGGTGGGGAGGGGTTGGGGGAATAGAATTAAATAGGGTTTTGGGGAGGAGGTTTCAGAAAGAAAGGGGAGAGACAACCTGTGTGGATCGGAAGGAGATAAGAGCACAGAGTGTGCATTACCTGGAACTGGAACATTCAGTGTTCATTCCAGGAGAGTATGAGGAGCTGTTCCTTTAGTTTGCACTTGGCCTCACCCTCACACTGGAGAAGGTAGGTCAGTGTAGGAATAGGAAGGGAAGTTGAAATTGCATTGACCAGAAGCTCAGGATGGCCATTATGAGCAGGGCATAGGTATTCCACAAAAATTATCACCTTGTCTCTACTAAAGTAAAAGAAAGCACATCGAGAGCCCCAAACATAGTAGACAAAAGGTCCATGTGAAGGTTTTCCGGAACAGATTAGAGGCCTAGAACAATCTAAACTGCATTGCAGTGCTCTCAATGTGTTATATGTTTTGGGGAGTGGTAGTTACACAAAAGGGTAGACATCCAAAGCACACAATTTATGGTGATTAGGAAAAGAGTCAGGGAGGCGAAAGTTAAAATCTATTCAAGTAACATGTAGTCATGATCTGCATTTCATTTCTTAAAAGATTTGAGTGTGAAGATTCAAAAATGAATTAGAAAAATATCTGAGGGTGAAGAGAATTGCAGAACTTTGGGTATAGAGCTGAAGGATTGATTGCTCTTCCAAATGGCCAAAATGGTTGATCACGGGTATACCACTCTCCCCCAACATTTAAGGTCAAAGACCCTTTATTGGAGCCTCAAATATTTTATATCAACACCTTCAGTTCTGTGTGTTACTCTAGATTAGCACAATTGGCTCTTCTGATGAAGGATTTTTAATCTGAAACTAATCCAGACTAACAGAGTGACAGAAGCTGTTCATCAGTAACACCCACTTTAAACTAATGATGTTCAATCTAAAATATGAATTCCATTTCTCTTCCCACAGATACTGCCTGGCCTGCTGAGTGTTTCCAAAATTATCAGTTTTCAGTTCCAACAACTGGAATTTTAATTTTATTTTCATGTTAGCCAGATAACAGTTTTTTCAACCTTAGACTTTTCTCAGACTTTTGAACTAAATCGTCAGTGAAAATTAATACAACTGTTATGTAAAAATTTTTAAACTATTAGCCCTTTTCCCATTTGGATTGGACAAATATGAATTCATTTGCTCCCAATATCTTATCATTGATATCTTCTTTCCCAACACTCTATAGAAGTTAGAAATTTTTCTCAGCCCCTCCCCCCCAACCTGTGGTGAAGGGTGAAGAGCAAAGGGCAATGGGTTGTTTTTGGGTCTCAGTCAAACTGTGCTTAGCTGTCAAGAATTATGTGAGAGCAATCCTTTGGCAAGAAGTTCATCTGATATGAAATATGGAAGTATACCAAAGTTACTGCCAGCTTTTGTCCATCCCTGTTGCTGCAGAACTGAGAAAACTAGCTTATAGCCAACCATATTAGTGAGTCTGGAATTGCATACAGACAGACCAGATAAGTTTGACAAATTTCCATTTAAGAATGGATTGAGCTTTTATTCAGACCTATGATTATCATTACTAATATGAGTTTTATGAATTCCAGAAATATTTGATTTAATTTATATTTCCCATGATGAAACTGAAATACATTTCTCTGGATCAGTTTCCAGAACTGAGGCTCTTGAGATCCTGAAACAAAGCCAATGGAAATCTCTGAGGCAAAAACAACATTATTCTTGGGTCACTGGGAGAACCTGAATTAGACAGGGAAGAAACTGCATTTTCTACTGATTGTGCAACTTACAGATAACATCTTTTTACAATTTTATTTGAGTGGACCAGCAGTTGCTGGAAAACTTTCAGAATCAGAATATGTTGCGATACATTAAGTATACTATATAAGTATATTATATGCTGCCATACATTAAGTATACTATATATAATAAAAATATAAAAATAAAATAATTAAAGCCTACAGAGCAAAAAAAAAAACTGGAGGAGTAGTTTTCATGGGTTCATTGTCTGTTCAGATAGCTGATGGCAGAGGAGAAGAAGCTGTTCCTAAAGCATTGAGTGTCTTCAGGCTCCTGTACATCTTTCCTGATGGCAGTAATGGGAAGAGTGCATGTCCTGGATGGTGACAGCCCTTCATGATGGATACTGCCTTCTTGAGAAATCACCTTTTGAAGATGTCCTCATTGGTGGGCATGCGCCCATGATGGCTAAACATACAATCCTCTCAAGCCTCTTACAATCTTGTGTATTGGTGCCCCCATACCAGACGGTGATGCAACCAGTGAGAATGCTCTTGCTGTATACCTGTAGAAATTTTCCAGAGTCTTTGGTGACATACCAAGTCACCTCAAACTCCTAATGAAATATAGCCGCTGCAATGCCTTCTTCATAATTGTATCAATATGTTAGGCCCAGCATAGATCTTCAGAGATGTTGGGACCCAGGATCTCAAAGCTGCATAACCTTTCCACAGCTGAAACCTCAATGAGAACTGCCTGTGTGTTGTCCCAATCTCCCCTTCCTGAAATCCATCATCAATTCCTTAGTCTTACTGACGTTGAATGTGTGGTTGTTGTCTGACACCACTCAACCTGCCACTCTGTCTCACTCCTGTATGCTTCTTCATAACCATCTGAGATTTTGCCAACAATAGTTGTGTCATCAGTGAAGATACAAGTTAAAACGCTTTCCAATGAAGCATTCTAACTGGTTGCATCGCTGTCTGGTATGGAAGGGCTATGCACAGAATCGGAAAAAGCTGCAGGAAGTTGTAAACTCAGCCAGCTCCATCATGGACACTAGTCTCCCCAGCATTAATACCTTTAAAAGGTGATGCCTCAAAAAGATGACATCCATCATTAAGGACCCCCATCACCCAGGAACGTGAAGACACGTACTCAATGTTTCAGGAACAGTTTCTTCCCCTCCACCATCAGATTTCATAACGGGCAATAAATCCATGAACACTATCTCACTATTTTTTCCTCTGTTTTTGCACAATTAATTTCATTGAATTTTCTAATATATACTTATTGAGATTTATAGTTTTTATTACGTATTGCAATGTACTGCTGCCACAAAATGAGTTTCATGACATATGGTATGCCAGTGATATTAAACCTGATTCTGATTCTGATTTATAAATCACATTTGAGCTCTGCCTAGCCACACAGTAATAGATGTAGGGGAAGTAAATCAGTGGGCGAGGCACACATCATTGAGTTGCACCTATGTTAATTGTCAGTGAGGAGGAGATTTTATTTCCGATCTGCACTGACTGTGGTCTCTCAGAGAAGGTGTCAAGGATCCATTTGCAGAAGGAGGTACAGGTACCCAGGCAGAGGAGCAGGCTTTGAATTTTGCCACTGATGTATTAGGCTCTTCTCTTACCTAGGTACTTTCTGCCAAAATACTGATCAAAATAGTTGATGATTTTTTTGCTTATTTCGTAGGATACATTCCTAAAACATCTTTCTTCAAATGTATATTTTTAAATGGTAAAAAATAATCTTACTTACCAAGGAAAGCGAAGTGGAGAATAGAAACTATACAGGTAAAAGCAGAATAATATAGTAGTCTTTACTCAAGATACTCAAAATTGCTCCACCCTAGTATACCAATTTATGTTTTATGTTCCCTATATTTTCATAGTGTAGTCCTTTAGAATTAGATTAGCAATTTGGGGACAATATTTATTAATTTTAGTGAAATGGGAATTGTTAGGACAAATCAGATTGATTACTTTCAGTGAAAAGAAGTAGGGAAGTATAAACTGATTGTTGTCAACCTCTAAGAAATAGAATAGATCACGTCTTGGATTAAAATATACAAAACTGCTGCTGCAGTTACATTGGTTAATCAACCAATTTAGTTTAATAAGTGGGTATTTGATTGTACATGTTAATTTAATGCAAACATCTAAAACTATCTAAATTTCACTAAATGTTCATGTTTACATTTTGTATAAAAGGCACAAAGCATGGTTAAAAAATAAATTCTGCTACTTTCGAACTTGAAGTGAAATTCAATCTCAAAGTCTTTAATGGATCGGATAACTGGGTTTTAAATCATGGGATATATTTTGCTCCACTATTTTTAGTGAAAGAAGACACGAGTGCTCGTGCCTGTGTCTTGTCCTCATAAACACATCCATGTTTATCTAAAAAATATTTAATAAAATATATCTTATATTTTATATGGTGTTACTTCAACAAGCCCCAAAGAGCTCCTTCTGTCATAAATCCAGGAGTAAAATGTTAAATTCCAAATATTGAATATTTATATTAGCATTTGACATGTACAGTGAAGTGACTCAAGAGATTCAGAAGCACTGGTGTTTACTAAGTTTTTAAGACGTTAGAATGTTACACTTGGAGTCTTTCAATTCTTATATTAAGGATAATAAAGTATAAAGTATATTAAATTCACAAATTAATGAGAAAAAGTAAACCCCTTTGGAGAAAAAGAGGGAATTCCTGAAAAGCTATGAAATACATTATTGATTTTTAAATTCTTAAGCATGACAAGAATGACATTGAATTTAAGACAAAATTTTTAAAAAAAACAATTACCTGTACTTATGCCGAGGCAAATGGCAAACAGAAGAAGCAGAACAACCTTCATTTTGCCTCACAGTTTGCGGAAGACCTCGTGGAAAGATGAATGTCCCTTATAAATGTTAGGAGGAAGTATTACTGGTAATTGTTGCTATATGATTAGGATCAATTTTCATGACTAGAACTACTAAGCCATTTTAATGGCATAAACATGCTTAACAATGCTGGTTTTTCATTGCCTAGATATTAATCTTTCACTGTAATACACAGCAGGTGCTGTAAGATTTCGCCAATTGATGTGAATGTCAGTATATTGCATTTTGAATTTGACCATTTAGGTAAAAATCTATCAATGTTGTTCATAAAGTAATGTATACAGCATAGTCCAACATAGGTAACCCACCCACCACTGAGCACATCTACATGAAGCATTGTTGCAAGAAGGCAGCATCCATCATCAGGGACCACCACCACCCAGGACATGATTTCTTTTCACTGCTGCCAAAAGGAAGAAGGTACAGAAGCCTCAGGACTCACACCACCAGGTTCAGGAACAATTATTACCCCTCAACCTTCAGGCTCTTTCACCAAATGGGTCACTTCACTGGCCCCATCATTGAAATGTTCCCACAACCTATGGACTCACTTTCAAGGACGCTTAATCTCATGTTCTCAAAATTTATTGCGTATTTATTCATTATTATTTGTTTTCTTTTTGTAGTTGTACACTGGTTGAAGGCTAACAAATGGCTTAACACGAGGGGGCATAGTTTTAAGTTGCTTGGAAGTAGGTACAAGGGGGATGTCAGAGGTAAGTTTTTCACACAGAGAGTGGTGGGTGCGTGGAATGCACTGCCAGCGAAAGTGGTAGAGGCAGATACAATAGGGTCTTTTAAGAGCCTCTTAGATAGGTCCATGGAACCTAGAAAAATAGAGGGCTATGCAGTAGGGAAATTCTAGGCAACTTCCAGAGTAAGTTACATGGTTGGCACAACATCGTGGGCCAAAGGGCCTGTAATGTGCTGTAGATTTTCTATGTTCTATGAAGGCCCAAGTTGGTGCAGTCTTTCAATAATTTCTAACCATTTACCTTTCAGTACATGAAGGAAGATGGGGTGTCCAGGGAGGGATAGCCCTTCCGCTGAAGGGGATTCTTGTGTCCATTCTGGGGCAGCTTGCTCACCTTTGTTCTCCACCAGACACACAACTCTCACCTATGGCTCCAAGTAGCTGTTTGCATGCGACAGTAGCCCCAATCCAGTACACCACTTCGACAGGTGGGATAAAGAGGGTGCGGGTAGATGGAAGCCTCATACCCCTATGAGATGAGGACATACCTGTCTTAGCATGCAAAGTCAGCTCCAGCAGACTGGGCGGATGAGACCTATAGTGAGAGCCAACAGCCTGGAAGGCAACTCTACAACGCTCCATGGAAAGCAAAGGGCACGACAAGGCACAAATAAGGTTAATTCACTGCAATCAACGAAGACCCCAGCTGTGTCATTTGATCAAACCAATTGTCCCAGATTTCTGAGTTTGAGAGAGTGGAACTGTTCTAATACAATGGCATAACCACTTCAAAAAACTCTCCCGCACAAGTTTCCTGTCATCATCGGACATGATGGAAACCACCACCTGGAGAATTTGTATATATCTAGTGCCTCCTATTAAGAATATCCTATCAAGAGGTATTCTTTATACTTCACAGGAAAATGTTTTGTGAAATTTATATACACCAAAACTGAAAATACCACAAATTACATGAGCGATCTGTAGTAATTTGTAATAATTTATCACTTCTAATTCAGTAAAGCACTCCAAGGTACTTCATAGGAATGATAACAAACAAAATTTAACACGAGACCATGGAAGGAGATATAGACCTGATGCAAGGTTTCAAACCGAAACTTTGACAATTCCTTTCCTCTTACAGATGCTACTTGACCTGCTGAGTTTCTCCAGCAGATTGTTTGTTGCTCCATATTCGGTAGTATGTAGACTCTAGCATCCTCAAAGTTCTTAGTAGCACTGAAACTATGAAGAAACCAACATGGAATCACATGAAGCAGGAGTAGGTCACTCAGACTTTCCAACCTTTTTCGCCATTTAGTAAGATTGTGGCTGAACCCCTTGTAACATTAACTCTGCATTCTCTTCTCCCTAAGGTAATATTTTACCCCACTTTCCCAAAATAATATGGATAATTAAATCTGGGAACAAATAAATATCAAAGAGAGAAGAACTTTTCTTTAAAGTGCTATTGAAATGTACATAAGTATCAAAGTCAGTAAGTCATGTAGCAGCTGTAGAAACCTTTGCTTCGGCCACATTTGGAATACTCTGTGCAGTTCTGGTTACCACTTTACAGGAAGGATGTGATGGCTTTGGAGAGGCTGCAGAATGTGGTCTGGATCAGAGATTACAAGCTATCTGGAGAGGTTAGATAAACTTACTCTGGAGCATCAGAAGCTGAGGAATGATCTGATAGAATACACAAATATGAGAGGAATAGATGAAGTTAGTCTTTTCCCAGGGTGGAAGTGTTACATGCTAGAGGACACAGCTTTAAGGTGAGGGGAAAGTTTAAAGAGAACTATGAGGCAAGTTATGTTTTTTTTTTCAGATACTGTTAGGTGCTGGGAATGGGCTGCCATGGGAAATGTCAGAACGTATAAGAGCATTTAAGAAGCATTTAGACAGACATATGAATAGGACAGGAATGGAAGGATACTGACCATCTGCAGGCAGATGGGATTAGTTTGAGATTGGCATCATTTTAGCATGGACATTATGCTGATGGGCCTGTTTCTATGTTCTGAATAACCTTCTTTAATGAACTGCTTAAGGTCAATTTCAGCTCTGCATTCATACGTTTTGCTGATTTGTCTGTCAGCAAAAAAAAAGTTGATTTTCCAAATGGAGCCATTTTTACATTGTAAAAGTGGGCCATGTTTTCAGGTTTGTGGACATGATTCGCAGTACTACCCTAGGACAAAGCAAAACTTCTCGTCCAGCTCTGGGTAACTGAAATTTGAGGAATGGTCACCTGAATCACAATCAGGGATAGCTGAAGCAGCTGCGTATTCAAATAGACAGGCAGAGGAGGGATTTTCTGGCAGCACTTGAGGGTTTAGTGTCGGGAGTGAGAAGGGTTACACATTAGCATTCTATAGTGACATTCTTAGTTCTATTCCTGAAGGCAGCATTCTTGGCTTTTGTGATGAGAAAAAATAATTTTAGAAACTGTTTTGCATCTTTTAACCGATTTTGGCAATGGTGAACTTTTGAAGATGAAGTGTAGTTTTGATAGTTTATCTTTCAAACTTCTAGCTGAGATTGTCACTAACGTACTCCATAGTGAAACAGGGTTGTGGCCTCCTCTACATTGGAGGTATCAAACATAGACTTATTTATGTTGTAATTTACTTTTGTAATTTATAGTAATTGTATGTATTTGCACTACAAAACAACAAATGCCATGTCATATAAATCAGTGGTAATAAATCTGATCACAAACAACAGACCCAATCAGTTCCTTTCCACCACTACTCTCCTCATCTGGGAGAACTTGGCCTCACTCTCAATAATTTCTCCTTTGGTCTTCCCATTTCTTTCAAACAAAAGGTGCAGCTACAGGTGCTCACATGGGTCCCAGCTATGCCTGCCTTTTTGTCAGCTACGTGAAACAGTCTATATTCCAAGCCTTCACTGCTGCTATCCCCCCATCTATTCCTACGCTACATCGATGACCTCATTGGTGCTGCTTCCTGCACCTGTGTAAAGCTCGTCGACTTAGTCAACTTTGCCTCCAACTTCTACCCTGACTTCAAATTTACCTGGTCCATTTCTGACACCTCCCTCCTCTTTCTCAATCTCTTTGGCTCTATCTCTGGAGTCAGCTTATCTATTGATGTCTATTATAAACTCACTGACTCTCACAGCAACCTGGACTATATCTCACCCGATTGCTTGTAAAAACACCATCCCCTTCTCTCAGTTCCTCTGTCTTCACCGCTTTTGCTCTCAGGATGAGGCTTTTCATTCCAAAACGAAGATGTCCTCCTTCTTCCAAGAAAGGTGCTTCTCTTTCTCCATCATCAACACTGCCCTCAACTGCATCTCTTTCATTTCACACACATCTGCCCTCACCCCATCATCCTGCCAACCCACTAGGAATAGGGTTCCTCTTATCCTCAGCTATCACCCCACCAGCCTCCACATCCAGCACATAATTCTCTGTAACTTGCGCATCTCCAATGGGATCCCACCACCAAGCACATCTTTTCCTCCCACCCCACTTTATGCTTTCCACAGCAATCACTCCCTATGTGATTCCCTTGTCCATTCATCCCTCCCCACTGATCTCCCTCCTGGTCCTTCTTCCTGCACGCAGAACAAGTGCTACACCTGCCCCTACACCTCCTCCCTCAGTACCATTCAGGGCCCCAAACAGTTCTTCCAGGTGAGGCAATACTTCACCTCTGAGTCTGTTGGGGGTCATCTACTGCATCTGGTGCTCCCAGGGTGGCCTCCTCTATATTGGTGTGACCCGACATAGATTGGGAGACCACTTTATCAAGCACTTACACTCCGTCCAGCAGAAAAAGTGGGATCTCCCAGTGGCCACCCATTTTAATTCCACTTCCCATTCCCATTCTGACATGTCAACCCATGGCCTCTTCTACTGTTGTGGTGAGGCCACACTCAGGTTGGAGGAGCAACACCTTATATTCTTTCTGGGTAGCCTCCAACCTGATGGTATGAACATCAATTTCTCACACTTCTGTTAATGTCTTTCCCCTGCTCCCCCACCTTCACCATTACCCAATTCCCTCTCTTACCTTATCTCTTTACCTGCCCATCATCTCCCTCTGGTGCTCCTCCCCCTTTTCCTTCTTCCATGGCCTTCTGCCCTCCCTCATCAGATTCCCCCGTCTCCAGCCCTGTATCTCTTTCACCAATCAACTTCCCACCTCTTTACTTCATCCCTCCCCCTCCCGGCTTCACCTATCACCTTCTTATTCTGAATCCTCATCTTTTTTTCTCCAGTCCTGTTGAAGGGTCTCAGCCCAAAACGTTAACTGCACTCTTTTCCATAGTTGCTGTCTGGCCTGCTGAGTACCTCCAGCATTTTGTGTGTGTTGTCTGTGATAATAAATCTGAATCTGATTCTGGAAGACTAGGCGATCTTGAGTGTATGTCATCTTAACTCTCCTACCCATTCCCACTGACCTGTCTGTACTCAGCCTACTTCATTGCCAAGGAGAGGCCAAACACAGAATGGAAAAACAATATTTCATACATATTCTGCTTCAGTAGCTTACAACCCAATAGTATGAACACCAAATTCTCCAGTTTCAGAAAGCCCACAGCATCACTGTTCTCCCGCACACGTACAGCTGTCCACTTAGGTTTCTTCTCCTTTTGTTCATTTTTCCCATCCCATTCCTTCCTCCTGTTCCCTCCCCGGTTCCATTTGCTTGTCACCCACTCCTCATCTGGTTCCATCTATAGGCTGTCTGCCTCTAAAAAAAAAATTTCATTTGCTAAATGAGGAAGTTTATGCATCGTGTTGTAGTTACAGATGCTATTCTTGTTGGTATTAAGTATAAAATTAGGGGGTAATTCAATATTCAGACTAAATTTTATGCTTTAATTTATAAGCTGCATACTTTGCTTTCTTCAGGCCCTCAACACTGTGTCTCCCACATCAAACTAATAACTTGTATTATATGTTAGAGACAACCTGTTCATTGTTTAGTCAGAGTTATCATAACAGGTACAAGTCAATTTCCTGTTATGGAGTTTGAGAGCATTTCACAACAAAGAAAATGAATGGAGTAATTAGAGTCCAATTACTCTAATGTATGTGGGGGTAAATTTTTTAAAAGATTGTGAAAATAACTTAATCACAATTTTGAAAAGTATCAATGGAGGATAGTAAGGAATTATTAAGAGAAGATTCAACCAGATGAAATTGATTGAATCACGGGGAAGGTTGATGAGTCTGCTATGTTTCATGCACTGAGAGATTACAAAAAAAATTCTAACTGAAGCACAATTTACATCTAAAAGAGCAGTTGAAATTGCTGTATCAATGAAAACAGCAGAGAGACACACAGTTGAGTAGCAGACAGGAATGAAAGTGTGTGTGAACAAAATTGCAATGTCTAAGCAGAAACCTGCCTGGCCAAACAAATTGTATTACTGTTGTGGCAGGGGCTCGCGTTCATTTAAATACAGGTCGACCTTCACTAATCCGACTACCTGTAATCCAGTTCCTTCGATAATCTGGCACCGATTATGCTTAATGTGATCCTTCTGTAATTCGGCATTTTCACTAATCTGGCACTCCTCAGGTCCCCATGATGCCAGATTAGTGAAGGTCGACCTGTAATTCATTATGGATTATATGTATAAACACGTGAACTGCATATTCCATCACGCTACCACGTGATAAGTGCACGCCTCACTTAAACATGAAGTCAGACTCACATTTCAGGCTCCTTCATCTTTCTTTGAATTAGTTTGATGTTTTAAAGTTACAAAACATAACAGAAAACAGCTGTGAAGCTGTGATGGAGTTTATTCCTAACTCACCTCACCCATCAAAAGGTTTCCAACACAAAAATTACCCAATTATTCCTTTGTTCTGTTTTATGTTCATCGTTGAAGCCTCAGCTCATCACCCAATCCCAAATGATCAAATGTTGTGTGGCATCTTATCTAAGTGCTCTTAAAGATTAAATTTACAAAATCAAATGGTTCACCCTTATCTATTCTGTTTGTTACAACCTCAAAAATCTCAATAATTTGTCAAACATGATTTCTTTCATAAAGCCATGTTGACTCTGTGTCACGTTAATGTAATTTCCTATACATAAGTATCAAAGGAAAATGAAATAGTTGTTACTCTGGATCTGATGCAGTTTAAAAAAACTCAAAAGATAAAGGACACAATAATAATTTAAAACCCTCAATAAATAGTGATACAGATGATAGCTTCTATACATAGATTGATTGTATGTCCATAAAGTGATGCTAGGCTGTACGTAAAGTGATTGACAGGAAATAATAAAATAGTGGTTGAGTTAGTGGGTGGAGGTGTTGATCAGCCTTACTACTTGGGGACAGTAACTGTTTTTGAGTCTGGTGGTCCTGGCATAGTTACAATGTTGCCTCTTTCCTGATGGGAGTGGGGCAAACAGTCCACAACTTTCATGATGTGATTGTTCCTTTCCTGGCACCTTTCTGTGTAAATGGCCTTGAAGGCGTAGTTGTTGGGTAGTTTTGACTACCTATTGTAGAGCCCTCCTGTCCACTGCAGTGCGGTTTCCATACCAAGCAGTAATGCAAATTGTCCGTATATTTTCAACTGTACATCTGTAGAGTAACATGAGTATAGGTGTGGCAATCCAAACTGTATGCTGTACTCCAGCTGTGGTGTAACCAATACTTTACAAAGCAGTATCATAACTGATCAGCTTTTGTGTTCTATGCCTCAGCTAAAGGGTCAAGTATTCCATTCGCTTCTTGACAACCTTAGCTATCTCTGCACTTGGATATGTACACCGAGGTTCCTCTGATCCTTAATGATCTCAAAGGCTGTACCATTCATTGTAAATGTTCTGACCTTATTAGTTCTCCCAAAATGCATTACCTTGCATTTATCAGGATTAAATTCCATATGCCCATTTTAATAACTGATCAACATCATCTTGTAGCCTATGATGATCCTCCTTACCACCATAGAAACTACAGCACAGAAACAGGCCTTTTGGCCCTTCTTGTCACTACCAATTTTCATGTCATCTGCAAACCTACTAATAATGCCTCCTACACTTACGTGCAAATAGGTAATGCATATAACAAACGGTAAGGTGACCAGCATTGATACTAGTAATACAATTACCACCAGTTACAGGCTTCCAGTCACAAAAGCAACCCTCTCCCATCTGTTTCCTATTACCAGGACAATTCTGGACCCAATTTTCCAACTTGTCCTGGATCCCTGTGCTCAAAAATTTTGGACCAGTCTCCCATGTGAAACCTTGGCAAGGTCCTCACTAAAGTCTATGTAAGCCGCATCAACCACAAAATTTATTTCAATATATTTCAAAGGCTTATTTATTATCAAAGTATACAACTCTGAAATTCTTCTCCAGATAGCCATGAAACCAGGAAAGAAAAGAACGGCAGCACAATCTTCAACCCCCAAATCCCTCCTCTCCACACAGGTATGTTATGTAGGATGAGATGTTAATATCTCTTATTTGCACTCCTGAGACATACTGCCTAGACTCTGTGAGGTGGCCAAGTGAGTGGTGGCATCTTCTGGGTTATCAAGTGGGCGCCCTCTTTCCTCAGTGTTTCCTCAAGCCCATGACACCTCCGGAGGGTTCAGCAGTGAATCCCGGCAACCTGGGCTTACCCCCTAGATGCCTCTCACTCACTTGGGGGCCCAGATGGAATCCTTCCTCTTCATCCAGAGCCACTGACCACCCTTTTCAGCAGCTCTGGAGAGGTCTCTGACTGCTTGTCGGTGTGTCTTCCCTCACACTCCCGACTCCTGGAGTAGCCTTGATGTTAATGTGGCTACAAATCCTCTGCAGCCTACTTCGACCGGTCAGACTCTTGCTCTCCAGCCACATTGTTGTGCATCGGCTGCAAGCTCAGCATACCTCAGCTTCTTGCACTCGTAGGCCTCCTCCACTGCATCCTCCCAGGGCACTGTAAGCTCAATGATGTAAACGAGATGCAGTGAGGCCGACCATAGTACAAGGTCTGGTCTGAGGTTGGTTTCCACAATTTCAGTTGGGAAGCAGAGCCTCTGGCCTAAGTCTGCCACCGCCTTCCAATCACGTGCCCCACCTAGCCACCCGGTGTCTGATCTGGATGTGTCGAGTCTGGCTTGACCCTCACCTTCCCGGACAAATGCTGTTAATGGCCAGCGGGATGAAGGGGGAGGGAGAGCGTTGACGCTCATCTGCCAACTTTCCAGCACTGCTGCAAGACACCATAGCACCTGGTTGTGTCACCAGGTATATCAGCCTTGAGTAAGGCTGGCCTTGCAGCCCACCAGAATGTGTTTTCGTGTTGCTGAAGTCAGGCAGAGGGAGCTTGTGGGGTCCTCTCCATACCACTGGCTCAGATTCATGGGAAACGGCATGACATTGTAGGCAGCCCTGATGGTGAAGCTCGCTCTGAATGTCCCCATCTCCCACAGCTCTTTCCAGGAGATCTTTCTTTTCTCCAGTCCCTCCCATCTCATCCATTGCCCTTGCCTTGCCTGAGCAACGGCCTTTGCGCACCTTGCCACCTCCTCCTGCCGACCTATCTCCTGCGTCACGAGCCTGGGTCTCTGAGATGGAGCAGCCTTGTTCCAGGCTGGTGTACTGTCCCCAAGGCCAAGACTGCTCCTCCCTTGCTGCACTCAGCCCACGATGTCCCTGTGCTTGAGTGCTGCCTGTGCTTGCTCGGTTGTTTCTGATGGAGTCCATTTCCTCCCAGTATCCAGGATGTGGGCAGTTTGTGCTACAAATGGATCACTCACCTCTGTTAACATCATCTCCAGTCTTACTTTGGCGCACTTGTACTCCTCTGAAAGACTGGAAATGGGTAGCTCTAGGACTCCTTTGCCGTAGAGTCCTATTCTGCTGAGGCACCTGGGAAGACCAAGCCACTTCCTTACGTATGAGCTGATCAGTCTCTCCAGCTTTTCCACCTCTGAGATTGGAACTTCATACAGGGTTAGTGGCCACGTGAGGCGTGGAAAGAGCCCAAACTGCATACACCAGAGCTTCAACTTGCCAGGGAGTGTGGATCTGTCAATGCTCTCGAGGCCACTGAAGGCATCCTTCCTGAGCTGATCTACCTGCTCTGTGTCTTTGAGGGATGCGTTATACCACCAACCTAGGCTTTTCACAGGCTTCTTGAAAACTGTTGGAATCGTCTCACCACCCATGTAGAAGCATTGGTCTACCAGCTTCCCCTTGACGATAGAGGTGCTTCTGGACTTGCTTGGCTTGATATTCAGCTGAACCTGCTCGATGTTCTCTTGAAGCTTTTCTCAACAGGCGTACAGTATAAGCCTTGGTCGTGGTGAGTGTTGTGAGATCATCCATGTATGTTCTGATAGGCGGCAGCCTCAGGCCAGGTCTTATGCGCTGTCCTCCAACCACCCATCGAGACACTCTAATGATCACCTATGATCATGGTGAAGGCTAGTGGGGAGATGGTACAACCGACCATGATTCCCACTTCCAGATGTTGCCACACTGTGTTGTCAAACATAGCTGCATGTCCTGGAAGTAGGCCTTAACAAGGCGTGTGAGGGCCACTGGGACCCTGAAGAAGTTGAAAGCAGTCCAGAGGAGGTTACGAGGGACTGAGCCGAAGGCATTGGCGAGGTCCAGGAACACCATGTGAAGATCAGTGCCCTCCTTCTTGGTGACCTGGATCTGATGCCAGATGGTGCAAGCGTGTTCCAGACAGCCAGAGAAGCCCGAGATCCCTGCTTTCTGGATTGAGATATCAATCAGATGGTTTCTTTGCAGATATCTTGACAGCCTGTGAGCCACCACACTAAAGAGAATTTTGCCCTAGACATTTAGGAGACTAATCTGGCAGAACTGACTGATTTCTGATGAACCCTTTTCCTTTGGGATCAGGATTCCTTCGGCTCTCTGCCAGGATGGTGGTATCTCCTGCTTACGCCATACCACTTTCATGAGCCCCCAGAGGAACCGCAGGACACCTGGTACATTTTTGTAGAGCCTGTATGGCACTCCATTGAGACCTGGGGCTGATACAGACCTTGCTCTATGCACAATTTTCTCCACCTCACTCCATCTAGGTGGGCTGATATCTAGTTGGTGTTCCGGTGGATGGATTGGTGACATGTCAGGTGGGAGGGTGATCTCTTTGTGGCGTCTCCTCAGTGTCGCGAGCCTGCTCCGGATGTCTGCTTGCAACAGGTTTATGCCTACCTCCTCTTCCTCTGTGGCCTTCCTCCATTGTTTCTTCAGCTGCCTCCTATCTCTGACTAGACGATCTATTTCCTTCCGCCCCCTGGACTTAGTGGGGATCGTCGATGTAGTTTTCCTCCTCTCTAGCACTCCAAAACGTTCGGCTCCATAGCTATAGATTAATTCCCCCATTCTTTCCAACTTCTTCATAGTGGTGCCTCTGAGCATCTCTAAGATTTTGGAGAGGTCAGTATTGACCTCCTCCCACATTGGCTTCTTGCAGGATTTTGGCCACTTGATCAATGGCTTTCACCCCTGGATCTTCTTTTCCATTGCAGGTCGTAATGGGCTGGGTTCGGGTTGCTCTCCTGTGCCGTGCTCTTCCTCCGCTGGGACGGGGGTATTGATGTCCTGCACACTTTGGGTTTTGTCCTGCTGCTGAACTTCAGTCCACTGACTCGACCTGCTTCTCAAAAAGTAGCTGTCGATGCGAGGTCCCTGTTGCCCCCTCTTCAGGCATCCTTTCCTGCCCTGATGTATTTTCAGCCTATAGTGGAAGTAACCTTTGCCCAG
Source organism: Mobula birostris (assembly GCF_030028105.1). Classification (NCBI taxonomy): domain Eukaryota; kingdom Metazoa; phylum Chordata; class Chondrichthyes; order Myliobatiformes; family Myliobatidae; genus Mobula; species Mobula birostris. The sequence continues at coordinate 93,168,826 of NC_092370.1, read as the reverse complement.
CCACATATGCAACTCTGGAGCTTGTGTCCTGCTGCCTCTGTTGCAACCTCAGGTGTGCTGATCATCCAATGCATTGTCTGTTCCGTTACTGTATCAGTTGCCGGGTTGTCTACTTCCGCCCCCACTCTCGCTGACTCAGGGGGTATCTTCTCCTTACAAGTTTTCGTAGCCAAGGGTGGGTGGACCCATGCACTTTTGCGTGCTGGGTCCCGCTGCTGCGGGTAGCTAGCCCACGGAAGCCCTAGTGGGGTCCGTTCCCTCCTGCCAGCTGTCTTTCCATGCTGTCACAAGGTCTTTCCCTAGTTGTCAGCTGCTCTTTCACAGCAGTCACTGGTTCACCAGATGATCAGGTATGTTATGTAGGACTAGATGTTAAACAAACAAACAAACAAAAACAGAACACTCATATCAATTCCCCATCCCCGCACACACAAACACTAGAAAGAACAGGTGAAAAACACAGAATATAAAAACCTATGAGACTGAAAAAAATTCTATAGCCCAAGTCCATATCCAAAATGCAGAAAAACTGGGTAACATTCTCCGTGCCCAGCGACAGGCCTTTCCCTCTCCATAGCAAAGCAATCCCATCAGTGATCAAAAGGCAGTCTCCCCTCTCCATAGCAAAGCAATCCATCAGTGATCAAAAGGCAGTCTTCCCCCTCTGTAGCAGAACGATCCCACCAGCGATCAAAATGCAGACAGCCAGCACTTACCTTCTGCATTGCCTCAATATTTCAATCTCTGTCTAGGTTCGCGTGTGCTGCCTCTGCCTCCTCTCAGAGACTGCAGAGTGCTATAACACCCAAACGATCTCCAAATTGCAAATCACAGGCTCCAACAGTTCCAGAATCATATTCAAGATGAAAAACAAATGTAAAAGAAATAAAAGTGAAATTTATGGTTTTATGATCTATGATATTTGACTCACAGTATTTCTTAATATAGAAAATAAAAATTAATGTCTTCCAATCACATGTAGCAAGCAAAAGTACTTATAAAAAATCTGTCATGGCCCAGCAATATCTTCCTGTGCCTCACATGGTAGCCATCAGGCCCTGGGGATTCTAGATTCAAGTTTATTTTTCACGTGTACATCTAAGCATATAGTGAAATGTGTCACAAACACGAGAAAGTCTGCAGATGGTGTAAAATCCAAGCAAATGCAGTTCCTCCAGCATTTTGTGTGTGTTGCTTGGTTTTCCAACATCTGCAGATTTTCTCAAGTTTGTGATTCCACTAATGCACTGCCAAGTTTCTTCCAGGGATGCCTGCCCTGAAGAAGTTTAAATCTTCCCTTCGACAGGAGTTCAGGAAAATCCTTTCTCACTGCTCCGCCTCTGTGATCTCTGCTGCCCTGACTTTTCGACCATGTCCCACCACCACAGCCACGTTTCCTTCCTGGGAATATGTCTTCATCACATCTTATGCCAGGTGCTATGCTGTCTGGCCTGCTGAATTCCTCCAGCATTTTGTGTGTTTTTTGTTCTTTCTGCCCAGTGCGCATGTATGTGTAGCTCCCCCGCCATACGCCGCGGTAGAAAAGACCAGAAGTAAAACCCTGCAACCCGGAAGCAACCTCTTTTTACAAACAGCTTTCCGTAGCAGGAGTATTGCTATATTACCATTATCATAATTTATATTAACTTATCTTTAAAATGCTCACATTACAACACTTCTCCCCCTTTAAATTCCACTTAAGTTAAGGGTTAACGAAACATTAAGACAGAAGATTATCGACTTAGAAGACATAAACAGAAGATATAATCTATGTATTCTGGGTTTTAAAGAGTCATTGGAAGGCAATCAGCCTTCGGAATTTTTTGCAAACCTTTTGGCTAATTTATTTCCGTATAGTTTTAAATCTCCACCTAAAATAGACTGAGCTCACAGATTGCCTGTACTAAGACCTCCTCCAGGAGGACGACCCCGCTTAGTGATAATTTGTCTTCACGACTTTCAAACAAAGGAACTCTTGATTCGTGAATCTCATCAGAAAGGTATGATTGATTATGAAGACCAGAAGTTCAGAATTTTGGAAGATTTTTCACCTGAGGTGTTGAATGAATGCTTCAAGTTTTAAAAAGTCATGTTTGAGCTATATAATAAAGGTTTTAAACCCTCTCTTCGTTACCCCGCATGTCTTCGAATCATTTTGAAAAATGGCTCTCACAGATGGTTCAGTTCAACCGAAGAAGTGCAGGATTTCTTGAGTGCCAAATCAATTTCAGAAGTTTAACTGTTCAATGAATCTTTACACAAATTTATGTTGCATCTGCCTGATGGATCCTTTTTTTAGGATCAGCAGTCTAACTGTTCATTACTTTCTTTTTTGAACAATTGTTTTTTTTAACTTTTGGTATACCTTTGTATCTAATTTTTTTTGTAATTTTATTTCCTTGTTTAGAAAATTAAGGATTTAATATTAGTGAATTTTCTTTGAGTCAATACTTTCTAAGTTAATATGTTTTGAACTTCCATATTTCTTTCTTATATTTTTATACTATAATTTTTTATGAGGTTTTTTTAATATGTTTAATTTTGCTCTTTTTTTGTTGTGTCTTGTTGGAATGCAGTTTTGCCTTGAAAATTTTTATGGGGAGCTCAGCCGGTAGATTGTTTTGGGAGGGAATGGTAGGTTTAGCTGTCGACTGCCCTTTGGTCGATTTTCTCTCTTTGGGTGTTACACGGTGGGTGTTAATGGCGGTCCCAAATGCAAGACACAGTGGGTGTTAATGGCGGTCCCAAATGCAAGACACAGACACTGATGTTCTCGGAACAGGACTAGGTTTATCAAGGAAGCAAAGGAAGAAACGACACTGGACATGGACACAGGCCCTGGACTAGACAGGGACACAGGGCCTGGGCTAGGACTTGGACTAGGAATGCAGGACCCGGATGTGGAACTAGGAATCAGGAGCCTAGACTAGAAACTCAGAACTCCGGAACCAGAGTCTGGACAAGGACCCGGAACCTGGGTCTTGGTTGGGACTAAGAACCTGGGTCTAGGCTAGGACTTGGGACTAGGATCTTGGCAAGGACAGGACGTGGCTACAGGACAGGATGAGGAATCTCCAGCGCAGGACAAGGAACCTCCAGGGTAGGACGAAGAACCTCCAGGGCAGGACGAGGCTCTTGGACTAGGTTTGGCTTGGCTTGGTTAAGCTCTTGGGTACCGAGCCGGGACTCCTCCTTGGAGCGCAGGGCCGGGATGACTGCCGAGGTAAACTGCCAAGGATTCGGATGGGGACGATCCAGCACAGGACAAGGAATCTCCAACACCAGGCTGGGCGAGGACACAAAGCTCAGACTTGGATAGGGCTGGAACACGGCACCTGGACTTGGTCTTGGAGCACAGAGCCTTGGACTTGAGCACAGAAACACAGAGCCTTGGACTTGAGCACAGGAACACAGAACACAGAGCCGGGACCCCTCCTTGGGGAGTACAGGACATAGGGCTGGGACTCGTACACAGAACATGGACACTAAACACGGAGACACAAAGAGACGGTTCCAAACTCAACGATAGATAGTCCCTTCTCTTGGCGTGGTGAGGCTCCAGTTTCACTCCGGCGGTTGAACTTGATGGAGATACTGACGAGGTTGCAGGCGGAGGTTCAGAAGGGAAGGGAACAGTCCAGCAGGGAATCCTTGGTTTGAGAGGTATTTATGTGCCAGCCCACAATGAGAATCAGGTGCCTCAATTAAGGCGCCCAATGGAACAAGGGACTTCACGGAGTGGACCATGGCAGTGGGGGGGGGGGGGGTGGGGAGTGGTTTTCTTTTTTTCTATCAGCTGTTTGTTTCTCTTAGCTTCATTTGTTGCTTGGTTACTTTTTCTTAAAGCTCATTGTTTGGATTTAATATATATTCCAGTGGTTTTTATTCAAACATTTCCTTTAAGCAATGTTTAAAATGAACCACATTTTTAGTTTACTTAGTTTTAATGTGAAAGGATTAAACCATCCTGTGAAATGTAATAAGATACTTAATTATATTAAAAAATTGAATGTCTCAATTTTTTTTTACAAGAAACACATCTTCATAAATGTGATAATTTACGTCTTTTCAGCCGTTGGAAGGGATTTTCTTTCCATTCTTCCTTTCAGGCCAAGGCAAGAGGAGTTTCGATTCTTATAGAAAATTCAGTTTCTTTCGTTCAACATAATGTAGTGTCTGATACCAATGGGCATTTTATTATAGTCTCAGGGAAATAATAAATTAATGGTTTTTGCTCATTTGTATGCCCCGAATATAGATGATCCAGGCTTTTTTGAATGTTTTTTTCGCTTTTACCAGATTTAAGTTTGTATTCTTTGGTTTTAGAAGGAGACTTCAACTGTTGTTTAGATCCTGTTTTAGATCATTCTTCTTCTAAACGATTGACTTGTAGTAGATCTGCCTCCTTTATCCAATCTTTTCTAATGAAATGTGATATTGTAGGTTCGGTGTTTTTTTGCATCCAACAGATAAAGAGTACTCATTTTTTTCTCATGTTCATCATACGTATTCCAGGATTGATTATTTTTTTGTTGATAGCCAATTGATTCCATTAGTTCCATCCTGTGAATATAAAGAAATTGCTGTTTCAGTTCATGCTCCTGTGTTTTTATCTTTAAATCTTCCGGGTATCTCCCAAACAAACAGATTCTGGCATTTTAATCCAAATTTGTTATCAGATAAGGATTTTTTAAAATTTTTGGAGAGACAAATTATTCTTTTTTTTGAAGAGAATACGCTAGAAAAGACTTCTAGTCTTATTTTATGGGATGCTTTTAAGGCTTATATAAGAGGTCAAATTATTTCTTTTACCGCAAGTGTTAAGAAAAAAGCTAATAAGGAGAGAATTGAATTAGCCAATCAGTTGAAACAATTAGACCAAAAATATGCTTTGGCTCCAGATCCTGTTTTATATAAAAGACGTGTTGAAATTAAAACTAAATACGATCAGCTCTTAACTTATCCAATTGAAATGCAACTTTTAAAAGATAAAAGTGAGCTTTATGTTCATGGAGATAAAACGGGTAAACTATTAGCTAACCAGTAAAAGACCTTTATTGTTAAATGTCAAATTAAAGAAATTTGTAAAGCTAATGGTGATAAAACATCCGATTACTTAGAAATAAACAACACTTTTAGAGAATTCTACTCTAAACTTTATAGTTCTGATCCTCCTAAATATAATGAATAATTTTTTAGATCGATTAAACATTCCTACACTTTCTGATGATATTTGGAAATTGTTGGATCAATCTATTTCCTATGAGGAAATTGCCAAGGTTGTTCACGCTTTGCACTCCGGGAAGGCTCCGGTCTTGATGGATTTCTGGAGAGTTTTATAAGGCTTTTCCCTCTTTGCTTATACCTTGTTTATATTCAGTCCTTTCCAACTCTTTTAAATAAGGTAAGTTGCCACAATCTTTTTATGAAGCCTCTATTTCACTTATTCTTAAAAAGAATAAGGACCCAATTGAATGCTCTTCTTATAGACCTATTGCCTTACTAAACACTGATACTAAAATTTTATCTAAACTTTTGGCTCACAGGATTGAAAATATTTTGCCATCTATTATCTCTGATGATCAGACTGGATTTATCAAAAATTGATACTCCCACTTTAATATTCGTCATTTATTGAATGTCTCCTTCTAAAGAGATTTCAGAATGTGTGATATCCTTAGATGACAAGAAAGCCTTTGATCGGGTTGAATGGAATTATTTATTTAAAACTTTAGAAAAATTTAACTTTGTGCCCGATTTTATTCAATGGATTAACTTACTTTACTTATCTCCCTCCGCTCAGGTTCTTACTAACTCTCAGTACTCTAAACCATTTAAACTTTATCGTGGAACTAGACAAGGTTGTCCTTGGAGTCCTTTGCTTTTTGATTTGGTCTTAGAACCTTTAGCTATTACTTTCCAGGAATCTAATGATATCACTGGTATTTTAAGGAGAGGTATTACCCACAAAGTTTATCTTTATGTTGATAACCTTTTGCTCTACATTTCTAATGTAGAGTCTTCTTTACCTTCTCTACTTTCTTTACTTTCCTGCTTTAGTCAGTTTTCTGAATATTAAGTGGAAGGATACCACTCCACCTAGTCATACTCATTGGTTACATGATGTTATGTCTTGCTTAAATCTGGAGAAGATTCGCTGTTCAATTTCTGAACCTAGATAAGATTTTTTAACATTGTGGGGACCTTTTTAGAATTATTTTCAAAATCTTGGATTTGCTATTAAGCATAGATGTTGTATATGTTTTACTATATGTTAAGGATTTCTTCCTTTTCTTTTTTTTAACCTAACAGCTGATTTTTTTTTTCCCTGGTAGTGGGTTTAGGTTTTTTGTATAATAAAATTATCTCTTTTCAATATTATGTTTAAATTTAATTTTATATGGATATGGTGTAATTACACTTTATCTGTGATTTCAATATATTGTAATCGATATATATTATAGATCCTACTGTACTCTGTATTCTTTTATGTAAGAAATTAATAAAAATATTGAAAAAGAAAGAAAACTGCTATATCTGAGGCATGATTCAATGGAGCTCAGCACCACCATGGATTTATCAGCCTTTAAGCCGACTAAGACATCCAATGCTTCCTTCTTCATAACAATAACATGTACTCGGATCTACCTGCACTCCTTTCTGAATTCTTCAATTACAAAGTTTTCTTCGTGAACCCCGATGAGAAGAATTCATTTGAGACCTCACCTAAGTCCTCTGGTTCTGCAAATAGTTGCCAAGTTTGGTCCCTAAACTGCCTACTTTTTCCCTAGTTATCCTCTTGTCCAGAATATAATTTAAAAAATGGTTTGGGATTTTATATTAATCTTATCACCTGTGATATTTTGTACTTGCTCTTTGTCCTCCTAATCTCTAAGTGTTTTCCTATTCTTTCTATATTCCCAAAACCTCTTCTGTTTATAATTCTCAATAGCTGCTATTTGCTTGCTCTCATTTCTTTATCCAGCCTTCAAATTTCTTTGACATTTGTACTTGTGCTGTGCACTTTTCACCCTAGTGGGAAGCATACAGCCTTGACCTCTCATTACTTCACTTTAGAAATTCTCCCACTTGTCTGATGCAGACCTACCTGCAAGTAGCAGTTCCCAGACCACTTTGGATGAATTTGGCTCCCATTCCACTCCCCAACAACATTCTAGGACCTCAATTTCCAACCATCCATGACCACCTTTAAACTTGGAGTTGTGGTGACTATGCTCAAAATGCTCTTGCCATGACACCATCAGCCTGGCTACATTCCTGACCGTCATTTCCCTAGTAATACTTTGTACATACTGGCTCAAAAACGACTCCTGGATACCCGTTATAATTCTAATCACCCTCATCACACATATTGAGGATGATACAATTCCTTACTACTATAATTCTATTATTCTGAAAAGTCCTTTGAGACCATAAGATATAGGAGCAGAATTAGGCCATTTGGCCCATCGAGTCTGCTTCACCATTTCATCATATCTGATCCAATTTTCCTCTCAGCCCCAATCTCCTGCCTTCTCCCCGTATCCCTTCATGCTGTGACCTTGTCCATATATTTGCTCTTCTATTTCTGCTGATTGTTAGGAAGCTTGTAATATATATTCAAACTATTTTTCATTCCTAACTCTATCCATATGGCTTCATTTTAAGTCTTCTTGTATATTTTACCTCATTACTATGGAAATGGAATCCTTAAACAAGACTGCAATGCCACTTTCACTTTTATACCTACCAATCATGTCTAAAGATTCTAGTTCCAGGAATCTGGAATTTCCTGTCCTGCCTTTCTTTCAGCCATATGCCTTTGTGATAGCAACAATATTGTTTTAGATCCTCATAACCTTTTCATTCTAGTGAACCTCCTCTGAACCCTCTCTAATATCAGAACATCCTTTCTTAGAGAAGGGGTTCAAAACAGCTCACTATACTCCCAAGTGAGGCATCACCAGTACCTTATAAAGCCTCAGCATTACATTCTTACTTTTATATTCTAGTCCTCTTGAAATGAATGCTAACAGCGCATTTGCCTTCCTCACCACCAGCTCATCCTGCAAGTTAACCTTTAGGGAATCCTGCATGAAGACTCCCAAGTCCCTTTGCACCTCAGATTTTTGAATATTCTGCCCATTTAGAAAATAGTCTATGCTTTTGTTCCTTGTATCAAAGTGCATAACCATTCCCTTCCTGAAACTGTGTTTCATCTGCCACTTCTTTGCCTATTTTCCTAATCTAAGTCCTTCTGCAGCTTCCTTGCTTCCTCAATACTACCTGCCCCTCCATCTATCTTCAGATTGTCCACAGATCTGGCCGCAAAGTAAACAGTTTTGTCATCCAAATCATTGACATATTACATTTAAAGAAATGGTCCCAACACTGACTCCCTGAGGATCACCATTAGTCACCAGCAGCTAACAGAACAGGCTCCCTCTATTCCCACTCTGCTTCTCCTTCCAATCAGCCAATCCTCCATGCTAGTATCTTCTCTATAATACCATGGGTTCTTATCCATTAAGCAGACTTATCTGTGGCACCTTGTCAAAGGCCTTCTGAAAATTAAAGTACACAACATTCACTGATTCTCCGTTGTCTGTCCTGCTTGTTTTTTCCTCAAAGGTTTTTTTTTGTCAAGCTGACTTTGGCCTGCAGTAACATATTGTATTATATACCTGCAAGTACCCTGAGGCTTCATCCTTAACAATCAACTCCAACATCTTCCCAACCACTGAGGTCAGACTTACTGGCCTATAATTTCCTTTCCATGTGAAATGACAAATTTGCAATTTTCCAGTCCTCCACAACCATGCCAGGATTGAGTGATTCTTCAAAGATCATTACAGATGCCACCACAATTTTTTCAGCTAACTCTTTCATAACTCTGGGGCGTAGTCCATCTGGTCCCAATGACTTTTCTATCTTCAGACCTTAAGCTTCCCAAATATCTTCTCCCTAGTAATAGCAACTACACTCATTTCTTCCCCCGGACACTCTCGAACTTCTGGCATTCAGCTAGTGTCTTCCACTGTGAAGATGAATGCAAAATACTACTTAGTTCATGCGGAATCTCCTTGTCCCCTATTACTGTATTACCTCTCCAGCATAATTTTCTAGTGGTTCAATATCTACTCTCACCTCTCATTTACTCTTTATATATCTGAAAAAAATGTGGTATCCCTTTAGATATTATGAGTTAGCCTACCTTTATATTTCATCTTTTCAATCCTTATGGCTCTTATAGTTGCTTTCTGTTGGATTTTAAAAGCTTCCCAATCCTCTATCTTCCCACTAATTTTGCTCTATTATATGTCCTCTGTTTTGCTTTAGTGTTGTTTTTGACTTCCCTAGACAGCCATGGTTGTGTCATCCTGCCTTTAGTATACTTCTTCTTTGGGATGTATCTACACTGCATTTTCCGAATTTCTCCCAGAACTCCAGCCATTACTGTTCTCCCATCGTTTCTCCTAGTAAGCCCTTCCAATCAACTTTGGCCAGCTCCTCTCTCATACCTCTGTAATTTCCCTTTACTCCACTGTAATACTGATACATCTGACTTTAGCTTCTCCCTCTCAAACAGCAGGGCAAATTGCCTCATATTATGATCACTGCTTGCTAAGAGTTCCTTTACCTTAAGCTCCCTAATCAAATCTGGTTCATTACACAACACCCAATCCAGAATATCCTTTCCTCTAGTGGGCTCTACCATAAGCTGCTCTCAAAAAGCCATCACACTGGCATTCTACAAATTCTCTCTCTTGAGATTCAGCACCAACCAGATTTTCCAAATCTACCTACGTATTGAAATCCCCCACGATTAGTGCAGCATTGCCTTCTTGATACGCGCTTGATATTTCCTAATGTAATTTGTAGCCACATCCTGGTTACTGTTTGGCAGCCCATATATACTGTAACTCCCATCAAGGTCTTTTTACCCTTGCAGTTTCTTAACTCTATCCACAAGGATTCTTCATGATCTGATCCTATGTCATTTCTTTCTCAGGATTTGATTTCATTTTTTACCAACAGAACCACCCCCGTCTTTCCTTTTGATACGATATTTATCCTTGGATGTTAAGCTCCAGCTATGATCTTCTTTCAACCATGACTCAGTGATGCCCACAATGTCATACCTTCCAATCTCTAACTGCATGACAAGATTTTCTCATGTGCTGATCTAAACTTCCAGCTAAATTTCCTTAATATTCAGCTGTTTTTGCAAAAATAGGTTCTTCCAGGTGCCTTATCACATGCATGTCTTCTCTATCTACTGGACTCACATTGTTTCCTTCTATATTTGATTGCACTTTCTCACTAAATGTACATTGTGTGCCATTCCCCATTTAAATCCTTTCAACATCACTGGTAATCCTTCCTGCAAAGATGTTGAAGTTTATTTAGGCGTGGATTTCACCAAGTATTCTATTTTCCCCTCACTTTCCAAAAACACGTTGATTGGTGAGCTAATTACCTCTGAAGTAAGTGGGGAGGTGGCAGGTGAAGAGGATGGCTACGACGGGCATGGTTACAAGGAAAATAAGTGAGGTGAGTAGAGCTGTTGGAATTGCTCTGAGAGCCCACATAAACCTGAGTTAAATTTGAAAATGAGAATTAAGATATTGCAACAGTACAGTCCAGGAACAGGACTGTATGCGTGCCAAATGTACCAAGGAAACAGAAAACCTACAGCACAATATAGGCCCTTCGGTCCAGAAAGCTGTGCCAAACATGTCCTTACCTTAGAAATTACCTAGTGTTACCCACAGCTCTCTATTTTTCTGAGCTCCATGTAACTGTCCAGGAGTCTCTTAAAAGACCCTATCGTATCCGCCTCCACCACCGTGACGGCAATACTCACCACTCTCTGCGTAAAAAACTTACCCCTGACATCTCCTCTGCACCTACTTCCAAGCACCTTAAAACTGTGCCCTCTTGTGCTAGCCATTTCAGCCCTGGGAAAAAGCCTCTGACTATCCACATGATCAATGCCTCTCATCGTTTTATACACCTAAGATTTACATCCTCATATCCATCATTCTCTCATTCTTTCCACTATCAAATGACACCCTCAGATGTACATTCACTTACAACAACAAAAATCATTAACAGGAAACGTTGACTATTTCCTTCTAATTCAGATATAACATTGCATCAGTTATTATGGCCAGGCACTCAGCCAGTATAATCAAACCACAAAACAGAATTTGTTTTAATTAGACAAAAGTTATGGATAATTATGCATGAGTTTAATTTATTCTCTTTACGTTTTACTTTTGTTGACATGAGAACTGCATGATTAACGATTTGGGTTCAAATATGGAATAGATGGCAAGTAAGTGGCAAAGGATTAATGAACTAGGATATTACAATAAAATAAGTAAGTTTCTCAGCTTTAAGTTTGAATTTATAAATAGTATACATCGATACCATATTGAATTAAATCTCTTCTGCCTGCACACGATCCATATCCCTCCATTCCTGTAGTTTACTTCTGTTCATGTGAGTCTAGCTGATCTGCAGTTTCCCACTTTCTCTCTACTTACTTTCTTTTTGGTACTTTCTAGTGTGTGGGAACAATTTCTAGAATCTACGAAAGGACTACGTGTTCTATACAGTAATTCAAATTCAAAATCTCATCCACTCCATCAATTTTCAGCCCAGTTAATTTCTCCACTACTTTTGTTTAACAATTTTTTTTTGTTTCTCATTCATTCTTAATTTCCAGGACGTATGCTGCCTTTGCTACAGATCGACACCGCATATCCGTTTAATTCTACCTGCCAGGTTCTTACTTTGCACTAAGCGCAAACAGATAACTCCCCTCCTACGGAAATCTCTCCTTTCTCCTCAGTCTCCCATCACGCATGCGTAAATCTTCACTTTCGCCTTTGCCCACGCTACGCATGCGTAGATAATTTCTTTCCTTACGGGGCACTCACTTTCTCTACCTCTACTCCCCTTTCTTTCGCCCCACTACGCACGCACATTCCTTTACCCCGCCCCCAACCCACCTCCACCGTCTTCGCGGACGCCACTCCTCGTTTGGCGCTCTCGCCTGGAGCGAGTGGCGGGCGCGCGCTCTGGAGGCGCGAGGAGCGCTTGTCGCGATGACGTCGCGTCTCGGGCCCGCCCTCTCGCCCGTGTGTGGAGCGATCGGCCAGCGAGCGGCGAGTGTCGGGCTGTCTGCCTCTATCCCTGCCCTTCTCCTTTTCTCCCCCGGATCTTTCTACTTGTTTTCCCGTCGGGGATTATTAATGTTTTCTCTCTTTTCTTTCTTTCCCCCCGTGTTTTTCTCATGCGTCTTTTGCTCCTGTCGGTGATATAATTTTCCATCCTCGCTTCGCCTCCAGTTTCCAGCTGCCTCCATCCCGGCCAAACCGATCATGTATTCAGCAGCCGAGCCCGGTGAGTTACCGTTATGTTTGTAAAATGGTTCCCATGTTTTCTTTTCGCTGGTTTGAGGCGGAGGGAGGGGTTTGTGCTTCTGTCTCCCTGTCTCCTGGTTGGGTTTGTACTAGGCCTCAGCGAAGCCTCGGAATCGGGTCATATAGGTGGCAAAAGGAACTGGTGAATTGTATATGATTCTTGCCTTGACCTTTATCAGGTATGCCAAAATCTTGCTGTTGGTTCTTTATTGTGTATGCAGAAATTTAGAAGGATTTAAAGCTTCTTATTCTGAGGTTTGAAATTAATTTTTGATTTCCAAATTGGGTATTGCAGAGAGGAGAGGTTCTGTTGTTTTCAGTGAAGGAGTGTGGCGTGGAGTTATCGGATGCTCTGATGGCTTCACCGTGTCCAAACTCTTCTGTTTGCCTCACACTTTAACTTGAAATTCATGATTTGACGTCAACAATATTTTTTCTTTCACCCATGTTAATTTAGATAATGTAAATAAACTGGATTGGATGTTTCATGAATAAGAAGTTATAGGTTTCTTGTACTGTTATTGTGTGCGCTACAGGAAGAGAATAGGGAAATGCGATATTACTGAATTCACATCATGAAACAATAATTTGACACTTGGTGAAAGCATCTATTAAAGAAGGGCAGAATATGCTGGAATCTGTAGCAAAACATTCTGCAGCAACTCAGATCGAGCAGCATCTGTGGTGGTGGGAGAAATTGTCGACCTTTCAGGTGTAAAGCTGAACTTAACGTTAAAACATTGACATTTCCTCCTATCTCTCCCCCGCAGATGTTGCTTGACTCGCTGTTACCTTTGATACTGTTTTTATTTCAAAGGAAATTCGGGTAGAGTAGAGGAATCCAATTATATCTAGTTTTGTATATTCTGGCATAGTGTTAGAAAGGTCAGCAATTCTTGTCTAATTATCTTTCTGATGCTGTACAGAAATAGGTATTTTCAAATACCATAACAGTGGCATTTTTAATCTACTACATAATCTTTTAGAATATTACTTAGTTATGAATTTTTATCAATTTCCATTGAGAAATGAGACTTGTATTTTGCCCATCCCACAATTTCCAAAATGGTGTCACAGACCTCTATAAATTACAGAAACATAGGTAATAGGAACAAGAGGAATAAACTTTTCAGTCTTGCAGTGTTACTGCTCCATTCAGTGGAGTAGTAAATAATAACCGAATATTCTCTTTGATACGCAATCCCTTTGGCATTAAGAAATGTATATATTAATGATCTCAACTGTCATATCTCATAGAAAATTCCACATATTCATTGCCCTCTGGTGAAGATTTTCTTAATTCTGATTCTAAGTTTCACGCCTGTTGTTCCTCAGGCTATGACCCTGTTTATTCCATTGTTGTTGACTAAATTTTATACCTGGATGGGTTGGGGAGAGGGGAGGTAGTGGAGGTGTATAGTGGTACAGCTAATCGACCTGCTGCTGTCTGTCACTCTCAGTGATCTGGATTTGATCCTGATCTCCAGTGCCGTCTGTGTGCAATTTGTATATTTGTTTCTTTCTTTCTTCTTGGTGCTGAGATTTCCTCCCACATCACAGAGATGTGTGGGTTGGTAGGTTCACTGGCCACTGTAGGTTGCCCCCTAGTGTGTAGGTAAGTGGTAGAATCTGGGATCAGCTGCTGAGAATGTGGGAAGAATTTTTCAATATGGGATTGTAGATGGGAGTTCAAAGGTTGGAATTGGTGGGCCAAAGGACCTGTTTTAATTGACTATTATTCAATTAGTTATTGAAACTCTCTGTAGTTTATTGGTAGCAAAACCAATTTGAAATTTTTAACATTTATTTTAAAAGTTCACAACTAAATTTTTAAATAAATCTCAAATAATAAATCTGTGGCCTTTTCCATCTTTTCTAAAATGGACTACCAAAACTCAACCAGTTGTAGCCTTTAGGGGAAAAGAAATAAGTTGACTTTAGAAAATAATATTTGCTATTTACAGTATATATCTGTTTGTCTTTATTATTCCCATCGATAAAACCTAGGATTTGGGGTCATTTTGATTAGACTTATTTGAATTTGACCCACTTAAAAGCTTTATACCTGTATACCTAACCACATTGCCTCAAATTGTTAGTATTATTTAATCTGCATTTGCCCGCTCAGTGTACCATTTTCCCCTAATTCGTTTAAAAGCCTTCATAACACTTGTCAGCTGCAAATGATGTTGTTTCCCCTACAAGTACTTGCATGAAAAGAGAGGGCTTGCATATCTATTTTTAACTTTTTAGAAATGACCCAATGCCCGAATACCATTATTTACTTTTGTCAGATAATAGGGATAATTTATGTGGGCCATGTGCTGCCCACCACTCAGCCCTTGTCTCGTTGACCTATATAGGTTCCAGTACAACAAAATTAAAATCTCACATTTGTAATTATCTCTTTATGGCTGAAAACTCTGCCTCCGACATCCCTTAACCCTTGCTGGAGACTTTACAGCATCTCTTACTTCCACCATCCTACAGTTGCTAGCCAGATCGATCTTCCCTTTCTCCTAATTCTTTGAATGATTGGATAAGTGCACTGTATTTTCTTGTAAATGTTTGTGTAAATCTTTACGCAAATTTTATTTCTGAGTTTTCTGATGAGGATATTGAAGTGTTTTTAACTACATGAAAGATGGTACGTGAATGTAGGTGATGGAACCTAAAACCTTGGTCATTACTTTCATAAGTCATCCACTACTTTGCACCCTAAAGATGTTTCTTATGCTGTCTATGGAAAATATGTACTTAATTGACGATGTACAGAATCTGGTAGCAATGGATAGAGTAAATTAGGTGTTGATGAATTTCATGATCAATAATAAGATGAAATTGTGGAATAAACTTTCAACTTTATAAATTGTATTCATTATGATTACATACAAGGTACAGTTGATCTTCACTCATCCGGCTACCTGTAATCCGGTTCCTTCGATAATCGACACTGATTATAAATTTTCCGTGCAACTGTAATTTCAAATTTCCTGGGCCACCATACCAATCTGCTGCGCATTGTTTTGGTTGCACTAGATATGTTCACGTGTTGGCGCGCTCTTGTAAGCACAGACAGGCGATTCCTGCTTGTTTTCCTGCATTTATTAATATCATTTGCGTGAGGTGCAGCCGACCGGCACCTACCCGTATCACCCGCCAGCGGCAGAGGAGCTGGCGTGCGCTGGGTCGGTCGGCCTTCTCGCCCACTTGCCGGCAGTCACGCACTACCCTCCAGCGTCACCCGGCCGGCGCTCCATTCTCTTCTGCCTACGACCTCAGATCAGGCATGGCGACCCGCTGAATTTAAGCATATTACTAAGCGGAGGAAAAGAAACTAACGAGGATTCCCTCAGTAACTGCAAGTGAAGAGGGAAGAATCCGGCGCCAAATCTCCGGCCACCTGGCGGTTGCGTGAAATGTGATATATAGAAGACCTCCCTTCCCCGACTTCTGCTTCTGCTCACCCAGATGTGCTGCCACCAACATCAGCAGTTTTTGAAGAAACTGTTGTGCTAGTTTCAGCACCAGTTCCTGATGCTTCACTCATTTTTCAAGATGAAGATGTTGATGATCCTGACAACTCCACAGTTGCAGGCATGTAACTTTGCCTGAGGGTATATTAAACGTCTGACTTAGAAACAGAAATGCTCAACTGTTCTGTATCAGTTAATTCCTGTCCGTTTACCTGTACCCTTTATTTTATCTGTGTCTGTACAGTATATTACTTTATTAAAATTTCACTTGCTACTCATTTAATATTTCTGTTTCATTATTATCTAAAATTGTACTGATTTACATGATATTTTAAAAGTATGATGAGGAGGTTAGCTATTGCTTAATGTGGTCCTTCTGTAGTTTGGCATTTTCACGAATCCGGCACTCCTCAGGTCCCAATGGTGCCGGATTATAGAAGGTTGACCTGTAGTATGTAATTGTGAGAATGATTTCTAAAGTTGAAAGTTTATTCCACAATTTCATTGTATTACTGCATCAGAGTTGGCATGTCATGTTGTAGGTATACAAAACATTGGCAGGCTGCATGCTACATTACAGAACAAACATGGTAGAAAGTACAGTATTAGAAATTCTGCAGGAGAAATTCACCATGATGTTGCCTGGAATGGAGGGCCTTATTTACAAGGAGAGATTGTATGGACCAGTAGCTTATTCCTCTTGGAAAAAGGAGACTAGTGGGGCACAAGGGAGAGGATGTGTAACCTGAAAGAGGCATAGATGGGTGAGATAGACAATCTTTTCCCTTGGTGTCTAATACTAGAGAGAATAGGTTTAAGGTGAGAGGAGAAAAATTTAAAGGTGATCTGAGGGCATATTTTCACTCTGCTTGATGGTTATATGGAATGAGGCAGATACAGTTAGTGTTTAAAAGGCATTTGACCAGGTAATTGGAGGAAAAGGTGTTGAGAAACATGGTCAGCGTAGATGGGCATTACAGTCAGCATGGACAAATTGGGTCGAAGTGCCTGTTTCTGTGCTGTACAACTCTGATAGAATGTGATTATACTGGAGAGGATTCAGAGGACACTGTTTTTCTTATCCCTTGGCTCACCTTTCCTTCAATCCCCTCCCCCCACCCCACCACCAGTCTGGTTCTACCTATCACCTAGTAGCTCTTACTCTTACCCTTTGTCTCCCCTCTCCTACCTGGCTCAAATTGTCCATCATTTTCCCCTTTGCCCTCCCCCACCCATCTGATTCTGCTTTATTACCCATCAACCGTTGACTCACCCTTCACTAGACAGTCTAAGCTTTGTCTCAAATGACGGTCTGTACTGGAGGCATTGACCATTTTTTCTCCACAGATACTGTTTGATCTGTTGATTTGTTCCAATAGTTTATTTAAAAATTTTTTTTATGTTGGTATATTTAGATCATCTGCAAATTGAAGTGTAGTGTTGTGAAGGGGTGGGGATGCAATTGGAAAGAATAGAGTAAGAGTGACAAAGTTGTCAAGGTAACAATTAATTTAAAAACAGCAATTAAAAGCAGAAGAGAAAAAAATTTGAAACTGAATGAGTGGCCTTTTCTCCTTGGAGTGCCGGAGGATGAGAGGTGACCTGATAGAGGTGTGTAAGATGATGAGAGGCATTGATCGTGTGGATAGTCAGAGGCTTTTTCCCAGGGCTGAAATGGCTAACACGATAGGGCATACATAGTTTTAAGTGCTTGGAAGTAGGTACAGAGGGGTAAGTTTTTTACGCAGAATGTGGTGAGTGGGTGGAATGGGCTGCCAGTGATGGTGGTAGAGGCAGATGCGATAGGGTCTTTTAAGAGACTTCTGTATAGGTACATGGAGCTTAGAAAAATAGAGGGCTAAGGGTAACCCTAGGTAATTTCTAAAGTAAGTACATGTTCAGCACAGCATTGTGGGCTGAAGGGCCTGTATTGCATTGTACGTTTTCCATGTTTCTATGAAAAGTATAGCCACATATGCAGTGAGGGAATAAAATAGCATATCTGAAATGCAATGAATTAGGAGGGCTATATCACCCATAGATACAAGATGAGTTTACACAAGCAACTGAAAAATCAGTATTGACCTTGTCAACTGAACAGTGATTGGTCAGCCAATCTGTATTTGGCTTATTGAGTGTAAAGGAAACCATGTTGTAAGTACTGAGTGTACTCCAATAAATTGGAAGTAGTTTGTGTGAATTGCTGCTATACCTAGACGACTGCATGGTAAAAAGCAATGACGTTAAAGTGCCTGCCAGTGTTGCATGGGAAACTGCCATGAGAATCCTGAAACAGCATTGTAGATGCCATTCGAAGAGTTATCATCAGTCTGTTTATAATAAAGCTTCTATTTTTTAAAATTGGTCCCATAGTCTCTCTTAGTCAAGGTTGGATTTTGCTGCTGTTAATATTTAACAGGTCTAGTCCATATTTGTACTCAAATGAAGGTAAAGAGAAATGTGTATTATCAAAATTATAGTAACTGGTGAGCGTAAGAAGCTTGAATACAGTGTGGATCCTTTTTTAAAATGCGTACTCAATAAACAAGGCACATAGTAAATTAACAACAGTAAAAGTAGTTTATGGTGCTGGATTTAATTATTGCTGGATGATCAAATTTTTACTGCACTGATTTTGGTGCTTTTGTTGATATTATCAGCCAGGTTATTTATGTTGCTACATCAGTAATATTATTTATGGTAAAATTTTTAAAGATTTATCCTGAAAGTTGGAGTTGGATTCATTCTGGCCTTGTACTAATTTGCTGCTCTTAATATCACCTGGATTTGACATGAAGCAAAATTAATTCATGAAATTTGTTATTTTTACATTCTTAACCTGTGATCCTATTTCTTTTTGTCCTTCAGTCATCTTGCATTTATATCTGCTTAATATTTTGGGGTCTCTTTCCTGTGTTTACGATACAGTGCTATTTAATTTTATTTTTTAAATTATATTAACTTTATGGACTTTTTCCCAAATTAAATAATGTGATTACTTTTGGAAGAAGTTTGCAGTAACCAAGTGCTAATAATTATCTGGAACTAGTAAGTGACATCTGATTGATTTGTTGGATCTCTAAGCTCAGGTGCCTCTCTGAAATAGTATCCAGTTCTGTTTGGACACTGAAGTTTCACCTTGTTGGTGTTCGTGCCTCAGCACATTAACCCAATGTCTGCTGACAAGAACCAGAAATTTTGCATGAAAGGTGCTGTGGACAAGCTCCAGAACTGAGGCAATACAGCTTTGTATCTGAATTGTATTTTTTTTTAAAAATTCCATGGGAAATGTTTTATGACTTGAAAAGGATGTAGTGAAAACTTATCAAGAAAACATGCCTGCAGTGGTCACAGAACTGGATTTTTATTGCTAAAACAAATACTGAAATGTTTTGGGTATGCATTCAGGAATTCTGTCAGACTCTTATATGAATAAGCTAGTCGATTCTAACCAGAAAAGAGATGAATTTGGATAAGATACAAAGGGCAGTAAAGTGTGATCAAAAAGGATCATTTTCTTGCTGTTTGCAAATATGCTTTCTTTATTTTATCTGACTTTGCCTATCTCTAATTGTCTTTGAAAAGGTGGTGGGTGGTTAGCTGCCACCTTAAACTACTGCAGAGTTTTTAATGAGGGGGTTCTAGAATTTAGACTCTCTGATATGAAGGAATGGATATATACATCCATGACACTTCACATACTCCTGATCTCCTCAGCAACTTTTAACTCCTTGGCTCTGATTGCCTCAGTTTTACCATGGATAGTCAGCCCATGTGCACTTCTATCCCCCCATCAAGACCACCTTAAAGTTCTCTGCTTTCTTGACAACAGACCAGACTAGTTACCCTCCACCTCCACCACCACCCTCCATCTGGTGGAACCAGTCGCCCTACTCCCTGCCCTTAAATTCACTTGGTCCAAATTCTGACACCTCTCTCCCCGTTCTCAGTATGTCTGTCTCCATCTCTGGAGGCAAACTATCTACCAAGATCTTTTGTAAACGTACTGACTCCCATGACTATCTTGACTATACCTCTTCCCACCTGTCTCCTGTAAAAATGTCATCCTTTCTCTCAATTCCTTCATCTCCACCACATCTATTCCCAGGATGAAGCACTCCTTTCCAAAACATCAGGGATGTCCTTCTTCAAAGACCAGGGTTTCACTTCCTCCACTATTGATGTTGCTTTCACCTGCATCTTCTCCATTTCCTGGACATATGCCCTCACCCATCTCCCCACCGTCTCATCAGAGATCTTCTTGTCCTCACCTATCACCCCATGAGACTCCGTACGTCGTTTTCTGCAACATCCCCCATCTTCAATGGGATCATGCCACCAAACACGTCTACCTCTCCCCACTCCCTCACCACCAACACTCTCCACTTTCCACAGGGATTGCTCTCCATGATTCTCTTATCCAGAAGTCCCTCTCCACTAATGTCCCTCCTGGCATCTAACTCTGCAAGCAGAAGTGCTGCATCTGCTTATTCATCTCCCCTCTCACCTCCATTCAGGGCCCCAGACAGTCCTTGTATGTGACAACACACTTCACCTGTGAATCTGTTAGAGTCATCTACCGTGTCTGGTGCTCCTGATGTGGCCGCCTCTGCATTGGCAACACCTGAGAGACTGGGGATCACTTTGTCAGGCACCTTCACTCCATCCGCAAAGAGCAGGATTTCCTGGTGGTCAACCATTTCTCATTCCTATTCCATCATGTCGGCCGATGGCCTCCCCTGCTGTCATGATGAGGCCACCCCCAGGTTGGAGGAACAGCACCTCATATTCCGTCTGGGTAGCCTCTAACCTGATGGCATGAACATTAATTTTTCCACTCCTCCTTTTATCTTTTTGAATTCCCCACTCTGGTTCCCCTCTTGCCTCTTTTTTCCTCATCTGCTTATCATCTCCCTCTGGTGCCCCTCCTTCTCTTTCCCTCATGGTAGACTCTACTCTCCTATTGGTTTGCTTTTCTGAACCTTTGGCTTTTCCACCCATCACCTCCCAGCTTCTCATTTTATTTCCTCCAGCCCCTGCCCACCTATCTTTATGTAGCTTGTACTCCTTCCCCTTCCCCCACAACCTTATTGTGGCTTCTTAACCTTTCTAGTCCTGAAGAAGGGTCTCGGTTGGAAACGCCGATTTAAAAAAAAATTCATTTCCATAGATGCTGCATGACCAGCTGAATTCATCCAGCATTTTGTGTGTTGTTCTGAATGTTTTTAGAATGTTTCAGAGAAGCATGGAACTGCTTTGTTGCTAAGAAGTTGTGAATGTGATTGAACGCACTGTATTCATCAGTGAATATTCTCTACCTTTGAGCTTATGATTACAGGAAGATCATTGAACAGCTGAAGTTGTCTGGGCTTAGGATGGCCATGAGGGACCCCAGTATTGATGTCATTAGGCTGGATGACTGATCTCCAAAAATGTTTGCCTTCAGAGTCATTAGAACGGAATCCCTTTTATGTCCAATGAGCTAGAATTTTGTAATATCACACTTCGTCAAATGTTGCCTTGGTGTCAAGGCAATTGTAATCATCTCACCGCTGCAAATAATTCCTTTGGTTCATTTTTGGCCCAAGGCTGAGTTCCTGGTGAAATCCATACTTGGTGTTGTTGATAATTGTTGAGTACTACGTGATAACAGAACTTCAGTCTATGCTCAAACATTCCAGTGTTTGCAGAGGTACCAAGAATGGCTACTGCATTGAAGTTACAGATGTTAAGGGTATCAGAATCAGATGTAATATCACTGGCATACATTATGAAATTGTGTTTTGTGGCAGCAGTGCATTGCAACACATAATAGAAATGTATAAATGACAATAATATCTGTGTGTGTGTGTGTATATATGTATATATATGTGTGTATATATATATATATTTTTATTTATTTATTTATTTATTACAAAGAGAACAAAAAAAGAGGTAGTGTACATGAGTTCATTGTCCTCTTAGATGGCTGTGAGGGAGTTGTTCCTAAAACATTGAGTATGTCTCTTCAGGCTCATCTATCTCTTCCTTGATGGCAGCAATGAGAAGAAGGCATGTCTTCGGTGATGGGGGTGCATAACTGCAGATGCCACATTTTGGGGGCAGTATAGATCACTGGTTAGGCTGATAGTAATTGAAACCAGTGGTGGTGTTGGAATGCTGATACAGATATGGGACATGTTGTCAAAGTTAAAAGGAAAGTTTGAGACTTAACTGTAATTTGCAAGCACTGAAGAATCAAGTAGATTGTGAAGTAGATAGATTGCTTGCTAATACGCTGGACACTGTGACCATTCACTTTAATTATAATATTGAGATCACCCCTCATTCTCCTATGCTTCAAGGAATATAGGTGCAGCATGGCTATCTTCTACCTGTAGCTCAGGTCCTCTAGTCCAGGCAACATCCTCATAAATCTCTACTGTGCCCTCTCCTGCTTCACAACAGCAAGGTAACCAAAACTGTAATCAACACTCCATATACAATACTCCCAAGTGTTATCTCAATGACTTATATAACTGCAGCATACTGTAATGTCCCTACTCTTAACCTTGGTGCCCTGACTGATGAAGGCCAGCATGTTAATTGTCCTCTTCACTCTGTCTACTTTGTGTAGCTGCTTTTAGTGAATTGGGCACTTGTACTCTCAGTGCTCCACTATTCACTATATAGGTACTAACCTGGTTTGAGTGTCCAAAATATATCATCTCATTCTTATACAAGTTGAATTCCATTTGCCATTCTTCAGCCCATCTCTCTAAGTTATCAAGATTTCATTGTAACCTGCTTCACTATCAACATGAGCCCCTAATTTAGTGTCATCAGCAAACCTGCTAATCATGCCATGTACATTTTCATCCAAATTGTTTGCATAAATAATGAATGACACAGGTCTCGACATTGAATCTCAGGGCACACCACTAGCCACAGGACTCCAGTCAGCGAGTCAACCTTCAAACAGTACCTTCTGCTTCCTATTATCAAGCCATTTCTGAATCTACTTCGCTAGCTCCTCTGAATTCCATGCAACTTAACCTTGCAGGTCAACCTGCCATGCAGGACCTTGTTAAAATCCTTATTAAAGTCCATAAATGTTCTTGCCAGCTTAATGTTTGGCTTCTGCAGAAAGCTTAAAATGAGTATAATTTTTAAAAAAGCAGACTCGCCAGCAGTGTGAATATCTTTCACGGCTGTTCCTGCAAGTCTCTTATTTTTGCCTGGCTTACTGTGCAGTTTGGCTAATATTTTATTATTGGGTCAAATAGGGTGTTATTTGAAAAAAAAATTGGAGCTTAGTCATATGACTGATACAGTCTGGCCTTTCTCTTGCTGCGATCTAAAACACAAGAATGTGAATGCTTTATAAGTGCTGCCAGACAAACTGAGTATTTTCATATGTTCCGCAAGCACCCACAGTATTTTTGTATTAAAACTTAACTACTTGAATATAGGACTTGAAAGCTTCTTTTGCACACCCACTTTCTGTGGTTTTGTGTTGAGCCATTGCAACCTTGTATAACATTACTGTGAACTGCTCAAGTAGAGGGTTATTATATGAAGTTGATAGAAAGAATTAAAAAGGAACTTCAAAATCATGACACATTCTCAGGATATAAAAATGATCCTTGCATTTTATTGGTGCTATTTTAGTTCTTATCGCTGTGCATAGAATTACCAATACTTCAGAATGGGTTGTACAATTGAATAATTCATCTGTTAGGTGATATGTTTGATTTAAAAAAAAAATTGCTTTTCGCTAACAGACTCAATGGTTTCTAAACCTTTCACTTCACCTTCCTCTTTTGTGAACCTGCTTAAAAGCATGACTACTTGTGTGCATTAGTTATGCATTTTGGTTTGCTGACTTTAGGACTATGGAAGTTTTAACCAATTATATTTGCTATGCTAATAATTGCAAAGTTGAGAACTGCATTACAGATTCTCTGGCATCTGAAAAATGTATGCTTGGATTATTTTAATAAATATCTTTCAACTTTAACATCTTTGGAGAGATTTTATTGTTTTAAAATATGAAGGATATTCAGGGGGTTTTCACATTATTTTTATTTACAATTTACTGTTTTGAAATGTTATGCTGAGTCTGTTTTGTGTTTTATTTTTCTACATCCTGAAATTATATTTATGCAGCATAATTTTGTGGTATGGAAATAAAATGTCTGTAAACTTTGCTGTTGATCAATGTGTTTTAGACTGGATATTTTCCTAGCCACATACCCACTTTCTGTGGCTTTGTGTTTAAACCACTACATTTTGCATTGCATTATACGTTGGAAGATCTTAAACATGAAGCATTCTCAAGATATAAAGTTGAGATCCTTGCACTTTTTTTTCAGATAATGGATGATTCTTATCATTAGAACTGAAGACATTGTCTTTACCCACAACTGAATTCCTTTGTACTATATATTTGATTTGTTTTAGTCCTGCTTTATATTTTATTCCAGTTGAAGAACTGACAATTCTTTATTTATCCACCGATGCAGCATGGTTTCAAGCTCAACCAACCCATGGAGCCCAGTTACACCCAAGTGACCAATTAATCTAACATGTACATCTTTGGGATGTGGTTAGGAAACCAGAACACCCAGAGGAAACCCTGGAGTCCTGGGGAGAATGGTATAAGTTCCTTACAGGGAGTGGTGGGAATTGTACCCATTGCGCTAAGCACTTCACTACTGTGCTAGCCTTTAGCAGCAGTGGCAAACAAATACACATTGCCATTTTCTTACTGGGCACAGGAAGGCTTGACCATTGTTTTTAAAATTCAGGCATGCAGTTTGCCATTTTGCTTTGAATAGATTCCTCACACCCACCTTTCCATCTTATCCCTCCAGCTGCAGCATCAACACTTAACATTTTAGATTTGGGTGTAGACATTATAGATTGGAACTTCTTAAATTACTTAGTGCAGAAAAGTTTGAGTTTGCAGTTGACTTTATATAGCTACTTGGTGGTTTGAAATCTTCCCTGCAATGCAAATAAAATAGATTTCCAATGCAAATAAATCTATATATAGAATTACACAGAAACATAGAAAACCTACAGCACAATACAGGCCCTTCGGTCCACAAAGTTGTGCTGAACATGTCCCTACCTTAGAAATTACTAGGCTTACCTATAGCCCTCTATTTTACTAAGTTCCATGTACCTATCCAAAAGTCTCTTAAAAGACCCTATTGTATCCGCCTCTACCACCATTGCCGGCAGCCCATTCCACGCACTCACCACTCTGAGTAAAAAAACTTACCCCAACATCTCCTCTGTACCTATTCCCCAGCACCTTAAACCTGTGTCCTCTTGTGCCAACCATTTCAGCCCTGGGAAAAAGCCTCTGACTATCCACACGATCAATGCCTCTCATCATCTTGTACACCTCTATCAGGTCACCTCTCATCCTCTGTCACTCCAAGGAGAAAAGGCTGAGTTCACTCAACCTATTCTCATAAGACATGCTCCCCAATCCAGGCAACATTTCTATTATGTTAGTCATTATTTGTACTATTCATTTACTTTTATTTTCATTTGATTATGGGAAGGCAGCCACGGTAAATGGAGAGAAAATTCAAAAATCCGAGGTGTAAGTGGACTTGGGAATCCTCATGCAGGG
This sequence comes from Mobula birostris, assembly GCF_030028105.1. Taxonomy (NCBI): domain Eukaryota; kingdom Metazoa; phylum Chordata; class Chondrichthyes; order Myliobatiformes; family Myliobatidae; genus Mobula; species Mobula birostris. The sequence goes on along the minus strand of NC_092370.1, from coordinate 93,143,288 downwards.
TTCCCTAAAGGTTAATTTGCAGGTTGTGTGGGTGGCAAGGAAGGCAAATGCAATTCATTTCAAGAGGATTAGAATATGAAAGCAAGGGCGTAGTGTTAAGGCTTTATAAGGCACTGGTAAAGCCCCACTTGGAGTATTGTGAGCAGTTTTTTATAGGCATCCGTCAGTCTCATGAGACCATAGATTTGCGCCTTGGAAGGTTTCCAGGGCGCAGGCCTGGGCAAGGTTGTATGAAAGACCGGCAGTTGCTTATGCTTCAAGTCTCCCTTCTCCACGCCACCGATGTTGGCCAAGGGAAGGGCACTAGAGCTGATACAGCTTGGCATCGGTGTCATCGCAGAGTATTGTGTGGTTAAGTGCCTTGCTCAAGGACACAACACGCTGCCTCAGCTGAGGCTTGAACTAGCAACTTTCAGATCACTAGACTGACACCTTAACCACTTGGCCATGTGCCAACACATGTGAGTAGTTTAGGGCCCTTTCTTTTTAAGAAAGGATGTATTGACATTGGAGAGGGTTCAAAGGAGCTTTGCGAGAATGATTCCAGGAACAAAGGGTTATGTGAGGATCAATTGATGACTCTGGGCTTCTACTCATTGAAAGGTCTCGATAAAGTGGATGTGGAGAGAATGTTTCCTGTGGTGAGGGAGTCTCGGACCAGAGAGTACAGCCTCAGGATAGAGGGATATCCATTTATCAAGGAGATGAGGAATTTCTTTCGCCGTAGAATGGTGAATCTGCGCAATTTGTTACCACCGGGGGCTGTGGAGGCGAAGTCAATGCATATATTTAAAGCAGAGATTGATAGGTTCTTTATTAGTCAGGACACAAAGGATTGCAGTGAGAAGGCAGGAGATTGGGCTGAGAGGGAGATGGATCAGCCATGATGAATTGGTGGAGCAGGCTCGATGGGCCAAATAGCCTAATTCTGCTTCAATATCTTATCGTAACGGTTATTGTGACTCTGTTACAGCTTGGGGCATTGGAGTTCTGAGTTCAATGCTGATGTCCTCTATAAGGAGTTTGTGCATCCTCCCTGTGAACTCTTGGATTTCCTCCAGGTACTTTGGTTTCCTCCCATTGTCCAAAGATGTACCTGTTAGTAGGTTAACTGGTCATTGTAAATTGTCCCATTACTAGGCTTGGGTTAAATTGGTGGGTTGCTGGTGGCATGGCTTGAAGGGCCAGAAGGGCCTATGCCATGCTGTATCTATAAATAAACAAACAATCAAATGTGCTGAACATAACCAACCACTTGAAGGGAGAGGTAGACTATCCGTAGGTGGCCTTTGAGGAATTCCCTGGTTGGAATTGTGGGGATAGGCTGCCTTTCGAGTAGGGAAATAAAAAGACCATAGTACATGGTTTAATTAGATAAAACGAGAATACCAGCAATATATTTGAAGTAATTTTATAAACAAATTGTGGTTAAAGTGTTTACACAGCATGAGTGTGTAGTTTCTTAGATCAGACAGTAATTTATCATTGTGTATAAGGCAAGACACTGGCAGGATTAACAGGTCTTTAAAATTAGATAAGGACAATTGAAGAGTGCTGTTAATAGAGATAATTGAGGCAGTGTGCAATGCTTGTTGCATATGCTTGCTCATAGCAGAGCTGTTTACATGATTTTTAATAGTTGGTAAGTGTTACTTTTCAAGAGGACATTTTAACTGAGGAAAAAAACAAGTATGACATTTACTTAAAGCACATTCTAGGTTTTAGTTACAGTTTATGTAAAGAAGAAATAGTTACAAATGGAAAGAGTCTCTAAGTAGAAAATGCAGATTTAAGCTGAAAAGCAAAATGACTAGTGAGGAGGTGAGAACATTTTTCTCATGGTATGTTAAAATTTGCAACACCCTTCATGAAAGGGTGAGAGAGGCAGATTAATTTATAAAAAATGCTGGTGAACGCAGCAGGCCAGGCAGCATCTATAGGAAGAGGTACAGTCGTCATTTTGCGCTGAGACCCTTCGTTAGGACTAACTGAAAGAAAATATAGTAAGAGATTTGAGAGGGGGAGGGGGAGATCCGAAATGATAGGAGAAGACAGGAGAGGGAGGGATGGAGCTAAGAGCTGGAAAGTTGATTGGCAAAAGGGATACGAGGCTGGAGACGGAAGCCCTAGGAAGAAAGAAAGGGGGCGGGGAGCCCAGAGGATGGGCAAGAAATTATAGTGAGAGGGACAGAAGGAGAAAAAAGAGAGAGAGAAAATAATAAATGAGGGATGGGGTACGAGGGGGAGGTGGGGCATTAGTGGAAGTTAGAGAAGTCACTGTTCATGCCATCAGGTTGGAGGTTACCCAGACAGAATACAAGGTGTTGTTCCTCCAACCTGAGTGTGACTTCATCCTTACAGTAGAGGAGGCCATGGGTAGACATATCAGAATGGGAATGGGACATGGAATTAAAATGCGTGGCCACTGGGAGATCCTGCTTTCTCTGGTGGGCAGAGCGTAGGTGTTGAGCGAAATGGTCTCCCGGCCTGCGTCGAGTCTCGCCAATATATAGAAGGCCGCATCGGGAGCACCAGACACAGTATATCACCACAGCCGACTCACAGGTGAAGTGTCGCCTCACCTGGAAGGACTGTTTGGGGCCCTGAATGGTGGTGAGGATAAGTGCTGGGAGGGAGATCGGTGGGAAGGGATAGAGGGGACGAATGGACAAGGGAGTCGCATAGGGAGTGATCCCTGCGGAAAGCAGAAGGGGGGGAAAGGGAGGGAAAGATGTGCTTGGTGGTGGGATCCCGTTGGAGGTGGCGGAAGTTACGGAGAATTATATGTTGGACCCGGAGGCTGGTGGGGTGGTAGGTGGGGGGGGGGGGCGGGAAGGAATACAACTGCAGGGGATAGCTGACACTAGGTGATGGGGAAGGTGGGTGGGAGAGGTGTGTATTGATCCCTCTATGCCAGACAGTGATGCAACCAGTTAGAAAGCTTTCCATAGTAAACCTGTGGCAATTTGCTGGAATCTCTGGTGACATACCAAATATTCTTAAGCTCCTAATGAAATATAGCAACAGGCATGTCTTTTTCATAATTGCTTCAACATACTTGTGTCAGGATAGATCTTCAGAAATGTTGCCACCCAAGACCTTTTTTTTGCTTTGATCTTCTGGACCAGCCTATGAAATGCCTTACTCACAACACGCTGGAGGAGCTCAGCAGGTCGGGCAGCATCCGTGGAACCCTTCGTCAGGACTGAAGAGGGAAGTGGCAGAGGCCCTATAAAGAAGGTGGGCGGTGGGTGGGAAGGAGAAGGCTGGTAGGTTCCAGGTGAAAAACCAGTAAGGGAAAAGATAAAGGGGTGGGGGAAGGGAGGCAAGGAGGGGATAGGCAGGAAATGTGAAGGAATAAGGGAAAGCACAATGGGTAGTAGAAGGAGGTGGAACCGTGAGGGAGGTAGTAAGCAGCTGGGGGAGGGGGCAGAGTGAAACTGGGATAGGGGAAGGGAGGGGGAGGGAATTACCGGAAGTTGGAGAATTCAATGTTCATACCAAGGGGCTGGAGACTATCCAGACGGTATATGAGGTGTTGCTCCTCCAACCGGAGTTTAGCCTCATCATGGCAGTAGAGGAGGCCATGTATGGACATATCGGAATGGGAACATGAAGCAGAGTTGAAGTGGGTGACAACAGGGAGATCCTGTCTGTTGTGGCAGACGGAGTAGAGACGCTTGACGAAGCAGTCCCCCAAACTGCGTCGGGACTCACTGATGTAGAGGAGACCACACCGGGAGCACCAGATGCAATAGATGACCCCAACAGACTCAAAAGTGAAGTGTTTCCTCGCCTGGAAGGACTGTTTGGGGCCCTGAATGGTGGTGAGAGAGGATGTGTAGGGACAGGTGTAGTACTTATGCTTGCAGGGATAAGTGCTGGGTGGGAGATCCATGGGGAGGGACGTGTGGACCAGGGAGTTGCGGAGGGAATAATCCCTGTGGAAAACGAAGCAGGGTAGAGAGGGAAAGATGTGCTTAGTGGTGGGATCTTGATGAAGGTGGCGGAAGCTGCGGAGGATAATGTGCTGGATCCAGAGTATAATTTACCTGTCACCGCAAACACAAAATACTCTGCAGGTGCTGGGGTCAAAGCAACACGCACAAAACGTTGGAGGAGCTCAGCAGATCAGGCAGCATCCGTGGAAACGAACAGTCAACAATTTGGGCCAAGACCCTTCATCAGGACTGAAGAGGGAGGGGGCAGGGGCCCTATAAAGAAGGTCGGGGGGGAGGGTGGGAAGGAGAAGGCTGGTAGGTGCCAGGTGAAAAACCAGTAAGGGGAAAGATCAAGGGGTGGGGGAGGGGAAGCAGGGAGGGGATAAGCAGGAAAGGTGAAGAAGGAATAGGGGAAAGCACAATGGGTAGTAGAAGGAGTTCATCCTCAGCTACAAAACTCATAATTCCCACACCCCACACTGCTCGGTTTTACCTCCTCCCCAAGATCCACAAGCCTGACTGTTCCGGTAGCCCCATAGTTTCTACCTGCTCCTGCCCCACCCAACTTGTATCTGCCTACCTGGACTCCATTTTGTCACCCATGGTTCAATCCGTCCCCACTTACATCTGGGATACATCCCATGCCCTCCACCTCTTCAATAACTTCCAGTTCCCCAGTCCCGACTGCTTCATTTTTATAATGTATGTCCAATCCTTATACACTTCCATTCTCCATCAAGAAGGTCTCAAAGCCCTCTGCTACTTTCTGGACAATAGACCTCACCAGTTCCCTACCACCACCACCCTTCTCTGGTTGGCGGAACTGGTACTCACACTTAATGACTTCTCTTTTGGCTCTTCCCACTTTCTTGAGACCAAGGGTGTAGCTATGGGCACTCACATGGGCCCCAGCTAAGCCTGCCTCTTCATTGGTTATGTGCAACAGTCTATGCTCCAAACTTATACTGGTACTGCTCCCCAACTTTTCCTTTGCTAGATTGACCACTATATTGGTGCTGCTTCCTGCACCCATGCTGAGCTCGTCAATTTCATCGACTTTGCTTCTAACTTCCACCCAGCCCTCAAACTCACTTGGTCCTTCTCGGACACTTCGCTCCCCTTTCTCGATCTCTCGGTCTCCATCTCTGGAGACAGACTGTCCACTGACATCTTCTATAAGCCCACTGACTCATAACTACCTCGACTGTACCTCTACCCACCCTTCCACATGCAAAAATTCCCAGTTCCTCTGTCTATGCTGCATCTGCTCCCAGGATGAGGCTTTCCGTTCCAGGGCATCTCAAATGCCCTCTTTCCCGACGCAGATTGGGGGACCGCTTCATCGAGCACCTCCGCTCCATCCACCACAACAGACAGGATCTCCTGGTTGCCACCCACTTCAACTCTGCTTCACATTCCCATTCCGATATGTCCATACATGGCCTCCTCTACTGCCATGATGAGGCTAAACTCCGGTTGGAGGAGCAACACCTCATATACCGTCTAGGTAGTCTCCAGCCCCTTGGTATGAACATTGAATTCTCCAACTTCCAGTAATTCCCTCCCCCTCCCTTCCCCTATCCCAGTTTGACTCTGCCCCATACCCCAGCTGCCTACTACCTCCCTCATGGTTTCACCTCCTTCTACTACCCATTGTGCTTTCCCCTATTCCTTCTTCACCTTTCCTGCCTATCCCCTCCCTGCTTTCCCTCCCCCACCCCTTTATCTTTCCCCTTACTGGTTTTTCACCTGGAACCTACCAGCCTTCTCCTTCCCACCCTCCCCCCACCTTCTTTATAGGGCCTCTGCCCCTTCCCTGTTCAGTCCTGACAAAGGGTTCTGGCCCGAAATGTTGACTGATCGTTTCACGGATGCTGCCGGACCTGCTGAGTTCCTCCAGCATGTTGTGAGTGTTGTTTTGACCCCAGCATCTGCAGAGTATTTTGTGTCTATGAAATGCTTTCTCACCTGTGGGAACTGAAGATTCAAAGACCACGGTAGAGCCCTTGCAACCTCCCTCGTTTCCAACAACATTCACTTAATTAAATCTCATTCAGTCCTGGAGGATTTATCCAACAGTGTCTCTTGCAAGACTTCTAAAACTTAATGCTTACATGCCCCAAGCTATTATTGTATCCCTCCCTGAACTTGCTATCCTCCAGATCCATGTCTTTGGTAAATACAAATGAGATTGGTTCAGTAAAAATTCCAAGTTTTATGTGTGTTGGTGTAAAAGGTAGAAATTGTTAATTTTGATTAATATATGGTAGCTCTTTTTAAGTTGTGCAATTCAATTTCTCATCTAGATCCATCTTCCTCAACACCACCAGTACAGACACTGACAACCTTCAAACCTCCTGCAAGACCTGATTTTGGCAGTATGGGTCGACCAATCAAGCTTCAGGCCAACTTCTTTGAGGTGGACATTCCAAAAATTGAAATCTATCATTATGATATAGATATAAAGCCTGACAAATGCCCAAGAAGAGTAAACAGGTAATGTGAAATAAATTTGTATCATATGCCAATTAAATTTTAACATGTTTACAAAACATCGTCGACTCTTTGTTAGCCAATAATTTGGAAGGAAGAGGTCTCTGGCAGACGGTTGATTGTATAGATATCAATTAAACAGAAAATAGTCCTTTTCTAGAGGGGAGGAAGCAGAGCAATAACAAGAACTTATTCAAATAATTTTTGCAGAAAATGAGTAGAGAAAGTTAGGCAAATTATTTATGAAGTCTGTCTCTGTGGCTTGAAGTAAATTTGTGTACTGGTTTGATTGGCAGGTTGTTCTCATTCTGTGTCAGAATATGGTGAGTCAATTGGAATGAAAATTGATTACTTTCATTAGCATGTGTGACCTGAAGGAGGAAGTCAATAATCTGTCTGTGCTGTTTAACCTGGAGTGTGATAGGACTGAAGTCCATTTCGGTTGGGATGGTAGGATGGCAGGAGAAATGAATAGCCAGTATAAAGGTGAAACCAGGTGAAGAAAGGGATAGTGGGCAGATGGAACTAGGTAATAGGAGAGCGGAGGTAGTGTCAGGCAAGAGGATGATAAATGGAGACAACAAAGGAATGCAGATTATGGAATCTGTTTTAAAAAAAAGGAAGGCAGTATATGAAATCAAATACGAAGGCATTATGGGGGTAAAGGACCCATTGGGAGAGGGGACCGGAGACAGAGTGGGTTATATGTGTGGATTTTGGACATTGGAAACCAGTTAGGAAATATTTTTGGTAAGAAGCGCTAAGCATTAAGTTTTTCATTTTCAGGTAACCCACATCCCGTGTTCCTTTTCTCCTCATTTTGATCAACCCAGCTTCCTCTTCCTTTTGTCCCCTGCTGATTCCATCTGCCCATTATCCCTCCCTTATCTGGCTCTGTATCACTTATTTTACAAATCAGATTCCAGAATCTGTGGCCCTTTGTTGTCTTCACTTATCACCTTCTAGTCTCAGTTTTTATCTGCACTGCCTCCCCCTCCCCTCCTACCTAGCTCTATTTGCCCATCATCCCACTACTCACCTGATTCCACATATTGGTTGCCAGTTCCTGCCTCATCCTTCCCCTTCAGTTTATCCTGGCCATTCCTCTGTACACACTCAGTCCTGAGGTAGTGTTTTGACCTAAAATATCAATTATCCCATTGCCTCCTTCAGCAGTTTGTTTTTTTGCTCTGGATTGTAGCATTTGCAGTCTCTTGTGATTCCATATGTTCAAGGATCCCTGGGAAAGCTGAAATCAATGGGGTTCAAAGTGAAAACACTCCAGTGGTTAGAGTCATACACAAAAGTGATCATAATTGTTGGTGGTCAGTCATCTCCACCCCAGGAAGCAATGAAGGAATTTTTTTTTTATCAATCTATCAATTTCAACTGCTTCAAGCAAGAACCTTTTCATTACAAGATCAGAAATGGAAAGTGATTGCTTGGGATTTAATTATGTTTTGTCCTTTGCAAATGAAGCATTTTGTGCTTTCACATAACAGTTTTCAAGCTTGGGATAATAAGTGACATGTAGCATTTTTGTCACTTTGAGTAACAGCAATAGGCCATTTCAAACAAAATTGACGAACAATTGTCTCCTTGATCTTTAATGGTATCACTGTTGATTGTTCCCTTGTTATATCTTAAAAGTCACTGACTAGAAACTTAATTGGGCAAGCTGCCTAAATGCTCTGGCTAAAGATCAGTTCAGAGGTCGGGTATACTGCAACAAGTGACTTGCCTCCCACTCCATAGAACTCTCCCACGGTATCCTGTTGCAAGTCAGGAATCTGATGTTATATTTTTAATTTGGCTAGGTGAGTGTAGCCTCAAAATACTGGAAGCTTGATGTTATCTAAGTCCAAACAAACTAAGTTTGACAAAAAATTGCAAATGGTGAGAATCTGAAACAAAAACAGAATGTTTGGACAGTTGGGAGGCCCAGTGGAATATGTGATTGATTATATGTTTCAGGTTGAAGACAGTTTGTCATAACTGAGAAAGAGAAAGGAGTTAGTTATAAATTGCAGAGAACCAGATGGCAAGAATGTATAGGACAGAGGGTGGCTGTGGTTCAAGAGGGGCTCACCAGCACTTTGCCAGTGATACTTACATCCTTAAAAACAATTAAGTACAAGCTGCTTCAAATCAGCTGTGATCAATGTTCAAAAGTTGATACAGAGGAACATAATTATTGATAAACTCGTCAGTCCTGATGCAAAGTTTTGACTGGAACATCAGCAGTTACCCCTTCACCTAAAATCTTCCAGCAGGTTATTTGATGCTATGTTTAATAATTCTCTTTTTTAGGAGCCATTTCATAGCAGTGTGAGGGTACAAATTGAAAAGTTTATCCTTGCATTAAGAATTTATTTAAGAAGTTGAATTGTGAAATAATTTTGGAACATTTTTATTTATAGGGAAATTGTGGAACACATGGTTCAACATTTTAAAAATCAGATCTTTGGTGATAGAAAACCAGTGTTCGACGGAAGAAAGAATCTCTACACTGCTATGCCTCTTCCAATAGGGAGAGACAGGGTGAGTAAAGTTACCAACTTCCACTAAATGCTTGTTTATGAAGTCAGGTTAAGTGCTGCTTTTATCACAGCTATACAGCATGGAATCAGGCTGGTTGGACTAAAGATGCACCATCCAAACAATTCCATTTGCCAAAGTTTGGCCCATGAGGTTTGAAAAATGTAGCATATAAGCATTCCATAGTGATGCCCTTATAAACATGGTCTGTGTAGCTGGGAAGTGAGAGCCAGAAAGCAAGTAAGACTTGTGAACATCTTGAGGTAATGTACATCAGAGGGAAAACTTCTTACAAAAGTGATGCTTGAATTTTGAATGTAATTATATAAAAACAAACTGTGTAAGGCTTTCGTTTTTTTTAAAGCCTTAGATTCAAATATGTATAAATAACCAGATATGGGCTTGTATGTTTGAAGTACTCAGCATGAAACAGAGCCGAAATTTACTGTGGAACTCGAGAGCTAGCAAAGGCACTATTTATGAATAAAAGATGTGCATAATTTTATCTGGGTAATGTATTTGCAACAATTGGGTTGACTGAACTTGTTGGTTTGTATTTTTTCCAGAGAATTTTCGTTTCCTTAACCCACAGTTTTCTGGAAAAAAAAAGTCCTGACCATGGATCTCAGCAAACCAGCTGCATTAAATAAAATATTCTGGCTTTCATTTCAAGGTAGCTGCCACCCCTTTCAGTAAACACTGTACTATAAGCTAAATGGCAGAGTTTGTATTTTGGAGTTTGGCTAACGTGAATAATTTAGGAGAATTCACTCATTATAAAGTTTGCATTTTTGTTATTGAGAAGTTGAAGATGTTTTGGCTACTCCTTCATTGACACTTGTCAGGCAATCTCAATGAAGAGTTGATGGCTTCTATGTAGACTTGGATAGTACTGGACAATTGCATAACAATTGTTTTTCTAGGTGTTTGCTACATAAAATTGGCTAGTATACTCAATAGCTTTCATATTTTTAATGTAGCAGAAACAAAATCATATTCAGACTGCAGCAAATATACAAGTGTGGTGTTTACCAGGTTTCATGAAATAATTAACACTGAATTGCTACCATTAAATCAGTGCATTACTGTGCACAGATTTTGATTTGATGTAGCTGAGACCACAAATGTTAGCCATACCAACAACTTGCATTTAACACCTGATCTAGTAAAATGTTCCACGGTGTTTCATAGGAGCTTAAAAGCTAAATTTGATCCTAAGATGCATAAAATATGCCAAAAAGCAGCTGAAGGTTTGTCTATCAATGAGAATCCATGGTGCATTCAGCCAAATCGAATTGGTGGAGTACAGATTTGGAGAGGAAAAATTAAATTTGAAACATAACCCATGTGAATGCCAGTGTTGGCTGGCAAGCCCACATGCAGCAGTTAAATGGCTCTGAGTAATGATGTAGGTAGCAGAAGTAAGTGTTGGTTCATGGAAAGTGCAAGTCAGCAAGGCTGGCAGGTGTGCATTGCAATGCCAAATTTAGAGCTAACAAAGATACTGCAAGTTTCAGTAGCATTCAACTTAAGATAGGACAGTGACAGCAATGGTACAGGTGTAAGAGGTCACTGGCATGTCTGAAAAGGATATAGCTAAGGAAGCTTTGAAAGAATACTTTCCATGATTACAAAATTGTGAGATAATGTCAGGCAGAGAGGATTTTAGTTGGATATAAGTTCTAGTACTCTCTTGGGATACGTTGAACGTGTGCTGTTCGTTACATGTTACACCTTTCTCTAACTGGTTAATAAATTGTTCATTATTACCTACTGTTTTATGAATAAAACCATTTCATATGTTTGCTTGTATTTTCTGTTTACTCCAGTTTATGAAATTTCCATGTAGATGTAATCTCAATATGTGCGTTGGTTACAATGACTGATGCTTTACGTATTCTTGTTTATCCAAAAGATCTGCTTAACGTTTGTTGACTTACTGTTCCCTTTTTAATGCAACACACATCAAAGTTGCTGGTGAACGCAGCAGGCCAGGCAGCATCTGTAGGAAGAGGTGCAGTCGACGTTTCAGGCCGAGACCCTTCGTCAGGACTAACTGAAGGAAGAGTGAGTAAGGGATATGAAAGTTGGAGGGGGAGGGGGAGATCCAAAATGATAGGAGAAGACAGGAGGGGGAGGGATGGAGCCAAGAGCTGGACAGGTGATTGGCAAAAGGGGATACGAGAGGATCATGGGACAGGAGGTCCGGGAAGAAAGACGGGGGGGGGGGGGGACCCAGAGGATGGGCAAGAGGTATATTCAGAGGGACAGAGGGAGAAAAAGGAGAGTGAGAGAAAGAATGTGTGCATAAAAATGAGTAACAGATGGGATACGAGGGGGGGGTGGGGCCTTAGCGGAAGTTAGAGAAGTCGATGTTCATGCCATCAGGTTGGAGGCTACCCAGACGGAATATAAGGTGTTGTTCCTCCAACCTGAGTGTGGCTTCATCTTTACAGTAGAGGAGGCCGTGGATGGACATGTCAGAATGGGAATGGGATGTGGAATTAAAATGTGTGGCCACTGGGAGATCCTGCTTTCTCTGGCGGACAGAGCGTAGATGTTCAGCAAAGCGGTCTTCCAGTCTGCGTCGGGTCTCGCCAATATATAAAAGGCCACATCGGGAGCACCGGACGCAGTATATCACCCCAGTCGACTCACAGGTGAAGTGTTGCCTCAGCTGGAAGGACTGTTTGGGGCCCTGAATGGTGGTAAGGGAGGAAGTGTAAGGGCATGTGTAGCACTTGTTCCGCTTACACGGATAAGTGCCAGAAGGGAGATCAGTGGGGAGGGATGGGGGGGACGAATGGACAAGGGAGTTGTGTAGGGAGCGATCCCTGCGGACATGTCTGATATTCTGATGTCCATCCACGGCCCACATCCCATTCCCATTTTGACATGTCCATCCACGGCCTCCTCTACTGTAAAGATGAAGCCACACTCAGGTTGGAGGAACAACACCTTATATTCCGTCTGGGTAGCCTCCAACCTGATGGCATGAACATCGACTTCTCTAACTTCCGCCAAGGCCCCACCTCCCCCTCGTATCCCATCTGTTACTCATTTTTATGCACACATTCTTTCTCTCACTCTCCTTTTTCTCCCTCTGTCCCTCTGAATATACCTCTTGCCCATCCTCTGGGTCCCCCCCCCCTTGTCTTTCTTCCCGGACCTCCTGTCCCATGATCCTCTCGTATCCCCTTTTGCCAATCACCTGTCCAGCTCTTGGCTCCATCCCTCCCCCTCCTGTCTTCTCCTATCATTTTGGATCTCCCCCTCCAACTTTCATATCCCTTACTCACTCTTCCTTCAGTTAGTCCTGACGAAGGGTCTCGGCCTGAAACGTCGACTGCACCTCTTCCTACAGATGCTGCCTGGCCTGCTGCGTTCACCAGCAACTTTGATGTGTGTTGCTTGAATTTCCAGCATCTGCAGAATTCCTGTTGTTTCCCTTCTTAATGTTTTGTTTTCCTTTTAAACAGGTGGAGCTAGAAGTGACTTTACCAGGTGAAGGAAAGGATAGAATTTTTAAGGTGGTGATAAAGTGGGTGGCATGTGTCAGCCTCCAAGCCTTGCATGATGCACTTTCAGGTCGACTCCCAGCAATTCCTTTTGAATCTATTCAAGCACTAGATGTAGTGATGAGACATCTGCCGTCCATGAGGTGAGGAAAAAATATCCAGTAACAAAAATGGGAATTTAGCTGATGTTTCGCTAGCATTTCTGAATGTTAAAGGAAATAACTGATGTAAAAACAGTATATTGAAATGAACTGCCTTTGAAGTTTCCTGATCCTTGCTGCATTCTCACATAATGCTAAATTTTCAAATTAAAAAGAAAATTTTTAATTTCTTTTCGAAGGGTGAGATTACACCACAGATTAATTAGAAAGGAAATATGGGAGGAAGCTTTTTGTACTTTGTCGTGCACTTGGTCACTTTAAAAGCAAATGTAATCAGACTCTTTATTTCCTGAGGCATGATAATTGGCACAACATTAAATATACGAGTGGCTTATTCTGTTGCACATCTCTAAAGTCTGAAGTCTTCAGTTTATCAACACATAATTTGCATTATTTCTCAGTCCCTGTTCTGAAGTTGATTACCTTAAATGTATCAAATCATACATCTTTTTTGGCATGTCAGTGGAAATTTGAAAACAATGGATTTGATGGTATAATTGAGTTTTGTATCTTTAGCCACCCCTGTATCGTGAGTGATGAGATAATTAACATTCAAGGTTTGTTTTTCAATATTTGACAATTTTAGGTCACTTAATGGGTGAACCTGAAAAAGATAAGTTTTGGTATTTGTCCTTGCTTACCCAGTTAGTAGGCTCTTTTGATATATCAAGATCTTTGAAAGTTTTGTCATGTTTTGGAGCAGAAAGTACTCAAGTTGGTCATGCACGATCTCTACAGCACAGTTTGTTTTGTACATTGTTTTTCTCCTTGATGTGTTTGTTCTTTCTTGCTATTCATTTGTCGAATTGCAGCATCTTACACTTATCATTGACTCAAATGAAATCTCCACTGAGCTCTTCTACGAGCTTAGCTATCTTATGGTCGTCTCAAATTGTATTACTTTGCACCGGTTTTGAGATTCTTGTTGACTTTAGTTCATGTGGATAACTTTGCGTGTTATATATGTCCCCATCAGGAATTGTACCTATTTGCTTATTTTGAAATCTTTCACTTTTTAAACCTTCCTCCACAATTTACTAATGATTAAAATGCAGTGCCGGTGTGCATTCAGCAATGGGCATCCATATTCTGTGATTGTTTGCAAGCATGGGTTCAAAATTAAAATCTCTTTACTGCAACATATGTTAATAAAAGAATCATTATTGCATCCAAAAGTTCCAACTTCTATGTAGATACAATGACTTTTTTTTTAAATGGTGATAAATTACTGAGGGTGCAAAACCACCACATTGAAAAAAGTTTGTATCGGTGAAGTATGCAAGTTTGACAACATTTGGATAATCTACAGTTTGAATCAGAGTTCAGTATATCAAATTCACTATGCAGCCATTTGGAAATCATTGTGGATCTGAATCAAAGTTGTTTGTGACCTTTTTACAATGAAGATTTTCTTTTGATGTGTTATTGATAGCATGTGACACAATCTGATTAATTAGTATCTCTATAATAACACTTTGGTCTGCCTAGCTGATGTAGAGGAAGAAATATGGGCATAGTGTCTTGGAATGATTCTTTTGATTTTTTTTCTCACCCACAACCCTACACAGACAAAAAATGCTGGTGAACACAGCAGGCCAGGCAGCATCTATAGGAAGAGGTACAGTCGATGTTTCAGGCTGGGACCCTTTGTCAGGTCTAACTGAAAGAAGAGATAATAAGAGATTTGAAAGGGGGAGGGGGAGATCCGAAATGATAGGAGAAGACAGGAGGGGAGGGTTGGTCGAAGAGCTGGAAAGTTGATTGGCAAAAGGGATACCAGGCTGGAGAAGGGAGGGGATCATGGGACGGGAAGCCTGGGGAAAGAGTGAAGGGGGGAGAGGAGCCCAGAGGGTGGAGGGCAGGCAAGGAGTTATAGTGAGAAGGACAGAGGGAGGAAAAAAAGGGGGGGGAAATAAAAAATATATTTAAAAAATTCAGTAAGTAAGGGATGTGGTGTGAAGGGGAGGAGGGACATTAACGGAAGTTAGAGAAGTCAGTATTCATGCCATCAGGTTGGATGCTACCCAGACGGAATATAAGGTGTTGTTCCTCCAACCTGAGTGTGGCTTCATCTTTACAGTAGAGGAGGCCGTGGATAGACATATCAAAATGGGAATGGGATGTGGAATTAAAATGTGTGGCCACTGGGAGATCTTGCTTTCTCTGGCGGACAGAGTGTAGGTGTTCAGCGAAACGGTCTCCCAGCCTGCGTCGGGTCTCGCCAATATATAGAAGGCTGCACCGGGAGCACCGGACGCAATATGTCACACCAGCCGACTCACAGGTGAAGTGTCGCCTCACCTGGAAGGACTGTCTGGGGCCCTGAATGGTGGTGAGGGAGGAAGTGTAAGGGCATGTTCCGCTTACAAGGATAAACGTCGAAACGTCGACTGTACCTCTTCCTATAGATGCTGCCTGGCCTGCTGCGTTCACCAGCATTTTTTGTGTGTGTTGCTTGAATTTCCAGCATCTGCAGATTTCCTCATGTCTGCCTCCTCCATCCTACTTGAGTATTCTAGAATTAATATTGTTATTGTACAGTGCTGCAATTTTTTGCTCCTTTGAAACTAATGAAAAGGAAAATGTGTATTTCTTACATTAATTTCTCATCAGTATTTGAGAGATTGTGAGAATGCACCACTTATTTTGAAAAAGGTGCTGCAAAAATATCTTTATAAGGTAGTTGCACGATGATTACATTCTATCCAGTTAAAGCATTTGTTTTTAACAGGTACACTCCAGTAGGCCGTTCATTCTTCACACCATCAGAGGGATGCTCCAATCCACTAGGTGGGGGCAGGGAAGTCTGGTTTGGATTTCATCAGTCAGTCAGGCCGTCATTATGGAAAATGATGCTTAATATTGATGGTAGGTTTCAGAGGTTAGCATCTTGCACTAATTTATTCTTTTTTTGTTCCAACGTATTCAGTTTTAAAGTGTCTACCTTTTCGTTTTCAATTCAAGGGCTTTGCATGATATGTGGGAAAAAAGTTGTGGATTACAGTTTGTGGTGGGATGAGGCGGGAGTAAGAAAAATAATGATAAGACTTATCAAAAAAACTTTGAGGCACATTAACTCGATAATTTTCTGTAAAATGAGATAAGAAGCCTGTTTCAATTTGCTTGTTTCTTCCCTTAAAAAGAAACTTGTGTACACTTAGGCCTTGAGCCTCCACAGTGGCAGGTAGTTTTTTTCCCATTTTATCGGTAAGGTAATGAAGGGAAACTGTACAATATATTAAATCTCTATTCTGAAAGAACATTCTTCTATTCTGAGGCTGTGCCTTCTGGTTCTGGATTCACTCACTATAGGAAACATCCTCTCCACATCCATTCTACCAGGCCTTTCAATATTTGATAGGTTTCACTGAGATTTCTCTCTCCGCCCCCACCATTGCTCTGAACTTCAGTGAGTGCAGGCCCAGAGCCATAAAATGCTCCTCATGTGTTAACCCTTTCATTCCCGGGATATTTCTCATGAACCTCCTCTGTACCCTCTCCAATGCTGGTACACCTTTTTTTCAGATAGTGGCCCAAAGTTGTTCACGATTCTCCATGTGCTGTCTGACCAGTGCCTTATAAAGCCTCAGCGTTATATCGTTGCTTTCGTATTTTAGTCGCCTTGAAATGAATGCTAACATTATATTTGCTTTCCTTACCACCCACTCAACATGCATGTTTAACCTTTAGGGAATCCTGCACAAGCAATCCCATATCCCTTTGCACCTCAGATTTCTGAATTTTCTCTCCATTTAGAAAATAGTATACACCTTTATTCCTTCTACCATACACTTCCCTGCACAGTATTCCATCTGCCACTTCTTTATCCATTCTAACTTTTCTGTCTTTATGCAGACTCCCTGCTTCCTCAGCACTGCCTGCCCCTCCACCTATCTACGTGTTGTCCATAAACTTGGCCACAAAGCCGTCAATTCTGTCATTCAAATTATTGACATATAATGTAAAAAGAAACTGTCCCAAAACCGACCCCTGTGGAATACAATTACTCATGGGCAGCCAACCAGAAAAAGCCCCTATTAATCCCCACTCTTTGCCTCCTGCCATTCAGCCAATCTTTTATCAATCTTTCCTGTAATACCATAGGCTTTTATTTTAAAATCTAATTAGCAACATCTACTGACTCTCCTTTGTCTATCCAATCTGATATTTCTCAAAATATTCCAACAGATTTGTCGGGTAAGGTTTCCCCTTGCCTGACAAGAAACCATGCTGAATTCAGCCTATTTTATCATGTGTTTCCAAGTACATTGAAACTTCATCTTTACTAATAGACTCCAGCATTTTCCCAATGACTGAATTCACGCTAACTGGCCTATAAATTCCTAACTTTTGCCGCCTGCCTTCTTGAAGAATGGAGTGTCATTTGTGATTTTCCAGTCCTCCAGAACCTTTCCAGAATTTACTAATTTGTGAAAGATCATTACTAATGCCTCCGCAATCTGTTCAGCTGCCTTTTAGAACCCTGAGGTGTATTCATCTGGTCCAGATGACTTATCTACCTTCAGACCTTTCAGCTTCCCAAGCACCTTCTTCTTAGTACAGGTTGAGTACCCTTATCCAAAATGCTTAGGGCCAGAAGTGTTTTGGATTTTAAATTTTTTGGGATTTTGCCATGTATAATGAGATAGTTTGGGATTGCCATAATTTCTGGCTCTAAATTTATGTGCTACTTCTATGCAGTTTTTGTCTTGGACTTCTTCCTTACATATATGTACTTAACAGTAAAAATTATTAAATACCATTAATATAACGAAGACGCAATGTGTACAGGGTAACAGAAGCAGCACAGCAGCATCAGGCGAATACCTGAATCAACTGTTCAACAGCAATAAACACCAGGCTATCAGTCACCACCTGCGATGCTGTGGTTTGATTAAAAGGTTATAGTACACTGTATTTGTTTTTTTTTCCTACTTTGGGTTTATGTAAAGTATAAAAATCTGCGTTGTAGACTTATTCTGGTGTTAGATTTTGTTAGTGATGCTTTAAAAAACTTAATGTCGTTATATAAGTTATAAAAACAATCAGCATCTTAGACTTGTTCTGGTGCTAGATTTTGTGACCAGCAGATGCTTTAAAAATTTAATGCTATGCCCTTTCTTAAATTTCTGCAACCAACCTGGCTGAATATTCACAATTACCTTCAATTTTTAGTTTGCCGTCATAAATCTTTGCTTGTTTCTTGATCAGCATACAGTCAAGTGGCATATGTTCATTCCAAGGCTGATGATACCTGATTGAGATCTTTATTATTTGCTTTATACAATGTTTTATCTATTTTTTATTAACTTCTGTTCATTATATATGTGAGGTCACTTCTTTGAGCTGGCTGGTGCACAGAGACCTGTGCGTTGCTGAAGAACCCTCCCAACATCTTGTGGAATTTGCCATTTGTGACGTCATGTCAGTGCTTTAAAAAAAATCAGATTTTGGAAGTTTTTGGATTTTTGAATTTTGAATAACGGGTACTCAACCTGTAATAGCAACTACAGTCCTGCCCCATGACAGTCTTGAATTTCTGGCACACTGCTGTTATCTTTCACAGTGAAAACTGATGTAAAATTATTATTTGTCTCTCTCCTCCCCCCCCTCCCCCCTCCCCCTCCCCCCCCCTCCCCCTCCCCCTCCCCCCCCATTACTACGTTTTTGGCATCTTTTTCCAGTGATCCGATATCCACTGTTGCCTCCTTTTTAACTCTTTATATATCTTGGGGGGGGGGGGAACCTCTTGGTATCTTCTTGTACAATACTGGTGAACTTGCCTTCATATTTCATCTTTTTTCTCTTTATTGCTTTTTTTTTTAGTTTCCTTCTGTTGGTTTCTAAAAGCTTCCCAATACTCTATCTTCATGCTAATTTTTGCTAGATTGTATGTCCTCTCTTTTGCTTTTGCTGTTTTTGACTTTCCTTGCCATGGTTGTGTCATCTTGCCCTTAGAATACTACAGGTGCACATTCCTTTATCCGAAATTCTGAAATCCAAAAAGCTCCGAAAACCAAAGTTTTTTTTCGCTAACAGCTGACGTCATTCAGGTGTGACGTGGCAGCACTAACAGAGGCCGCCAGACGTCAGTTGTGGCTCATCGTTCGTGCTGGTTACACGTGCATTTGCTGTTCGCTGATATTTTGTGTTCACTGTTGACTTTGTGTTTAATTTCACTGTGAAAATGTCAAAAAGAGCTGCAGGTACCCCTATGGGTAACAATGAGAAAAAGAGAAGGAATCTTCTCTATCAATAATGCAGAAAGTGGAGTTATTGCAGAAGCTTGATCGTGGTGTGTCTGTGCTGCGTCTTACTGAAGGAAAATAGTGTCGGAGCTACCACTGTATATGATTTAAGTAAACAGAAAGACAAGCTACTGAAGTTTTATAGTGACAGTGGCATTCTGTATTTATTCCAATAAGTCATTTACCATGTGTTTGATTTGGTTCATTTGAAGCTGTATATTTTTATGTTTTATTGAATGTTTTTGTTGTAAATAAAATTTATTCTTGTCATTATTCCCTAAACAATACAGTATAACAATTATTTACATAGCATTTACATTGTATTAGGTATTATAAGTAATCTAGAATGATTTAAAGTACATGGGAGGATTTGCATAGGTTTGGTGTGCCGCCGGGTCCTAAAGTCAACCGCACTGAGACAGGTTAAATAAGGGTCTTGAGCATACATGTTTTTTGGTGTTGGGGGGGCGGGTGGGTAGGTTCTGAAATCCAAAAAAATTCTGAAATGCAACTGGCCCCAAGGATTTCGGATAAGGGATTGTGGACCTGTACAACACACACAAAATGCTGGAGAAACTCAGTAGACCAGGCAGTATCTATGGAAAAAAAGTACAGCTAATATTTTGGACAGAGACCCTTTGGCAGGACTGGAGGAAAAAAAATGAGTAGATTTTAAAGGTGGGAGAGAGGAGAGAGAAACAAGGTGATACATGTCTGTAGTGGCGGGTCTGGGTAAGCACATGGTTGAAGTGTTAGAGAGCAGCAGAGATCACAGGGAGCAGTGAGAGAGGGTTTAGAATACTGCTACTTTGAGATGTATCTACCCTGTGCCTTCTGAATTGCTCTCAGAAGCCCCAGCCAATGCAGTTCTGTTATCAGCCCTGCTAGTGTCCCCTTCCAATCAACTTTGACCAGCTCCTCTTTCATGTCTTTGTAATTCCTTCTACTCCACTGTAATACTGATACATCTGACTTTAGCTTCTCCCTCTGATACTGCAGGGTGATTTCTAATCATATTATGATAGTTGCTTCCCATACTTTAAGCTCCTTAATCAAATCTGGTTCATTACACAACACCCAGTCCAGAATTGCCTTTTCCCTAGTGGACTCCTCCCTAAGCTGTTCTAAAAAGCAATCTTGTAGGCATTCTACAAGTGACTCTTGGGGTCCAGCTCCGACCTGATTTTTCCCTGTCTACCTGCATAATGAAATCCCTCATGATCATTGTTTCATTGCCCATTTTATCACAGCTTTTCTACCTGTCATTGTAATTTGTACCCTACATCCTGGCTACTGTATATAACTTTCATTAGGATCTTCATACCCTTTCAGTTTCTTAACTCCATTCACAAAATGCTCGTGTGGTCATTTTCTGAATTGCAGGGGATGCAGCCGAGCCCACACAATTTTTCTTGCAAGACAAACTGCCAGTTTCAGACCAACGTAATAAACTTATAAACTGTTTTCAAAGAATTAACATCCTTCCTCAAATAGCAAGACTGATTATGCATAGAATACTCCAGAACTAAAGTGACCTATTTTGTAATCTCTCAACATCCTCTTCACAACTTACTTTTCAGTTTTATTTTTGTGTCATCACAGTTTAGCAGCCTTACCTTCAGAGCCTCCACCCTTGTCACTTATGTAAATTGTAAAAGGTTAAAGCACACTAACACCAATTCTTGTGGTAAACCATGTGTTATATCTTTCCAATCAGAAAGACCATTTTGATTTATAATTTCCACTTATCAAGACTGGAATCTTACCAACACTGAAATCTCCTGCACCATTGCACTTTTATTTTCCACAGTAACTTATGATAAGGTAGCTTTTCAAATCCTGTGAGGAAATCTGCATAAGGTACATCCACTAGTTATCCTTTATTCACACATGTTCCTTAAATGAACTTCAATGAAATGGTCAAACAATTCAAGTTACAAAAAAAAACAAGTTTGCTATGCTTTGAATTTTGCTGTTAGCTACTGTAATGATGGGTGTTAAGCTAACAGGCTTGTAGCTTCCTCCTTTCCATCTCTTGTGTTTGAATAGATGGAGTGAATTTATTATTTCTCAATCTGATGTAACTTTTCCTTATTTAGACAATTTTGTAAAATTAGAACAAAGCATCAATAACAGTCACTATTTTTAAGATCATAGGATGATGCCGGTTAGGATCTAGAGACTTGTCAGCTTGTTGCACCAACAATTTGCTCAGTAGCGTATCCCCGATGATTACTTTCTCTTAAGTTTCCTGTTTGGTTTTCAGTTTACAGCAGTTTAGAACATGGAACAGTACAGGCCCTTTGGCCCTCAATGTTGTGCCAACCTCTACCCCAAGATCAATCTAATGCTTCCCTCTCGCATAGCCATCCATATTTTGTTCATCCAAGTTCCTATCTAAGAGTCTCTTAAATGTCCCTAATGTATGTGTCTCTACCACCAGCCCTGGCAGAGTGATCTGTGTCTGTGTGTGGTGTGTGTGTTTCAATCACTTTATAATTATGGTCTTTTGTATCAGCCATTTCCTATCAACCATTTCCTCCTCTCTTGTATTAGCCCATGGGGAAGGCATTGGCTGTCCACTCCATCAATGCCTCTTACCAGCCTACACATCTCTATCAAGTCAACTTTTGCTCCCAAGAGAGAAGCATTGGCTCTCTCAAACTTCCCTCATAAGACATACTCCCTAATCCAGTCAACATCCTGTTAAGTCTCCTCTGCATCCTCTTTAAAGCTTCCACATCCTTCCTATAATGGGGTGATCAGAACTAAGCACACCAAGTTTTATAGAGCTGCAACATTACCTCACAGTTCTTGAACTCAGTACCCTGACAAAGAAGGCCAACAGTTCATATGCCTTCCTGACCACCCTATCAACGTGCATGGAAGCTTCGAGGAATCTATCAAGTGTGGATCACTGTTTGTTTATCCTCCCTCCTGTCTAGAGGTTCTGCATCACTTGTCAACCATGGTTCATTCACCCTACAATCCTCTTTCTGCCTCACTGGGACAAACCTATCCAGAACCCCATATAAGTGCTCCCTCAACAATCTCCGTATTTCCATTGTGCATTTCTTTGAGTACATTTGTTGCCAATTTACACTGTCAAGTTCCTGCCTAATAGCATCATAATTCACCCTCTCCAATTAATACTTTTCCATAACACCTGTTTCGATCCCTGTCCAAAGTTGTGGTAAAGTTCAGACAGTTGTTGTCACTGTCTCTGAAATAAACACCCAGCAAGAGATCTGACCAGGTTCATTGCTTAGTACTAGATCCAGAGTGGCTTCTCCTAATCATCCTGTCCAGATATTGTGTCAGGAATCCTTCCTGGACACGCCTAACAAATTCTACTCCATCTAAATCTTTTGCACAAAGGAGGTGCCAATCAATGTTAAGGAACTTGAAGTCATCCATGACACCAACCCTCTTAGTTTTGTGCATCTGAAATCTGTCCCTTGATCTGCTCCTCAATGTCTCTGGTGCTATTGGGGATCTATAGAATAATTTCAGTAGAGTGATAGCTTCCTTCCTGTTTCTGATGTCCACCCCACACTGACTCAGTAGATGTTTCCTCCACAATATCTTCTCTTTTTGCAGCTTGGTAGTATCCGTGATTAGGCATACCATTCCCCCACCTCTTTTACCTCCCTTTGTCTCTTTTGAAGCGTCTAAACTCTAGACTATCCAACAGCCATTTCTACCCTTGTGACAGGATATTACTTCTAGGATATTAACGCTATCCTTAATATTGAAGGCTGATACAAAGTACAGGTTTAAGTCATCTGGCATTTCTTTGCTTTCCATTACAAGTTCTCCAAACTATTTCCATAAGTCTAAAACTCAATGTTAAACTTTAATAATGTATTAAAACTCTTCCATTCATGTCCCCCATCCTTTTTTTACGTTGCTTAATATACTGCCTATTTTCTTCAACTATTATATGAACGTTGGGGCATCCCAGATCACAACTATGTGATTTTATTGGTCTAAACCAAACTTAATTAACAATTAAACCACTGACCCAAAGTGCTGAATATATCTTGACGAAATCTTGGTTCGAGATGCATGAAAACAGTTTCTATCAACTACCTATTATTGGAAAGATAATCATACTCCTGTTAGAGCTGGTACAGACTAACCTTTCTGTATCTGCAGATTTGTTGAACTTTTGCTATATTGAATATTGATTACTTATAGTTTGTTAACCCTCTTCTGGCTTTCCTGGTTTGGCATTCATTTTTCTGGTTTCTAATCATAGTTTCCAGCTGTTGAAATTCATTCTTACAAACTATTTGTCAATGTATGAAATACATTCAGTCACTAGACTTTTTATGCATTTTAAACATCCAGTTTTTCTTGTGAAGAAAAAAACTTATTGAGATACGACAGAACAGAGGTTCCCGTTATCCTTGTGTTTCCTCATAAGAGCCTTCATTAATCAACATAGCATCTTTTGTCATTTTAGCCAGCTATAAAGAGATCCTACTGCTAATCACATGTTCTCTTCCCCATCTCTTTTCACCTTCCACAGGAATACTCCCTTTGACTCCCTGGTCTCTTCATTTCTCCCCGTCCACCCCTCCCTTGCACTTCACTCTTTCCCCTTTCTTATCACTCCCTTCCCTTTGTGATGGCCATCTTGCCTCTCCTCTCTTAATCCTGGTACAGGGTTTCAATCCAAAATGTTGAAAGTTTTCCCACAGATACTGCATGACTGTTGAGTTTCTGCAGTACATTGGTTGTTGCTCCAGTCTCTAGCATCTGCAGTCTCATGTTTCCATTTAATTTCCTCCTGTTTAATAGCTTGTTAACTTAAGCATAAATATTTAAATTAAGCACGAGAATGAATATTACTAAAACTTAAGAATTTTTTCTTTGATTTTAGTGTCTGCTACAGCATTTTACAAGGCACAGCCTGTGATTGAATTCATGTGTGAAGTTTTGGATTTTAAAAATATTGAAGAACAGCAGAAGCCATTAACCGACTCCCAGAGAGTAAAATTTACCAAGGAAATAAAAGGTATTGTAAAAGCTAAATAAGGAATTACAGTTTAACACACTTTAAATTTTTTATACTGTTAAAATTTATGGCAGAAAATTAGATGTAAATTTGAGTTAGTGTCTCAATTTAAGGATATAATTATGTAATCCAGCTTTGAGCAATCACAGAAGTTAAAGCCCAAATGTCAGCATGGAAAACTGTTCAACTAAATGCACAGAATTCACTAACTTATGAATATGTACTTGAATGATTATAAGAACTGTAGGATTATCTTATAAACTTGATGCTGTTCAATAATGTTCTTTAAAGAAAAGAATTTGCTATCCTTAGCCAATGTTTGTCTAGTCCCACATTACACACTGGGTTCTCAGGATAAATGTACAGGTTTCTCCCACTATCTGAAGGTAGAGCGTTCCTATCAAACAGTTCGTAAGCCAGAATGTCGTAAAGTGAATAAGCAATTACCATTTATTAATATGGGAAAAATTTGTGAGTGTTCCCAGACCCAAAAAATAACCTACAAAATCATGCCAAATAACACATAAAACCTAAAATAACAGTAACATATAGTAAGTGCAGGAATGATATGATAAATACACAGCCTATATAAAGTAGAAATACTTTTCTGCAGCACTGTCTAGCGCAGCGGAAATGTCACGGCAGCACTCTCAGTGGAAGCGCTCTCGGCAGAAACACTCTCTCCAGTAACCTTTAAGCTATGAAGCTGCCAAATCATACCAAATAACACACAAAAATACACAGCCTATATAAAGTATGTACAGTGTAGTTTCACTTATCGGAATCTGGAAGACTCCAGTAAATTGCAGTTTCGTCACAGTTAAACACTTATACGAATTCTGCTGGAAACTTTTCGGCAGCTTGAGTATCAACTGAAGCACTCTCTCCGGTAAACGTTAAACTATGAAGCTGCGCTCGCCTCAGAAATCGATCAAACCACCCATGACTACTTTTAAATTCCACTTTCGCAACACTTTCATCACCATCATCCAGTGCTTTCTGTTTCAGCTTATTAAAAAGACTGACTGATTTCTCCTTAAGTATAAGAAAACTTAACGGAACACCACGCTTTGTACACCCATCAATCAATCCACTCAAGCAATAGACTTTCCATTTTATCCATTATTAGATGCCGACTAAGAGAGACCACTTTGCTACGAGCAGAACCAACGGTAACATCGGCAGCTTTCAAAATTCTTTCTCTCTGTGTATAAATAGTGCAAATGGTGGACGCAGGCAAGTTCAACGCACGGACAATGTCCTTACTTCGTTCACCACGATCGAAACGCTTAATTATGTCTAGTTTTACACTAAGTGTAACACCCTTACACCCTTAGGCTTTTCCGATACCTTAGAACTCACCTTGCTAACGGATGCGCAAAATAAATCGAAATAAAGCACGTGCTTTAGCAGTGGCGGCTAGAATGCAGTTCCAGGGGAGGAGCTTGGCTGTTCGGGCACGTGCTGCCTTTTTTCGTAACAGTGAAAACGCCTTCTGTTAGCGAAAACAGGTAACTAATGTAGGTCTTTCGTAACAGCGAGGTGCCGTAAAGTGAACGTTCGGAAAACGGGGGCCACCTGTAGTTGGATATTAAGTGCTACTTTATAGCAGAACAGCCCAAGCTCCAAATCAAATTTGTTAAAAAAAAGACTGTTTTTACTTTACAATTGAAGATTGAAAACTGTACCGTTACTGATTGATCTCTAATTTGGAGAACTTGGCAGATTTTTATCGTTCGTTTAAGAATACTTTTTTCCAGCCAGATTTGCCAGAATGGTATGGCATAGGCTTATGGTCTTTCTGTTTAGTATCTGCTAAATCTTGAGTAGAGGTAGTTAACTTGTGCACCTTCCCATTGTTCAGTCTTACCCCTAGATACTGGTGAGTATGTGAAATACATTGCTGGAGAGAGTGGTGGAAGCAGAGTCACTTAAAGTGTCTTTCTTTTCTTTTTCAATCTTTTTATTAATTTTCAAATTCATAAACATAACTAGTACAAAGAGATTGGGATTGCATTATTGGTAATTAGCATATGCTAATATAAACTGCAGATAACACAAGTATACCAAGCCTCCCAAACTCTTAATGTAATTAAACATGATAAAAAGAAAAGTGAAAAAATGTCAAGAAAAAAAAACCCAAATTAGAAAAAAAGAACTAAACTGGAACTAAACAAAGCTGTGCTATTATATTACATCGGATACAATCATTAATGTCATTAACTCCACTTCTCTGTCCATATATTTAAGGTTAATAAAAAGGATTCAGAAAAGGTTAAGTTACATCATATGAAAGTGTTGAATAACTGGCCACCAAGTCTCTTCAAATTTAACTGAAGGATGAAAAGTGACACTTCTGATATTTTTCTAAATTTAAACAAGATATAGTTTGGGAAAACGATTGAAATGTAGTAGGAGGATTAATCTCTTTCCAATTCAATAAAAATGGATCTTCTAGCCATTAAAGTAACAAATGCAATCATCCGACGGCTGAGGAGGATAAATAGTTATGTTCCATCATTGGTAAACCAAAAATTGTGGTAATAGGATGAGGTTTTAAATCAATACACAGAACTGTTGAAATAGTATCAAAAATGTCATTCCAATATTTTTCCAAATGAGAGCAAGACCAGAACATATGAGTCAAAGAAGCTACTTCAGAATGACATCTATCACAGACAGGACTTATATGAGAGTAAAAACGAGCTAGTTTATCTTTAGACATATGGGCCCTATGCGCCACCTTAAATTGTATCAACACATGTTTAGCACATATAGAGGAAAAGTTAACGAATTGGAAAATTTCCTCCCACTTCTCTATAGGTAAGAGAAGTTGAAGTTCCCTTTCCCATTCATTCTTAATTTTATCAGATACACCTGGCTATATTTTCATAATCATATCATAAATAGTTGCTACTAGATAATGGGGTGTGCTGTTGGGGCACCCTTTGAGAGAAGGGTAGTGGAGTCTGATGTGACCAGAATGAACATTAAATTTTCCTGAATGATATTAGTATCACTTTGCTTTGGAAACTGAAGTAGAAAACCTCAGTTTATTGAAGAAGAACGACACGTAGCAAAGCAAATATAGCTCCTCCTCATTTAACGATGGACACTTTTGATGGCTGTTTGTTGTTTGTCTCTGAACCTGGAGACGTGCATGCCTCTCTTCCTCCTCTTCTCTCATCTTTTTTTGTCCTGACTCTGATCCTGGAGTCGTGTGGCCCTGGCCTTATCCGATTCTTGTTCTCTCCCTCTCCTTGCCACTTCCTGACGACATTTGGTGTCATCTCTTGACCATAATGTCCCCCTTCCCTTTCCACGCAGCTTAATTAGGCTGACCATTTTCTTTTACCCTAATGCTGGATAGAAGATACGAAGCAGTAACACCAAAGGATGCTGATTATTCTTGATGATGTGGTTGGTGCTCTCCTAAATGAATGTGATATAGTCATTGCTGTCCTTTGACTGCAGCAAAGAGTTTTATGGGTGTCTTGAAGTACATCATTACAATAAGATTTAATTATCTCTTATTGATGGGTGACAGTTAGATCTGTCCCAATCCTGCACATGCTGATGGTGATTAGCAGAAAGTGACCCCTGGAAATAGAGCTGCCCTGCCCTTTTGCTCCGGTAGATGTTGCTGCTGAGGCTGGCCGTGTGCATGTGTTGGGCTGTCGCGTCCCGAATTCCATGATGGCAGATTGGCTCTCGAGTTAAAAGGGAGCCTGTTGATTTTTGCTAGTGAGCAATTTTATACGAATGTGTAACCCTGAACTTTGCCTGCATTCTGTAAGTTAGCGCATTTTAATTTGATTTAGCCAAGAAAAGTGCCGTTGTACTGTGCCACTTGCGCTAATTGGAGGTCACAAACAGACAGAGCTTGAGAGTTTTAGTAGTATACAGGTGTCCCCCGCTTTTCGAACGTTCGCTTTACGAAACCTCGCTGTTATGAAAGACCTATGTTAGTTACCTGTTTCGCTAACAGAAGATGTTTTCACTGTTACGAAAAAAGGCAGCGCGCACCCCGAGCAGCCATGCTTCTCCCCCGGAACTGCATTCTAGCCGGCATTGCTTAAACACGTGCCTGTGAGCAGTCGTTAGCAAGATGAGTTCTAAGATATCGGAAAAGCCTAAAAGACCTCATAAGGGTGTTACACTTAGCGTAAAACTAGACATAATTAAGCGTTTCGATCATGGTGAACAGAGGACAAAGTGAGTTTGGCTCGTGGAAGTTGACGAAGATGATGTTGAAGAGGTTTTGGCATCCCATGACCAAGAACTGATAGATGAAGAGCTGATGCAATTGGAAGAGGAAAGGATAACAATCGAAACCGAATGCAGTAGTGAACGGACTGAAAGTGGAGTCGTCCAGGATCTGAATGTAAAACAACTGCAAGAGATTTTTGCTGCAATGATTGCAGAAAAGTATGACTTTAATTTTGAAGGGGTATGTAGGTTTAGGGCATATTTGCAAGATGGTTTGAGTGCTTACAAAGAACTGTATGATAGAAAACTGTGTGAGACTAAGCAGTCAAGCATACTGTCGTTTTTCAAGCCTTCCACATCAGCCACAGCAGACGACGAATCTCGATCTTCGACATCGAGGCAGGCAGACATAGAAGAAGATGGCCTGCCTGCCCTGATGGAAACAGACGACGATGAGATGACACCCTCGAGTCCCACCACTCCAACCTCTGGGCTGCAGACCAATACATTGCTGCGGAGAATGCAGTGGTAGCCAGGACGCACCCAACACATCTTTAAGAAAAAAGCCGAAATAAATAAGTTAATTACTTAGGTGCCACCCGGCACGTAAATGTCGGCCCAGATCAGAGGCGATTGCAACAGCATATCTATATTAGTGAACACATAGACAAATTAAAGCTAAACTTTGAAATGCTGATTGGATTACAGCTTGAATCTTGCATTCTTGGTGCCAGCTTCATGAATTGTTAAAGACTGAGCAGAGGTACAGAGAATGAGGGAGTTTAAGGGAAAGGATGGAGAAGCTGAGATTGTTGTCCTTGGAGGAGATAAGGTTGGAGAAAATATTTGATTGGATTCTTCAAAACAATGACCAGTTTCAATGGGGGTAAATAGCAGCATTTTGCACTGACTAAAGTTGTAGATTCACTGAGATGACAGGAAATGCTTTATAGATGGCGAGTTATGATCTGCTTTGCTTGAATATTGTCAAAACACTTTCAGTTAGAACTTTAAAAAGGAAATTTGAATAACACTTCAGCCCTACAGGGATAGAGTGCAGAATTCTAATTGTTAAATACTGATGCCAAGAAGCTGGCATTAGTGCAATAAACTGAATGCACTCTTGTGTGGTACTTAATATCTCTGAGCGCTATATTAGTATTTAGTCTACCATCTGAAAAACTCTTGATTTAATTCTGTTTAGGACTTAAGGTGGAAATAACTCATTGTGGACAAATGAAGAGAAAGTATCGAGTGTGCAATGTTACTAGAAGGCCTGCAAGCCATCAAACGTAAGACACTTAACATAAATGGATTGTTGCATTGAATTTATTTTCAATCTTCAAACGTAAGTCATTCTTGGGATTGAATTAGCCAATGTGGATATGTTTAAGTGAAATTAACTATTTGACTAAGTACAGTGAAGTTATGTATTAATCTCTAAGAAATTGTAAATACAAGCAGTTGTAGGACTGTGACTGGACTCATTTCCAATACAGTGTAAAACTAAAGCTGATCGTAACTAATTCCTAGTTGTGGTAACAGAACAACGATGTTTTGACATTTGAGAACTTTCTGGCATGTTATTCTTATAACCTTTTCTAATTAAAAGGTCACTTTAAATAGGAATTCTGTTTATTTGTTAATTATCATGTTTCCTAAAGTATATTTAATTTTTTTAAATTGATTTTGTGGTATTGGTAAGTCTTATTTTCTGTTTTTTTTTTAATTTCTGTAGATTCCCACTTCAACAGGAGAATGGGCAGACTGTTGAATGCACAGTAGCACAATATTTCAAGGATAAGCACAAACTAAATCTACGCTATCCTCATTTACCATGTCTACAAGTTGGACAGGAACAAAAACACACTTATCTTCCCCTTGAGGTAAGTTAGTTATTTCATGCACAGCTTTAAGTCAACCTTCATAGTAAAATATAATGTGGTAGTTTATACATTAAGTGTGATAAATGCAATAATTACAAATTTTACTAATCTAAAATTTGTACTGTCTTTACAGGTAGTATTTCAGCTTGCCCTTAAACCTTCTATCTCCATCTTAGTTTTCTTTGTCACGTTTGGCGCTGCTTTAGTTAACATCCCAGTAATGTGTACTTTGACAATATTGCTGGAAGCTGGTTCACAAATGTAATTGGAGACCTTACAGGCAGGACTGTCTCATCTGATCTATCCCTCTGACAGCACCATTTAGATTGCAAATTGAATTGAAAGTAAATTGAGTGTCCATTCATTTTGATGCAGAATGTTATGTTCAACATTAGAAAAATGGAGTAAAATTCAGTAAACAGTGACAATTTTTTTTAACTATTCAGTTTATCAAAGATTTGCCATTTTAAACATATAACCATATAACAATTACAGCACGGGAACAGGCCATCTTGGCCCTTCTAGCATGCCGAACTCCTCCTCTCACCTAGTCCCACTGACCTGCACTCAGCCCATAACCCTCTATTCCTTTCCTGTCCATATATCTATCCAATTTAACTTAAAATGACAACATCGAACCTCCTCAACCACTTCTGCTGGAAGCTTGTTCCACACAGCTACCACTCTCTGAGTAAAGAAGTTCCCCCTCATGTTGCTCCTAAACTTTTGCTCTTCAACTCTCAACTCATGTCCTCTTGTTTGAATCTCCCTCACTCTCAATGGAAAAAGCCTATCCACGTCAACTCTATCTATCCCCTTCATAATTTTAAATACCTCTATCAAGTCCCCCCTCAACCTTCTACGCTCCAAAGAATAAAGACCCAACTTGTTCAACCTTTCTCTGTTACTTAGGAGATGAAACCCAGGCAATATTCTAGTAAATCTCCTCTGTACTCCCTCAATTTTATTGACATCTTTCCTATAATTCGGTGACCAGAACTGTACACAATACTCTAAATTTGGCCTTACCAATGCCTTATACAATTTCAACATTACATCCCAACTCCTATACTCAATGCTCTGATTAATAAAGGCCAGCATACCAAAAGCTTTCTTCACCACCCAATCCACATGAGATTCCACCTTCAGGAAACTATGCACCATTATTCCTAGATCCCTCTGTTCTGCTGCATTCTTCAATGACCTATTATTTACCATGTATGTCCTATTTTGATTAGTCCTACCAAAATGTAACATGCAACATTAATTTCTATTAGTCGTAGATATTTATTTCCATTCACACTAAAATAGATACTGATGAAGAGACATTAAATTGAAATGTTAACTTGTTTCTACAAATGCTATCTCACCTTTATACTGTTTTCCAATATTTCTTGTCTTTTATTTCTGCAATTTTATAATTGCTGTAAAATGCTGTAAAAGGGTTTTAATGGCAATTATAATTGGTTTTATCACAGGTGTGTAATATTGTAGCTGGACAGAGATGTATAAAAAAGCTGACAGACAATCAAACCTCGACTATGATTAGAGCCACTGCTAGATCTGCACCAGACAGACAAGATGAGATCAGTAAACTGGTGAGTTGATTATTTTGGGAGATATCTTTATGGCATACTGTGATCGTTGAAAGTTACTGGAAAACATAATCTAATTGATTTGGAGCACAGAACGGTACAGTACAGAACAGGCTCTTCAGCTCACACTGTTGTGCTGCCACTTTAACCTTCACCAAGATCAACCTAACCCTTCTCTCTCATATTGCTATCTATTTTTCGTTCATCCATGGCCCTATCTAAGGATCTTAAATGCCCCTAATGTATCTACCTCTACCACCATATCTGGCAACACATCCCATGCATGTATCACACTCTGTAAATGAAAAAAAAACTACCTCTGACACATCTACCCATACTTTGCTCCCAAAACCTTAATGTTATTCCCCTTTGTGATAGCCATCCTGTCGTGGGTGAAAAATGGCTCTGGCTGTCCACTCGATCTTTGCTTCTTATCATTGTACACCTCTATGAAGTCACCTCTTATTCTCCTCTCCAAAGAGAAAAGCTCTAGATTGTGCAGACTTTCCTCATAAGACAGACTTTCTAATCCAGGTAAATTTCTGCATCCTCTCTAAAGCATCCACAACTTTTCTATAATGAGGCAACCAGACTGAACACAGTACAGGTGTCCCCCACTTTTTGAACGTTCGCTTTACAAAAAACCTACATTAGTACTCTGTTTTCACTAACAGAAGGTATTTTCACTGTTACGAAGAAAGGCAGCGCGCAAAAAAAATCAGCGCGCGATAAAAGGCAGCGTGCGCCCCGAGCAGCCGCTCTTCCCTGGATTCATAACTGCAATCTCGCCGGCATTGCTTAAACACATGCCTGTGAGCAACCGTTTGCAAGACGAGTTATAAAGTATCAGAAAAGCCTGAAAGAGCTCGTAAGGGTGTTGCACTTAGCGTAAAACTAGACATAATTAAGCGTTTTGATCGTGGTGAACGAAGTAAGGACTAAGTGAGTTTGGCTTGTGGAAGCTGACAAAGATGATGTTGAAGAGGTTTTGTCATCCCATGACCAAGAACTGATAGATGAAGAGCTGATGCAATTGGAAGAGGAAAGGATAACAATTGAAACCGAATGAGTAATGATAAAGTACGACTTTAATTTTGAAAGAGTACGTTGGTTTAGGGGATAGTTGCAGGATGGTTTGAGTGCTTACAAAGAACTGTATGATAGAAAAATGCGCGAGGCACAGCAGTCAAGCAAGCTTTCCACATCAGCCGCAGCAGACGACGAACTTCGCCCTTCGACATTGAGGCGGGCAGTCATAGGAGAAGATGAGCTGCCTGCTGTAATGGAAACAGATGACGAGATGACACCCCAGTGTCCCACCACCCCAACCCCCACGCCACGGACAGATACCGATTCATGGAGAATGCAGCGGTAGCCAGGAGGCACACAGCACATCTTTAAGAAAAAAGCCAAAATAAACAAGTTAATTAATTAGGTGCTGCCCGGCACGTAATTGTCGGCCCAGATCAGAGGCAATGCAATCGGCATCTGGGCGGACAATTACGTGCCGGGCGGCACCTAATTAATTAGCATGTTTATTTTGGCTTTTTTCTTAAAGATGTGCTGTGTGCCTCCCAGCTACTGCTGCATGCTTCACGGATCGATATCGGTCGCTGCCTGGAGGGTGGGGGCCACTGCACCACCCGAACCTCCAACAACTCAGCCTAACACACCACCATCAGTGTGCTCTGCGCTTTCCAGATTCCCGTAAGTGATACTACACTGTACATACATTATTTCTACTTCATATGGCCTGTGTATTTTTACATGTTATTTGGTATGATTTGGCAGCTTCGTAGCTTAAAGGTTACTGGAGAGCGTTTGTGCCGTGCTTTTGCCGACGGTGCTTGCGTGAGATTTTCGCTACAGAGAACGGTTCAGGCAATGATTGTGGAAAAGTATTTCTACTTTATATCAGCTGTGTATTTATCATATCATTTCTGCTTTTACTATATGTTACTGTTATTTTAGGTTTTATGTGTTATTTGGCATGATTTGGTAGGTTATTTTTGGGTCTGCGAACGCTGACAAGTTTTTCCCATATAAATAAATGCTAATTGCTTCTTCGCTTTACGACATTCTGGCTTATGAACCGTTTCATAGGAATGCTCTACCTTCGGATGGCGGGGGAAACCTGTATTCCAATTGTGGCCTAACCAGAGTCTTATACAACGGCAACATTACCTTGTGGTTCTTGAACTCAGTCAGTCAAGTAACAAGGGCCTTCTTAACCACCCTATCACTGGCACTGTAACTTTGAGGATTCGATGGATATGGACCCCAAGATCACTCTGTTCCTCCATACTGTTAAGAATCCTGCTGTTAATCCTTTATTCTGCCTTCAAATTCAGCCTTCTAAAGTGAATCACTTCACACTTTTTCTCGATTGAATTGACTTTATTTCTTACATCCTTCACATACATGAGTAAAAATCTTTGCATTATGCCTCA
The DNA here is from genome assembly GCF_030028105.1 of Mobula birostris. Classification (NCBI taxonomy): domain Eukaryota; kingdom Metazoa; phylum Chordata; class Chondrichthyes; order Myliobatiformes; family Myliobatidae; genus Mobula; species Mobula birostris. Next base: position 93,109,226 of record NC_092370.1, on the reverse strand, counting down.
GTCTAAATGTGCAATCATGGTAATATGTAATACACACGTTTGTAATTTATAATAAATAGAACAGTCAATGTAATATGGAGTACACTCAAATCAGTGTGAGTTGATCACTGTGATGGCCTGGTGGAAGAAGCTGTTCGGGAGCCTATTGATCCTGGCTTTTATGCTGCGGTACTGTTTTCCGGATGGTAGCAGCTAGAATAGATTGTGGTCGGAGTGACTTGGGTCCCCAATGATATGACGGGGCCTTTTTACACACCTGTCCTTGTAAATGTCCTGAATCATGGGAAGTTCACAACTACAGATGCGATGGGCTGTCCGCACCACTCTCTGCAGAGTCCTGCGATTAAGTGGGGTACAGTTCTCATACCAGGCAGTGATGCAGCCAGTCAGGATGCTCTCAATTGTGCCCCTGCAGGAAGTTCTTAGGATTTGGGGGCCCATACCAAACTTCCTCAACCGTCTGAGGTGAAAGAGGCACTGTTGTGCTTTTTTCACCACACAGCTGGTGTGCACAGACCACGTGAGGTCCTCGGTGATGTGGATGCCAAGGAACTTAAAGCTGCTTACCCTCTTAACCCCAGATTCATTGATGTCAGTAGGGGTTAGCCCGTCTCCATTCCTTCTGTAATGCACAAGCAGCTCCTTTGTTTTTGCGACACTGAGGGAGAGGTTGTTTCCTTGACACCACTGTGTCAGAGAGATGACTTCTTCCCTGTAGGCCAATCAATGTAGTGTCATCAGCAAACTTAATTAGCAGATGAGAGCTGTGGGTGGTGACACAGTCATGGGTATACAGGGAGTAAAGAAGGGGATTTAGTACACAGCTGTGAGGGGCTCCTGTGTTGAGAGTCAGGGATGGAGGTGAGAGAACCCACTCCTACCACCTGCCGGCAATCTGACAAGAAGGCCAGGATCCAGCTGCACAAGGCAGGGTCAACGCTGAGGTCTCCGAGCTTCCTGTCGAGCCTGGATGGAATTATGGTGTTGAATGCCGAACTATAGTCCAAAAACAGCATTCTCACATAAGCATCCTTCTTCTCCAGGTATGTAGAGCAGTGGCTGTTGTGTCATCTGTCAATCGATTGTGTCAGCAGGCAAATTGTAAGGGGGTCCAGTTTAGGTGGTAGCATGCTGCAGATGTAGGCCTTGACGAGGCTCTCAAAGCATTTGCTTATTATTGAGGTGAGTGCGACAGGACGGCAGTCGTCCAGGCATGTTACCTTGGTCTTTTCTGGTACAGGGACAATGGTGGATTCAGTGGCCTCAGCCTCAGATGACCAGGTTGCAGGTTGTAGCGGTGGCTTTGCTTGGATGCTTAAGAGTTAGCGACATTGAACTGTGCATAAAAGTGATTGAACTTATCTGGGAGAGAGGTCATGATGTTGGCGGCACCATTAGGTTTGGCTTTGAAGTCTGTGATGGTATGCAACCCTCGCCACAAGTCACGTGTGCTATTCGTTGTGAATCTTGACTCAATGTTGTCCCAGTATTATTGTTTCGCAGCCTTGATAGCTTTGCGCGGACCTTAGTTGCTTTTCTTGAGCTCCTGATAGCTGGCAGCGTAAGTTCTGTGTGGCGCGGTAAGTGCTGCTCACACAGAATGATTAATCCAGGGTTTCTGGTTTGGGAAGACCCTGACCGACTTCTAGGGGAGAACGTCGTTGATGCACTTCCAGATGAAGCATTTGACTCCATCCATGAACTCCATCTGCTATTTCTTAGCCCAGCTTTGCATTCTATCAATGTCCTGTTGTAAGGTACAACAACCTTCTCAACTATCCACAGCACCTCCAGTCTTTGTGTCATCCATATACTTAATAACCCATCTTTACACTTCCTAAACTAAGTAATTTATAAAAATCACAAAAGGCAGAGGTCCCAGAACAGATACTTATGATATACCATTGGTGACTGACCTCCAGGCAGAATACGCTCCATTTACTAGTACAATCTGCCTTCTGTTGGCAAGCCAATATTGAATCCATGTGTATCATGTCCCCTGGCTTTCTGAATGAACCTGCCATGGTGAACCTTGTCAAATACCTTACTGAAATCCATATACACACATCCACTGCTCTGTCATCATCTATAGTTTCAAAAATAGTTTGTGAACCCTTTGCAGTTATCTGGTTTTGTACATTAATTACTCATAAAATGTGTCTGATCTTCATCTAAGTCACAGTAATAGATCTACCTAAACTAATAACAAAAAATTATATTTTTCACACCTTTATTGAACACATTGTTTAATGATTCACAGTCCAGCTAGAGAAGTACGTGAAACTTGTACTTAATAACTGGTCGAACCTCCTTTAGCAGCAGTAATCTCCACCAGTTATCCTGTAGCTGCTGATCAGAGTTGCACATTGGCAAGGAGAAATCTCAGACCATTCCTCCATACTGTTTCAGTTCATCAATATTTCTGAAATGCCTTGCATGAACAGACCTCTTCAGGTAATGCTACAGCATGTCAGTTGGGTTAAGGTCTGGACTCTGACTTGGCCATTCCAAAACACAAATTTTCTTATTTTTAAATCATTCTGTTGTTGTTTTACTCTTGTGTTTTGGAGCATTGTCTTGTTGCGCCATCCAACTTCTATTAAGTTTCAGCTGATGGTCTGGTATTCTGACACTCACCTGTAAAAAGTGATGATACAATTTTGAATTTGTTGTTTCCTCAACAATTGCAAGCTGTTCATGCCTTGAGGTATCAAAGCAGCCCCAACCTATGGTGCTTTTTCCACCGTGCTTCACAGTTGGGATGAGGTTTGGTATTGATGTGCAGTGCCCTTTTCCCTCCAAACTAACGGCAAGACAGAGTTCAACTTTTGTCCCATCTGTCCACAGAACATTGTCCCAGAAGCATTTTGGAATATCCAGGTGCTCTTTTGCAAACCTGAGATGTGCAGCAATTTTTTTTTTGAGAGCAGTAGTTTCCTCTGTGGTGTCCTTCCATGAACACCATTCTTGTTCAGTGCTTTACTTATAGTGGGCACATGAACAGAGACTTTAGCAAGTTCTAGAGATTTCTCCAGGTCTTTTGCTATTACCCTTGGGTTCTTTTTCACCTCCTTCAGTATTGCACGTTGTGTTCTTGGCGTAATCTTTGCACAATGCCCACTACTAGGGAGAGTAGCAACAGTAAGGAGTTTCCTTCATTTGCAGACAATTTCTCTTGCTCTGTGCTGATGAACATTCAGGTCTTTATAAATGTTTTTGTAGCCTTTTCTAGCTTCATACATTTCTGCTAAGGCCCTCTGAAAATTGTTTTGATCGAGGCATGGTGCACATAAGCAGATCTTTCTTGAGAAGAGCAGGCTCTGTCAGTAACCTGACTTTGTGTGTCTTTTTCATAGGACAGAGCACCTCTACAACCCACACCTCCAATCTCATCTCATTGTTTAGTCCAAATATCTTTTGTCGAAGGCATTACTCTAGAGGTTTACATACTTTTTCAAACCTAGACTGTGATTGTTTAAATGGTATGCTCAGTATTGATGAGAAGTAGTACAATTATTTGTGAGTTATTAGTTTAGGCAGATTGTGTTTGTCTACTATTGTGACTTGGATGAAGATCAGACCATATTTTATGAGTAATTCAGAAAACCAGCTAACTGCAAAGGGTTCACAACTGTTCTTTTGCAACTATATATGTTTTGTCACTTCCTCAAATAATTCAGTCAAACTTATGAGGCATGTCCTGCTCCTCACAAAGCCACGTTGAAGATCCGTAATCAGTCTCTTTTTCCAAATGCTCATAAATCCTGCCTCTAAAAATCCTCTCCAATACCTGCCCACCACTGACATCCCTAATACCTTTCTTGAACGAAGCAATCTCTTCCCTCATTTTTCACAGTAACAATGTATATCCTGTCCAGTCCCAGGGACTTAACTATTCAAATGTACTAGCATATGCTCTTAATGTCAATATCTTCTGGCATATCAACCGGCTCTACGCTGCCCTCGTGTTTGTCAGGATCCCTTTCACTGGTGAAAACTGAAGCAAAGTACTCATTATGGATCTCTCCCATCTCCTCTGACTCCAGGCACATTTATCCTTGATTAGTCCTACCTTTATTCCTGTTCTTCACGTTTGTGTAGAACGCCTGGGGCTTTCCTTAAGCCTACCCACCAAAGTCTCTTTTAGCTTATGTCTTCTTCTCACTCTCCTAAATCTATCCTTAGGCTCCTCCCTGGCTACTTTGTTACTCCCAACAACCCTGTCTAATTCTTCCTTCCTTGCTGCTTGCTTTCTTTTTTTCTTGACTAGATGTTCTACATCCCTTGGATCTCTTGAATCATGCTTCCTTCACCCTACCATCCTTACTTCAATGGGACAAATCTATCCAGAATCCTAGGAAACCTCATTTTGGTTGTGAATTTCCGTAAAGTTCATTGGCTGTCAATTGCTGCTCTGAGATTCCTGCCTAATAGCATCATAATTCACTCTTCCCCATAAATATTTTCTCATACCACCTGCTCCTGTCTCTGTTCACGGCTGTGGTAAAGGTCAGTAAGTTGTGGTCACTGTCTCTGAAATGCTCACACACCTGATTAAGTTCATGCCTAGTACCAGATCCAGTTTGGCCTGTCCATTGAAACCGTTTGCACTGAGGTGTCAATCAATATTAGGGACGTTGAAGTCACCCCTGATAACAACCCTGTTTAGTTTATTTTCCCAATTTTAAAAACAGCTAGAGTTGATGTTTTAATCCCATTAACGGTGAAAAATGAGCAATCATGTTTGTTGCATGTGTTAATAACAGATAGATAAAAATATTTTCCATTTTGCCCAGTGTGTTCTGGTAAGCCAAGGACTGCTTGTGGTTATAGCCAATTTTTCACTGATTGCACTTAATTTGTGTGGATTCCTAAGTGAGAATTCTGTTCCTGAGAATCTACCTGATGACTGAAGCATGAGATCATCCTGACAGCACAGCAGTCATGTAGAGCATGGAGGAACGAAACAAACCCCTTTAAATAAAATGGTTTGTAGGTGGAAATGAACCTGATGCGTTTGATAACCATACTCTTAGTCTTCAGACCTGTCAAAAATAGGTAGGAGAATGCAAGGTATTGAAGTTTGCCGATGACATTAAAAGGGCCACAAGAGAATGTTGTGCTGACGGTATTGCAGCTCAGCAATGAATTGAAGATGCATTGATTAAATGGGTGAGAACTTGATTGACAAATGGAGTTTAATGTGGTAATGTTTGAGATCATGACCTTCAGTAAGAGGTAGCAAAAGGCAGATTATTCTGAATGGAGACTGCTTGGTGTATTGTGCCAGTGCAGCCAGTAGTTAAGGCAATTTGCATATTGGACTTTGTTGCAAGTGGGTTACAGTTTAGAAGTGGGCAAGTTTTGTTACCAATGTGCAGTTTGTTGGTGAGGCCATTACCTGGAGCACTGTGCACAGTTAAGAAAAGATGTAGCGTTGGAGTCCATCCAATGTAAATTCACCTGGCTAATTCCTGGGATGATAATTAAAAGAGGCTTAATGTGTTGGTTATGTATTCCAGGAAATTTAGAATGAGGGATGATCTTACTGAAATGCAGAAGGTCCTGGTGTGTTATGGTAGGGTCAATATTGCTAAGCTTCCCCTAGTGGGAGAGTCTTAATGAGGGTACATAGGTACTAATCAATTAAAGCCAACATGATTACTGATTTCCCTAAACAGATACAGGTGTTCCCCGCTTTTCAAACGTTCGCTTTACGAAACCTCGCTGTTACAAAAGACCTACATTGTTACCTGTTTTTGCTAACAGAAGGTGTTTTCACTGTTACAAAAAAAGGCAGCGCGCACCCCGAGCAGCCAAGCTCCTCCCCTGGAACTGCATTCTCGCCGGCATTGCTTAAACACGTGCCTTTGAGCAGCCGTTAGCAAGATGAGCTCTAAGGTATCGGAAAAGCCTAAAAGAGCTCGTAAGGGTGTTACACTTAGTGTAAAACTAGACATAATTAAGCATTTCGATCGTGATGAACGAAGTAAGGACAAGCAACACACATCAAAGTTGCTGGTGAACACAGCAGGCCAGGCAGCATCTCTAGGAAGAGGCGCAGTCGCCGTTTCGGGCCGAGACCCTTCGTCAGGACTAACTGAAGGAAGAGTGAGTAAGAGATTTGAAAGTTGGAGGGGGAGATCCAAAATGATAGGAGAAGACAGGAGGGGGAGGGATGGAGCCAAGAGTTGGACAGGTGATAGGCAAAAGGGATACGAGAGGATCATGGGACAGGAGGTCCGGGAAGAAAGACGGGGAAGGGGGAACCAGAGGATGGGGAAGGGGTATATTCAAAGGGACAGAGGGAGAAAAAGGAGAGTGAGAGAAAGAATGTGTGCATAAAAATAAGTAACAGATGGGGTACGAGGGGGAGGTGGGGCCTAGCGGAAGTTAGAGAAGTCAATGTTCATGCCATCAGGTTGGAGGCTACCCAGACGGAATATAAGGTGTTGTTCCTCCAACCCGAGTGTGGCTTCATCTTTACAGTAGAGGAGGCCGTGGATAGACATGTCAGAATGGGAATGGGATGTGGAATTAAAATGTGTGCCACTGGGAGATCCTGCTTTCTCTGGCGGACGGAGCATAGGTGTTCAGCAAAGCGGTCTCCCAGTCTGCGTCGGGTCTCGCCAATATATAAAAGGCCACATTGGGAGCACCGGGCGCAGTATATCACCCCAGCCGACTCACAGGTGAAGTGTTGCCTCACTTGGAAGGACTGTTTGGGGCCCTGAATGGTGGTAAGGGAAGAAGTGTAAGGGCATGTGTAGCACTTGTTCCGCTTACACGGATAAGTGCCAGGAGGGAGATCAGTGAGGAGGGATGGGGGGACGAATGGACAAGGGAGTCGCGTAGGGAGTGATCCCTGCGGAATGCAGAGAGAGGGGGGAGGGAAAGATGTGCTTAGTGGTGGGATCCCGTTGGAGGTGGCGGAAGTTACGGAGCCCGTTGGAGGTGGCGGAAGTTACGGAAGTTAAGCACATCTTTCCCTCTCCCCCCCTGCATTCCGCAGTGATGTGGCCTTTTATATATTGGCGAGACCCGACGCAGACTGGGAGACCACTTTGCTGAACACCTACGCTCTGTCCGCCAGAGAAAGCAGGATCTCCCAGTGGCCACACATTTTAATTCCACATCCCATTCCCATTCTGACATGTCTATCCACGGCCTCCTCTACTGTAAAGATGAAACCACACTCAGGTTGGAGGAACAACACCTTATATTCCGTCTGGGTAGCCTCCAACCTGATGGCATGAACATCGACTTCTCTAACTTCCACTAATGCCCCACCTCCCCCTCGTACCCCATCTGTTACTTATTTTTATACACACATTCTTTCTCTCACTCTCCTTTTTCTCCCTCTGTCCCTCTGAATATACCCCTTGCCCATCCTCTGGTTCCCCCCCCCCCCCCCGTCTTTCTTCCCGGACCTCCTGTCCCATGATCCTCTCGTATCCCTTTTGCCTATCACCTGTCCAGCTCTTGGCTCCATCCCTCCCCCTCCTGTCTTCTCCTATCATTTTGGATCTCCCCCTCCCCCTCCAACTTTCAAATTCCTTACTCACTCTTCCTTCAGTTAGTCCTGACGAAGGGTCTCGGCCTGAAACGGAGACTGCGCCTCTTCCTAGAGATGCTGCCTGGCCTGCTACGTTCACCAGCAACTTTGATGTGTGTTGCTTGAATTTCCAGCATCTGCAGAATTCCTGTTGTTTGCGAAGTAAGGACAAAGTGAGTTTGGCTTGTGGAAGTTGACGAAGATGATGTTGAAGAGGTTTTGGCATCCCATGACCAAGAACAGATAGATGAAGAGCTGATGCAATTGGAAGAGGAAAGGATAACAATCGAAACCAAATGCAGTAGCGAACGGACCAAAAGTGAAGTCGTCCAGGAACTGAACGTGAAGCAATTGCATGAGATTTTCGCTGCAGTGATTGCAGAAAAGTATGACTTTTAATTTTAAAAGGGTACATAGGTTTAGGGCATATTTGCATGATGGTTTGGGTGCTTACAAAGAACTGTATGGTAGAAAAATGCGCGAGGCTAAGCAATCAAGCATACTGTCATTTTTCAAGCCTTCCACAGCAGATGACGAACTTCGACCTTTGACATCGGGGCAGGCAGACATTGAAGAAGATGACCTGCCTGCCCTGATGGAATCAAGCAACGACGAGATGACACCCCAGCGTCCCACCACTCCAACCCCCAGGCTGCGGACTGATACATTGCTGCGGAGAATGCAGCGGTAGCCGGGACGCACCCAACACACCTTTAAGCGAAAAGCCGAAATAAACAAGCTAATTAATTAGGTGCCGCCTGGCACGTAAATGTTGGCCCAGATTAGAGGTGATTGCCAATTGCATCGCCTCTGATCTGGGCTGACATTTATGTGCTGGGCGGCACCTAATTAATTAGCTTGTTTATTTCGGCCTTTTTCTTAAAGATGTGCTGCGTGCGTCCCGGCTACCGCTGCACCACTGTATGCTTCGCGGATCGGTATCGGTTGGCGGCCTGGAGGTTGGGGACCACTGCACCACCCCAACCTCCAATGACTCAGCCTAACACACCATCATCAGTGTGCTCGGTGCTGTCTTCCCAAATCCAGAAAGTGATACTACACTGTACATACATTATTTCTACTTTATATAGGCTGTGTATTTTTATGTGTTATTTGGTATGATTTGGCAGCTTCATAGCTTAAAGGTTACTGGAGAGAGAGTTTCTGCGAGAGCGCTTGCGTGAGATTTTCGCTACGGAGAATAGTGTGGCAATGATTGTAGAAAAGTATTTCTACTTTATATAGGCTGTGTATTTATCATATCATTCCTGCTTTTACTATTTGTTGCTGTTATTTTAAGTTTTATGTGTTATTTGGCATGTTTTGGTAGGTTTTTTTTGGGTCTGCGAACGCTTACAAATTTTTCCCATATAAATAAATGGTAATTGCTTCTTCAGTTTACGACATTCTGCTTTATGAACCGTTTCGTAGGAACGCTCTACCTTCGGATGGCAGAAGAAACCTGTACCACATTAGTAGAGCCCCTGGATTCCCCTACTGCAGAAGTTTGTGGAGATAAGATGATTAGATGTATTTAAAACAGTGGCAGGTAAATTTTGAAAAATTGAGACTCTGAGTACTTGGGGCTGTGGCACAGGAGTGGAGTTGAAACCTGGAGTAGTTCACTGATTGAATAGCAGGAAAGTCTTGAGGGGCTAGGTGGCCTGTCCTTTTTTCTTGTGTTTACAATCTAGGAACCCAAACAATCCTTCAAGGTGAAGCAGTGATCACTTGTACATTTTTCCAATCTAGTGTACTGTATTTGCTGTCATTATTTAGGTAGATTTGCTTTGCAGAAATCAAGTGTGGATTGAACTCTACTCAGCATTATTCTGGGAAGGATAACACTAGTAGGACTGGAGTTGTTTGAGAAGATGGGTAATTGCCATCACTTGAGGGAATTAGAATAGACAATAAATGCTTTCTTTCCAGCAATACCTACTACTCATGAATATTAACATTCCATTTATATAACAATTAAGTTTTTATTGATTAGTCCTTTGGCAGGCCTAAGATATTTCTAACTTTACGTTTAAAACATTTTGCACACTCCTTTCCAATATTATTTTTCCTTTCAGATGAAAAGTGCTAGCTTTAATGCTGATCCATATGTTCGGGAATTTGGAATAGGAGTGAGAGATGACATGACGGATGTTCCAGGTCGAGTTCTTCAGGCACCTTCCTTGTTGTATGGTGGTCGGGTATGGACTTCTATATTGTTAAATTAGCTTGTTTTCTCTCGTAACTTTGAAAATAAGATATTAATCTTGAAGCAATATATTCAGTTCAGTACATGTGTGATATGAATGTGCCAGCTTTTGTAACAAAGCTTCCTTCTGTGTCCTTGGAAAATGTCTTCCTGGTATGACTTCCCTATATTTTCACTCACACTTTGTGTTAAAGGTATAAGGAACGAGAGAGAATGTTATATAATAAGTGTTAATGGTATAATGCACCAGAGAGAATGTTATAATGCTAAGCAGTTTTGCCAGAAAATAATTTGTGATCAATTTCATAAATCATTAACCTGCATGTATTATAACAATTGTTTAGAGATTAGTTATGAAATCATCTAGATCACAAAAATTAGCTGCTGGAATAATAATAATATATTGTATACATTGCTGTCAAGTTGAACTTCTATTCTTCGCCTGTTTTGTAAATTTGTTTTTAATTGAAATTAATTACTTGTATATTGTATTTGAACCTTCCCAGTTAAAAGGTTGAGAACAAAAATGCTCATGGTTGCAATTCCTTAAAATAATGTATACCGTTGCTTTGAAATAATCCTGATATTTATATTGCTTTCTAATTTTTATTTGTTGCAGAACAAGACAATTGCTACTCCCATTCAAGGTGTATGGGATATGCGAGGTAAACAATTTCATACAGGCATTGAAGTCAAAGTTTGGGCCATTGCCTGTTTCGCTCCACAGAGGCAGTGCAGAGAAGACACACTCAAGTAAGAAATATTGTTAATCCACAGCATTTGTAACTTAAATGCATAAAGTTAAACAGAACAGCAATATGGACACTTGAATGTTGTTACACATCTTTCTATTAGATTAATAAATACAAGGTGAGAATCCATCTGAGGCTAGGTGGTGGAGAGAGCTTCCACCTAAATGTTGAAGTAGGTTATATGTAATTGGTAAAGAGTTATACATATTTTATACAAGTTCTGCAGTTCTGGTCACCTAACTATAGGAAGGATACCAGTAAGATTGAAAGTGTGCAGAGAAGATTTACTAGGATGTTGCCGGGTCTTGAGGAGTTGAGTTACAGGGAAAGATTGAACAGGTGAGGACTTTATTCCTTGGAGTGTAGAAGAATGAGGGGAGATTTGATAGAGGTTTACAAAATAATGAGGGGAAGAGACAGAGTCAAGAGAGGACACGGCTTTAGGGTGAAAGGGGAAAGATGTAGGGGTAACATTAGGGGGAACAACTTCACTCAGAGTGGTGGGAGTGTGGAATGAGCTGCCATCTGACGTGGTAAATGCAGGCTCACTCTTAAGTTATAAGAATAAATTGGATAGATACATGGATGGGAGAAGTCTGGAGGGTTATGGACTGGGTGCGGGTCAATGGAACTAGTGGAATAAAGGTTCAGCACAGACTAGGAGGGCTGAATGGCCTGTTTTTCTGCGCTGTAGTGTTCTGTGGTTCTAAGTAAAACTTGTAATTTGTGAGGCGTACACTACGTACAGCAAAGGATTTGGGAGCTGGGGTTCAAACTTTGTACCCTGACTTAATCCAGTTATGTTATATGGCTCAGAATGTTGGGACAATATCTAGTAACATGAAACGAATTGTAGCAGCAGAGATGTGGTTTTTGAAGAGGATGCAAAGAATATCATGGACGAAACGAATATCTAATGAATGCATGCCATGAACAGAGCAAACACAAAAAGAGAAATAATGCATGAGATCATGAAAAGGCAACATAACTTCATTGGGCATGTGATTAGGAAAGAGGAGTTAAAATGCAAGGTAATTATGGGAATGATTGAAGGGAAGAAAGCAAGAGGAAGACAAAGACAAATGATGATGGAGACAGCAACCAGAGAACTGGAAATGAATACCAGTGAATTGATCCACTTGACCCAAAACAGGAGTGCGTGGGCCATGGCAGTCAAAGCTGAAACTGGGCATGGCACCTGATGATGATGACCCTGACTTAAGCAAGCTTTCAGACAAGGTGTTTGCTCTTAATTGTGTCCTAATGGCCCATGTTGCAACTGTTGCATAGATATGAGGCAAGGACATAATTGCAGTCACTAGGCAACAAAATTAGAAGCTTTAAGAGAGATGGAAGGAGAATTTAAGACTTCTTGAAATTAATATGCCCTTCATTCCATCTATTTCTGCCAAACCAACTCTTCCCCTCCTTTTTTTTTGGTAATATAAAGTACTTATGTGGTATACAGTGACAGTATGCAGTCAGGAATTAGCCCAAGAGCTTAGTCAGTGAAGCATGCCAAATCTTCTTGCTCTGGTGTTAATATCTCTTCTGTGCAGGACTGAAGCAAAATCAAAGTATTTAAGATCAAATATGCTGACTTGGTGTTCTAACACTCAGATATTTTATGACATGCATTTCAAAAATGATGGCTGGAAAGCTTGAACAACCAATTGTATCGTTTTTCTTAAGAGCTTTCACAGATCAATTAAGGAAGATATCTAGAGATGCTGGCATGCCGATACAAGGTCAACCTTGTTTTTGTAAATATGCACAAGGTGCAGACAGTGTTGAACCAATGTTCAGGCATCTGAAGAATACCTATGCAGGACTTCAGCTGGTGGTGGTAGTGCTTCCTGGGAAAACTCCAGTGTATGGTCAGTATGCTTTCCGTTTCAGGATCTGTGATTATTTTAAAATTAATCTTGTGTGTATTTTTTTTTCTGTTACATACATGGAAGGTTTATTTTCCATTCAGCATCTGTACTTCATGAACTTTATAAAATCTCCATGCACCTCACTTCTAGCTAGACCTTTTAGAAAAGTCATTTTACCCAGTCATGTATTACTTAGTTCAATTAGGGTTTTTTCTTCTTTTTTTCTCTCCACAATCTCTTAATTTAGACCATTGTGTCTGTGAAAGTTTGCTGAATTGTTAAAACCTTAGTTGAAGGGCTGCCCAATGTAATCTATCTTGATGTCTTAAATCTAGCAGAAGATCGAAGGATTTGCATTTTGTTGATTTTATTTCCTACATTGAGTTATAGCTGTATGATACGTGGTCAAACTTGTTTTTGTATTGCCTTGTGACTTTAAATTTTATAGATAATCAGATACCTGCTGTTCTAAGAAACCCTGTTCTTTGAAAATTTGACAGTTTAGTTTATAACTCTGAATTTTTGTGACAAAACTGGGTTTAAATTCTAGAAAGAAGCTGAGTGGTGGATTGTTAACATGGTCTTTCGCCTTTTGGATCAGATCCATATCCAGTCTAAGCTGCATTAATGTAGATTTTCTCTGTGAAGTAGGCTTAGCCAGTTTAAGTCCCACAGGTTTGGGCAGTAATGTGAAATTGTTCTGGCTGTATATAGAGCCAATGTGCAGTTTTGCATAACACTCAAGGTGAAAGGTATTGTGTATTTTTTTTTGGGAAATCTTGGGCTGAATCTGGCACCCTTTGTCTGAAACTGTTGTTCATGGTCAACCCCTGTCTATCCTTACTGTCTTGCTGGTCAAATAAGTTTTAGACTGCATCAGCATGAATTGAGTGGAAGCGTAGCCTTTAATGCTATCATGGGGTGGTCCTCCTCCCACCATCTCTGTGGAAAGCAGTAAAGAATTTTATTAGTTTTAAAATGTCTTTTTAAGTTCAGTGACATCTCAAAACTATTCAAAGTTAATTTAAATTTAGGAACAGTTCTGAATTAGTTAGCTAAACACTTCAATATTTACAATATACTCAGAAGAATTTTTTGAAATAAAGTAATTTAGTTCTTCACCTTGTTACCGCAGCCCTAAGATCCCCTTTGAACTCAGTGAGGTAAAAAAACTGAAAAGCTTCCTCCCCCCCCCCCCCCCCCCCCATTTCATCCATGTTATGAATTTGGGATATCTTGGTGGGATAGGGTTCCATTTCTTGTTTCCCAAGAGTGTATAATGGCAGATGCATTGTTGCTACATTTCTAAGTTCAGGACTTGTGCATTTGACAACTTGCCATGGTATGTTGTCAACTGAACTATTAAATGCTTGTGATTCAAGATGGGTCAATAAAGTGTGGTAAATGAAATTGAGGTACTGATTAACCATGTTCTAATTAAATGACAGAACACCCACAGTGGTTGAATGTATTTCTTCATGTTGCCTGACTGAATCAATTTTGATTTATGTAAGACTGATCCAAAATTGAATTCTTTGCTAACAATCAAAATTTTCTACCAACAGCGGAGGTTAAGCGTGTGGGTGATACATTACTCGGCATGGCAACTCAATGCGTGCAGGTTAAAAATGTGCTGAAAACCTCTCCGCAAACACTTTCCAACCTTTGCCTGAAGATCAATGTAAAGCTGGGAGGTGTCAATAACATATTGGTGCCACAAGGAAGGTTGGTAATTAAGGAGTTTTTCTACAATTTCAACTATGTTAGTAAAATGGGGCATGTTTCTATAAAACACTTTTCCTCCTTTTCACTGATCTTTAGGGCTGATATAACTAAACTGTTATAGAGGGAACCCATTGAAACTTGCATCATGCTCAATCTGACCACTGCAACTGCATCGTACAATCCCTCTATGATTTGAAAGTTAATGACTTTTTTATTGGTACACTGACACAGCAATTTCAGTCTTTCAGGCCTGTTCCTTTTGTTACTTTAATAATTCAATGTGCTTCTTTATAAATTGTAACTATCACATTTTAATATATAGCACTGTAACACTTTTTATTGAATTGACTTTATTGCTTACATCCTTCATATACATGAGTAAAAAATCATTATATGTCATGTCTCTGTCTAAATGTGCAATTTATAGTACTATATAATAAATAGTATGTACAACAATATAACATAGAAATACAGTTGTGTCAGTTTGAATTAATCAGTCTGATGTCCTGGTGGAAGTAACTGTCCTGGAGCCTGTTGGTCCTGGTTTTTATCTGCGATAAACTTCTGGCCCCTACTTTGGACTTTGATTTTTGTGCTTAAAAGCTGACACCTATGTTGAGCGGACTTGATGAAGTGCCCAAGGTGCTTTTACATGGCATCTTTGAGGACTCCAGTTTTGTTTCACACATTTTTGAAATGTGATTGCTTTAATAATGTAACATTTCATCACAATCAGGTTCTCAAAATAGCAATGAGGAACATAACTGAATTTTTGTTGTTGCAACAACAGGACAGCAGAATATATCTCTAAGATCCTTAAAATAATACTGAGGGATTACTTGTCTGTAATCAAGTAGTCAAAACTAATGATGTAAAATTTCACCTGAAAGAGGGTATCTTCAATGCTGCTACATTTCCTTGGTAGTCAATTGAAATGTCATACTGGTTCATGGTTTGCTATTAAATGTTTTATTGGGTTCTGTGGAAAAATGCTATAACTGAATGAAAATCTGCTGACCAGATAGTTTGAATAAGGAGGGTGCACCCAGATGTTTTCCTAGTATTTGCATTATTTAGGGGATATAACTGTAAAGAGGAAATCTGAAGGTAAATGTTTTCAGTTGTACCATTAGAATTTGCATGCATTTAATACCTAAAAATATCTCACCTTGATGATTTACCTAGAATCGAGGCTTTAAGCAATGATTTAGTTCTATTGATGTAAGGATATTGTGGTCTTGTATGGCTACTGGCATAAAAAGCAAGTTCTTTGGCTGTCCTGAATATAATACAATATTTGGCAATTTTTATACTGGAAATGAAACTATGATATTATATAAATATCTAATGTCCATACTGTTAAAACAGGGTGCCAAAGGTGTGGGCTTAGGAAATGGAAATCTTAAGAAATTTAGGAGTGATTTTGACGTTGGAATAGATTGGAAATTTAGTACAAATTGTGCCAAAGATGTAGCTGTTTGAAAAGTTACCTAACCTCATTTCTGCTCATTCTGGCCCAGGTAACTTGTGTACCTTTAGGTCTTACAGCACCCTGTCTCTTAGATCCAACTTGGAGTACTGTGTTCAGTTCTGGTCACCTCACTGCAGGAAGGATATGGATACTATAGAGTGAGTGCAGAGAAGATTTACAAGGATGTTGTCTGGATTGGACAGCATGCCTTACGAGAATAGGTTGAGTGAACTTGGAGTTTTCTCCTTGGAACGATGGAGGATGAGAGGTGATCTGGTAGAGGTGTATAAGATGATGAAAGGCAATGATCGTGTGGATAGCCGGAGGCTTTTTCCCAGGGCTGAAATGGCTCACATGAAGGGGCATAGTTTTAAGGTGCTTGGAAGTAGGTACAAGGGGGATGTTGGAGGTAAATTTTTCCACACAGAGAGTGGTGGGTGCATGGGATGCACTGCCAGTGAAGGTGATAGAGGCAGATACAATAGGATCCCTGTGACCATATCAGTTTGCCCTGGATGCAGCAGTTAGTTTCCTCATCCCAAAGACCTGCTGTTGGGAGGTTAGTTGACCACTGTAAATTGCCCATTGTGTGTAGGTAAGTGGCAGAATCTTTTAATACGAATGTGGAGAGGGTAAGGTATCGGATTGATTACTATTAGTATAATTGGGTGTTTGAAAGTCAGTATGGGCTATGGGCAGAAGGGTCTCTGTCTGTGCTATATGTCTCTGTTTCTGTCAGTTTTATATTTTTATTTGCTGTTTCAGGCCAGCAGTATTTCAGCAGCCGGTTATATTTTTGGGTGCAGACGTAACACACCCACCAGCTGGTGATGGGAAGAAGCCTTCTATTGCTGCGGTAGGTTCTTTACTTTTTAAAAAAAAAATCACACACACACAACAAAATGGTGAGGATGCTAGATGTCTGGAATAGAAAATTGCTGGAAATACCAAGCAGGTAAATTATCAATACGGGAGAAAGTCAGTATTTGTTTCAAACAAAATTTAATTTCTTATGAAAGGTCATCACTGAAAAATTGACTATTTCTCTCCTGCTAATTTTGCATGGCCAGAATATGTCTAGTATATATCTGCTCTTGTCTTATATTTTCAGTTCAGTTTACGTTGGAGTGTTAAATCATTTTCTTGGAAAAAGTAACAAGTCATTTAGTATCGCAAACAACAGGAATTCTGCAGATGCTGGAAATTCAAGCAACACACATCAAAGTTGCTGGTGAATGCAGCAGGCCAGACAGCATCTCTAGGAAGAGGTACAGTCGACGTTTCAGGCCGAGACCCTTTGTCAGGACTAACTGAAGGAAGAGTTGGTTAGAGATTTGAAAGTGGGAGGGGGAGATCCAAAATGATAGGAGAAGACAGGAGGGGGAGGGATGGAGCCAAGAGCTGGACAGGTGATTGGCAAAGGGGACATGAGAGGATCATGGGACAAGAGGCCCAGGGAGAAGGAAAAGGGGGAGGGGGGGAAAAACCCAGAGGATGGGCAAGGGGTATAGTCAGAGGGACAGAGGGAGAAAAAGGAGAGAGGGAGAAAGAATGTGTGTATATAAATAAATAACGGATGAGGTACGAGGGGGAGGTGGGGCATTAGCAGAAGTTAGAGAAGTCAATGTTCATGCCATTAGGTTGGAGGCTACCCAGACAGAATATAAGGTGTTGTTCCTCCAACCTGAGTGTGGCTTCATCTTTACAGTAGAGGAGGCCGTGGATAGACATATCGGAATGGGATGTAGAATTAAAATGTGTGGCCACTGGGAGATCCTGCTTTCTCTGGCGGACAGAGCGAAGATGTTCAGCAAAGCGGTCTCCCAATCTGCGTCGGGTCTCGCCAATATATAGAAGGCCACATCGGGAGAACCGGACGCAGTATATCACCCCAGCCGACTCACAGGTGAAGTGTCGCCTCACCTGGAAGGACTAATGTGGCCTTCTATATATTGGCGAGACCTGACGCAGACTGCGAGACCGCTTTGCTGAACACCTATGCTCTGTCCGCCAGAGAAAGCAGGATCTCCCAGTGGCCACACATTTTAATTCCACATCCCATTCCCATTCTGACATGTCTATCCACGGCCTCCTCTACTGTAAAGATGAAGCCACACTCAGGTTGGAGGAACAACACCTTATATTCCGTCTGGGTAGCCTCCAACCTGATGGCATGAACATCGACTTCTCTAACTTCCGCTAATGCCCCACCTCCCCCTCGTACCCCATCCGTTATTTATTTTTATACACACATTCTTTCTCTCACTCTCCTTTTTCTCCCTCTATCCCTCTGACTGTACCCCTTGCCCATCCTCTGGGTTCCCCCCCCCCCACTTTTTCCTTCTCCCTGGGCCTCCTGTCCCATGATCCTCTCATATCCCCTTTGCCAATCACCTGTCCAGCTCTTGGCTCCATCCCTCCCCCTCCTGTCTTCTATCATTTTGGATCTCCCCCTCCCCATCCCACTTTCAAATCTCTTACTAACTTTTCCTTCAGTTAGTCCTGAGGAAGGGTCTCGGCCTGAAACGTCGACTGCACCTCTTCCTAGAGATGCTGCCTGGCCTGCTGTATTCACCAGCAACTTTGATGTGTGTTGCAAGTCATTTAGTATGAACATTAGATGAATATATTGGACTTTGCAGTCAGTTCTGTAATCAAAGGCTAATATTAAACTCGTACACCCATTTCATTCTACCATCCTCCCCATATTCAAAAGCATCCTAAAACTTATTTCTTCAGTTTCACATCTTGGGATCAACATGTTAGGTCACTACATGTTTTTTTTTAATAATTCATAGAAATCTCAATGGCTCTCCACGCGGCTTTAGACCACCTGGATAACACAAACACCTACATCAGGATGCTGTTCATAGATTATAGTTCAGCATTTAATACCATTATTCCCTCAATCCTGATTGAGAAGTTGCAGAACCTGGGCCTCTGTACCTCCCTCTGCAATTGGATTCTCGACTTCCTAACCAGAAGACCACAATCTGTGCAGATTGGTGATAGCATATCCTCCTCATTGACAATTAACACTGGTGCACCTCGGGTGTGTACTTAGCCCACTGCTCTACTCTCTATGTACCCACGACTGTGTGGCTAGGCATAGTTCCAATACCATACATAAGTTTGCTGATGATACAACCATTGTTGGTAAAATGTCAGGTGGTGATGAGAGGGCACACAGGAGTCAGATATGCCAACTAGTGAAGTGGTGCCACAGCAATAACCTGACACTGAACGTCAGTAAGACGAAAGAGCTGATTGTGGATTTCAGGAAAGGTAAAATGAAGGAACACATACCAATCCTCATAGAGGGATCAGAAGTGGAGAGAGTGAGCAGTTTCAAGTTCCTGGGTGTCAAGATCTCTAAGGATCTAACCTGGTCCCAACTTATTGATGCAGTTGTAAAGAGGGCAAGACAGCAGCTGTACTTTAATAGGAGTTTGAAGAGATTTGGTATGTCAACAAATACACTCAAAAACTTCTATAGATGTACCTTGGAGAGCATTCTGATTCTGACAGACTGCATCACTGTCTGGTATGGGGGTGCAGTGGGTGGCTGCTGCACAGGACCAAAAGAAGCTGCAGAGGGTTGTAAATTTATTCAGCTCCATCTTGGGTACTAGCCTACAAAGTACCCAGGGCATCTTCAAGGAGCGGTGTCTCAGAAAGGCAGCGTCCATTATTGAGGACTTCCAGCACCCAGGGCGTGCCCTTTTCTCTTTGTTACCATCAAGTAGGAGGTAAGAAGCCTGAAGGCACACACTCAGCGATTCAGGGACAGGTTCTTCCCCCCCCTGCCATCCGATTTTTAAAAGGACATTGAACCCTTGGACCCTACCTCACTTTTTAAAATATATATTATTTCTGATTTTTTGCATGATTTTTAATCGATTCAATATACAGATACTGTATAAAGTATACTGAATAGGATTTATTTCTTATTGTTTTTTTCTTCTATATTATGTATTGCATTGAACTGCTACAGCTAAGTTAACAGATTTCATGTCACATGCCAATGATAATAAATCTGATTCTGATAGCTCAGTAAAAGCCCTCCTACCCATGTTATTGTCTTTTAACCTACTCTAAGATCAGTCTAATTCTTCTTTTCCACATAGCCTTACATTTTTTTGTCTATATGTCTTACCTTTAGAATCTCCTAAATGTCCCCAATATATCTATCTCCATCACCACCTTTGGCAGATACAGTACTCCAAGCGAGTTTTACAGAGCTGCAACATTACCTCCCAGCTCTTGAATTAAATCCCCTATTAATGAAAGCCAACACACCACGTGTTTCTCAACTGCTCATTAATTTGCCCTGCAACTTTGAAGGATCAGTCGATATGGACCTCAAGAGCCCTCTATTCCTTCATATTGTCATCCTGCCATTGACCGTGTATTCTGCCTTCAAGTTCAGCTTTCCATAGTGAACTTTCCTGGATTGAATTCCATCTGCCACTTCTCAGCCCAGCTCTCTGCAAACTATCAACATCCTGTGAACTTCTGCACAATCCACCATACCACCAACCCTAGTGTCAAATGCAGACTTGCTAACCGTGCTCAATCAAGTCATTTATAAAAATTATAAAGAGCAGGAGATCCAAATAGATCCCTGTGGAGCACCACTGGATTCAGACAGCATACATTCATGCTGAAATTGTTTTCTTATTCAAGAATAGGTATTTTGTTTCCTACAAAAAAGGAAAAAGAAATCTAATTACACCAGATGTATCTATTGTTAATTATCAATTTATAAGCATTAGGTTTACCTCAACGGGAAAAATCAAATTTTCTTTCTACTAGTGGTGGTGCTGTCATTTGAATGCATTACTTGTACAAAATTTTAAAAAAAGTTCCGATTAATATTACCATTGTTGGTAGCTAAAAAAAATAAATAAATTCTCAAATTATGAGGAGAACAGGGAGGAGTCAGGGATTGAATGAGTTTGAAACATGAGGTTTGCATTTGTATAGGGACTTTCATAGCCTAGAAATGTTCCCAAGTGCTTTACAGCTGTGGAGGTATTTTATAAATGTAGTTTCATCTAAATGACAGTGCCCCCCCATAGTAAACCACTTGGTGTTGTATTTGAGTGATGGGAAAGAGTTTAGTTGTAAAAGGCTAAACTTACTTTGAAAAGAATCAGAAATAGTGTTTGAATTGTATTTTTGTATGCATTATTTATATATAATCTGGATTAAATTAGAAATTAGATACAGACTATATAATAATGTTTTCAAAAATGTGAGCTCTGATTTTAATATTCCATGAAATCTGCTGCCCCAACAGCACCCCCCCCCCCACCCTCGACCCCTTAAGAATACACGGACATGACTGTTAAAACTCAAAGATGTCCTTAGGAAACATCCCTGTATCCAATGTGCTGATGAAACTACTTTCCCTTGTATTCATTTGCAAAGTACTCAAGTTGCATATTCCAGGATTCTTAAAATTACAAATAAAACCTAAATGAGATCATATATTCAAAATTTAAAAATAAACTACTGTGGAATCTAATTAGAGATATTCAATTAAACTGTGCTTGCAATTGTATATCAGGCTTAACATGCACATTATATGACATTGTTTTTAAATTAGAAACAATAATAAGCTTTCAAAGAATATTCAATGCTGCAGCAGATTTGCTAATAATCATACATTTAAGTTGCAACTTAAACACCTCCCTACGCAACTCCCTTGTCCATTCGTCCCCCCCATCCCTCCCCACTGATATCCCTCCTGGCACTTATCCGTGTAAGCGGAACAAGTGCTACACTTCCTCCCTTACCACCATTCAGGGCCCCAAACAGTCCTTCCAGGTGAGGCAACACTTCACCTGTGAGTCGGCTGGGGTGATATACTGCGTCCGGTGCTCCCGATGTGACCTTTTATATATTGGCGAGACCCGACGCAGACTGGGAGACCGCTTTGCTGAACACCTACGCTCTGTCCGCCAGAGAAAACAGGATCTCCCAGTGGCCACACATTTTAATTCCACATCCCATTCCCATTCTGACATGTCTATCCACGGCCTCCTCTACTGTAAAGATGAAGCCACACTCAGGTTGGAGGAACAATGCCTTATATTCCATCTGGGTCGCCTCCAACCTGATGGCATGAACATCGACTTCTCTAGCTTCCGCTAATGCCCCACCTCCCACTCATACCCCATCTGTTACTTATTTTTATACACACATTCTTTCTCTCACTCTCCTTTTTCTCACTCTGTCCCTCTGACTATACCCCTTGCCCATCCTCTGGGTCCTCCCCCCCCCCCCATCTTTCTTTCTGGACCTCCTGTCCCATGATCCTCTTGTATCCCTTTTGCCAATCACCTGTCCAGCTCTTGGCTCCATCCTTCCCCCTCCTGTCGTCTCCTATCATTTTGGATCTCCCCCTCCCCCTCCAACTTTCAAATCCCTTACTCACTGTTCCTTCAGTTAGTCCTGACGAAGGGTCTTGGCCTGAAATGTGGACTGCACCTCTTCCTAGAGATGCTGCCTGGCCTGCTGCGTTCACCAGCAACTTTTATGTGTGTTGCTTAAACACCTGTTATTGAGTTTCATAAACATTATATACAGTGGGTTCAAAGTGACAATTTTGGGTAAATCTTCAGTGTAATGACCTCTGGCAATTGTGTGGTATATTAGTAGCACAGAATTAGCACCCTTCTAATTCGCCCACACTGGTTTCTCAAGGACTTCTTGATTTACCTTGTAGTGTGGTGAGCTAAAAACATCTTCAAGGGCACTAAATTTAAAAGCTAATTTCCTGTCCTCATTAAAAGTAAATGCTTTACTGATAAGTTTTGCTGCTTCACGTGGTTTCAATTTTTTTTTAAATGTTGATAACAACATTCAGTGTTCTTCAGTATCATATTCTGGTTGTACAATGAAGTGTGCTCTAAGGTTATTTTCTCATGTGTTCCTCTTTTTTTTTAACATAGGTTGTAGGTAGCATGGATGCTCATCCAAGTCGCTATTGTGCCACAGTACGTGTTCAACAACATCGACAGGAGATTATACAGGACCTTGCTATCATGGTCAGAGAACTCCTCATTCAGTTTTACAAATCTACCCGTTTCAAGCCTACGCGTATCATATTTTACAGAGATGGTGTTTCAGAAGGGCAGTTTCAGCAGGTAATGTACAACTTACACTTAAGTCACTGCGGTATAAATTTTACTCCATAGCTGTTTACTTAATGCAATGACTTGGTTTTATGATAAATTTTAAAAGTTGATTGTAACTAAAGGTCTAATGTTAGCTGCTTGAATTAGTCATAGGTATAGCATAGAAGCAAGCTCTTTGGCCAGTTGAATCACTGCTAGCCATCAATACCCCATTTTACATTCATCTTAACCCAGTTTATTCTTAGACATTCCAAAAATACCCTCTCCACATATTCTACCGTTCATCTGAACACTAGAGATAATTTAAGTTTTCTAAGCAACTTGCCAGTGTACATTTTCATGATGGAAACTGGAATACCTGGAAGAAACCCTTGCAGTCGTAGGGAGAACATGCATACTCTACATAGGTAGCACTGGATTTCCAGATTGAGTGCAGGTTGTTTGAATTGTGAGGCAGCATTTCTACTAGTTGTGACATGGTTCCATACAAACAAAAAAAATCTTTGAAATTGACCTGCCTGACCTTCTGAGTTCTTCCAGCATTTTGTATGTTTCTTTACATAAGAACATAAGAAATAGGAGCAGCAGTAGGCAATCTGGGCTGTCGAGCCTGCTCTGCCATTGGATAAGATCGTGGCTGATCTGGCCATGGACTCATCTCCACATACCTGCCTTTTCCACATAAGCTTTAATTCCCCTACTCTGTAAAAATCTATCCAACCTTGTCTTAGATATATTTACTGAGGTAGCCTCCACTGCTTCATTGGGCAGAGAATTCCACAAATTTACCTCTCTTTGGGAAAAGCAGTTCCTCCTCATCTCATCCTAAATCTACTCCCCCAAATCTTGAGGCTATGTTCTGGTCTCGCCTACCGGTGGAAACAATTGTCCTGTCTCTATCTTATCTATTCCTTTCATAATTTTGTTTCTATATGATCTCTCATTCTCCTGAATTCTGACGAGTACAGTCCCAGGTGACTCAATCTCTCCGCATAGTCTAAACCCCTCATCTCTAGAGTCAACCTGGTGAACCACCTCTGTACTGCCTCCAAAGCCAGTATACCCTTCTTCAAGTAATGAGACCAGAACTGCACACAGTACTCCAGGTGCGGCCTTACCAGTACCCTGTACAGTTGCAGCATAACCTCCCTGCTCTTTAGTTTAATCCCTTTAGCAATGAAGGGCAACATTTCATTTGCCTTCATGATGGCCTGCTGCACCTGCAAACCAACGTTTTGTGTTTCATGCAAAAGCACTCCCAAGTCTCTCTGCAGAGCAGCATGCTGCAAATTTTTTACCATTTGCATAATAATCTGCTCTTTCATTTTTCTTTCCAAAGTGGATGACCTCGCATTTACCAACATTGTATTCCATCTGCCAGACCCTTGCCCACTCACTTGACCTATCTATATCTGTCTACAGAGTCTCCGTATCTTCTGCACAATTTGCTTTTCCGCTCAATTTGGTATCATCAGCAAACTTAGATACACTACACTTGGTCCCTTCTTCCCGATCATTAATGTATATTGTGAACAGTTGTGGACCCAACGTCGACCTCACTGATTGCCAACCAAGTAACATTACCTGCTACTTACCTGTGCCTCCTTACAGATGCCTCTTGAGTCAAAGCCTCAAGTTCACACTCCTATTGTGATCCATGCACACAATGGCTGCTCTGCTTTGATCATGCTTTGCTTTTATTTGCTACTGCTAATGAACTTCAAATTGATTGGTCCACTGCTAATGTGCCGAGCCCTGCGAAACACCCCTTTTTAAAAAAAATCTTCTCCCTGACCTGTGCGAAGCTCGCTCTCTCTGAATCGATAACCGCTAATGCCTTCATACTTGACTTGGCAAGATTATCATAACAAGTGTGATTCGATGTGAAATTGGAATATGACATAATGCTCGTGCATAAATGAAGGAATTATTTAATGATTTAAATAAATAATCATTTAATGATTTTCAACGTTAACAGACCTGTAAAAAACTCTTTAATTTGATGGCTAGTATTATTGACAAAATCTTTTGGGAAGGGGGGGCCCAAGCTGATGCAGTCTTTCATTGTTTATATTATGCTTATTATTCTATTATGGGTTTATTGAGTATTCCTGCACGAAAATTAATCTTAAGGTTGTATATAGTGCTATATATGTACTTTGATAATAAATTTACTTTGAATGCTCTTTATTGTGTTATGGATCATTTTAATGAAGAACTCTACTTGAAGAACGAAACACACTTGATATGCTTTCAAACTTATATTATGCTGACTTTATCCAAGTGCAGATTCTGTGCATATTAATAAACATAATACCTCAAGTGTACGTCTGTTTTTATGCACTAACTTGAAACATATTCGAATGGTGCCATGTTTCCCAAATGCATTATCACGTGGCTTTTCATTTTATCATTTCACTTTGTGTAGGATCTTGTGGCCACATTATTAAATGCCTTTAGATACCTATATGAGGCTGGAAAACAACAGGTAACATTTTCTTGGACAAGTAGAATTCCAGTAGACCTCCTGTAACTTGATGGAATCCATGATAAAGACCATTGGATTGCATCACCTTCTCTTCCACCCCCACCCTCCCAAATCCACTACTCACTTACTGCCTCTACCCTTTGACCTGTTTGGCCTCTTAACCCTACCGAGAGCCAAAGCACAAGACCCTGACCTCGACCAACATAGCTCTCCAGGTCATTGAGGCACACAAGCCTCCATATCTCTACGACAAGGTTGTGGTCTTCTTAGGGGCCACATCCACTGCACTAATAATTTAATTCCTTCATCTGCAGCAGTGGCTGTAGGGTGCACCATTTTAAAAACAACTGGCTTTGAGGCTCTTTTGACAACATTTCCAAAATATTCAACCTTCATGGATTGTAAAACCATTAAGTGCAAGGGAATGTCACTGGTAAGGTTCCTTATGTCATTCACATAATTTTAACTTGGATTTTTATCATTTTTGTTACATTGCCACTTCGTCAATACCTTGAACTTTTCCAAACAGCACCATAGTTTAAGATGGTAGTTCGCTTCTCGTAAGTAGGAATGCTGACCATTCCAGCAATGCACGAAATATAACAACAGATCTAATTTAAATTAACTTGTATGCTTGGATTTTTGTTCCATTTTTAAAAACTTCACATCAGTACTTACAGTTAAAGAACATTGTTGTAAATTACTTTCTTAGGTGCTTCACCATGAGTTGCTAGCCATTCGTGAAGCATGTATAAAGCTGGAAAAGGATTACCAGCCTGGCATTACTTTCATTGTGGTTCAGAAACGACATCATACCAGACTGTTCTGTACTGACAAGAATGAAAGGGTAAGTGGTTTTCATTCTAGAGAAATATCTTCTGCTGTTTTTGTCAGTAGGATTCTTACTAGATGTAACTTAAATAAATGCCAAGCAAATCCAGGTTGTATTGACTCTGCCTCCTATTTCTTGTATCCACTGTCACCTTTTAAAAAAGGATCTTATATAGTCCAAATTACCCCCTATATCACAAGCATGTAATAGAAATATAAAATTTGTGTGATTTCTCAAATTTCAAGGTATAAAGCAAATGTATTTCTATATTTTCTCTAATCCTCTGTAGCTTAAGGAGTGATGACATAGGATTGGAGAGCTGCCAACATTGTCATCGTAATCTTCACAGACACATTCAGACTTTAGAAACTGTAGATTATATACACTTGTTCTAACCTTTGCTGTACTTGAAGATGGACTTTCTATGCCAATAAATTTCACGACACATCAAGTCAGGTCTTAAAATTAACTTCCTCCTATAGATGGTCATAGTCAATCTGAGTTTTCCCTCTCCAGGGCTCAAGCCTTGGCATGGGAACATGGAAACCCTGTATCACTAGGTTTGTAGGTGTGGATGATATTTTCCAGAGGGGAAGTATGTATCAATGCTGTTTGATATGAGCTCAGCTACTGGAGTTGAAAAATATTATTGAGACTCCATTCCTGATTTTGCATCTCTCCCAAGATTTCCCATAGGACAGTAGAGTTTTAGATTAAAGTTTGTGTTTCAGGTTTTTTACTTCTAAATATGCATGGAAAAGATTGAATTACATAATAGAGTACCTGGTAACATTTTCTAAAGATAAGACATTTTTCCTGTTGCTTTAATACTTAGTTATCATTCATTTACCACCCAAGCTGTCACATTGCTTAAAGCATTAGGTTTGAAGGTACCTCGCCTTTGTATTGATCAGTAATAATGTCTATGTTACATAAAAGCCAGGGAGAGATGTGACTGTCAGACACTGTTGAGACACTTGCCTTTGGGCATTTCATGGAACTTATTCTCAGTACCAGCTCAACAAAATGCTCTTGAAATTTCAATTTCATTAGGTTTTGGCAAAAACATTGTTTGACCCAGCTTACCTCTTAAGTAAGCCCTTAATTGAAAGTAACAAAAGGAAGTATTATTAGATATTTTATATTTATCCTTTAATTGTTCAAATGACATCAATATACCTCGTTCAAAACAATCTCCTATAAATTTAATCCCTTTTTGGTACCAATTATATAAAAGTTGATTGTCCATTGTAAAAGGAATAAGTCTGTTTTGGAACAAAGGTCTCCTTGCTAATAGAGATTTCTGTGTTTCATTATCAACATTTATCTTATTCCATAGATCAATCAAATGTGTTAATATAGGAGATTCTTTCTTTTCCCGTATCGATTTAGATTCCCATTTATATATTACACCGCAGTAATTTCCCATTAAAATTGAAATTTTAATTCAAAAAGGGAAAATTTAAAAATTTATTTCTTGTATGTATAATTTGATTCAAGAACAGACAATTAAACAAGGAACCCATAAGTCAAAGCAAAAATGGGAAACAGATCTGAATATTAATATTGATGAAACAAATTGGTCAAGACTTTGTCTTGACAGTATGACAAATACAATAAATGTTCGACTT
Source organism: Mobula birostris (assembly GCF_030028105.1). NCBI lineage: Eukaryota > Metazoa > Chordata > Chondrichthyes > Myliobatiformes > Myliobatidae > Mobula > Mobula birostris. The sequence goes on along the minus strand of NC_092370.1, from coordinate 93,081,541 downwards.
AGATTAGTACAATATAATTTTTTACACCAATTATATATTACACCGCAAAAAATAAATAGATTAAATTCAAATCTATCTGATAAATGTTTTCAGTGTAATCAAGAAATTGGTACTTTTTTACATTCTACTTGGTCTTGTTTTAAAATTCAACCCTTTTGGATAAATTTAAGAATCTTATTGGAACAAATTACTGGAACTCAACTTCCACATAACCCTGTATTATTTTTATTAGGTGATATTGAAGGGATAAAACCAAAACTTAAATTGAATAAATATCAGAAAGAATTTATAAAAATTGCATTGGCAGTAGCTAAGGAGACTATAGCAGTTACTTGGAAATCTGATTCGTATTTAAGTATGGATCGTTGGAATAATGAAATGGCTAGTTCTATTCCACTCGAAAAAATTACCTATAATTTAAGAGATAAATATGTAACATTTTTGAATATTTGGCGCCCTTATTTACAAAAGATAGGATGGCATATTTAAGTGCTCCGATAAAGACTTTGGTCACTTGGGGAAAGTAACGAATAATTATACCAAATTTATTTTGAATCCCATGGAGCATGTAGAAACCTTCCAATACCCAGGCGGTTCTTTTTTTTTTTTCTCTTTCTTTCTTTTTAGGTAGGACTATATATGGAGGGGGGGGGAGGGTAGATTCTATCTTTTCATGTATTCTTTTTGAAAATTCAATAAAAATTATATTACAAAAAAAAACCAAAATGCTCTTGAGAGGAATTGCTAATTTTATTCCACTACTAAAAATGGGAGGGAAGGGATAGGCTATGTAATTAAAGCCAGTTCTAATGAAGCATAATTAACTCAGTTTTTCTCTCTCTACCTAAGTTGTCTGCTATTGTTTACTTCCATTACTTAAATTTCAAATTTGTAACTATTTCATTTTAAAAATTTTAAACTTCAGGGCTTTAGTCCAATCAATAAAAGACAAACACTAAGCATATCAGGCAGCAGTTGTGGAAATAGGACTTTTAGATTCTACCAGACAACGGGGTGACCCGTTGGGGCACCCTTTGAGAGAAGGGTAGTGCAGTCTGATGTGACCAAAATGAACATTAAATTTTCCTGAATGATATGGTATCGCTTTGCTTTGGAAATTGAAGAAGAAAACTTCAGTTTATTAAAGAAGAACGATGTGTAGCAAGGCAAATATAGCTCCTCCTCATTTAACGAAGGACACTTTTGATGGCATCATTTCTGGTTGATCTGCCACCCTTGTGCCTGTCGTCATTCTGGAGACGTGCAGTCCTTTCATCTGTAGTCTCTTCATGTCTTCTGCTGTTTGTTCTTTGTCTCTGATCCTGGAGACGTGCATTTCTCAGCTCCTTTGTCTCTTCATCTCTCCTCCTTCTATGCCAGTTGTCGTTTTTGAGACGTGCATGCCTCTCCTCCTGTGTCTCTTCTTCTCTCATCTTCCTTGTCCTGACTCTTTGATCCTGGAGTCGTGCGGCCCTGGCCTCATCCGATTCTTGTTCTGTCCCTCTCCTTGCCGCTTCCCAACGACGTTTGGCGTCATCTCTTGACCATAATGTCCCACTTCTCTTTCCACGCAGCATAATTAGGCTGACCATATTTTCTTTACCCTAATGCTGGGATAGTAACACCACAGCCTCCAGGATGCTGATTATTACTGATGATGTGGTTGGTGCTCTCCTAAATGGACACGATATAGTCACCGCTGTCCTTTGACTGCAGCAAAGGGTTTGATGGGTGTCTCGAAGTACGTCATTACAATAAGATTTAATTATCTCTTATTGATGGGTGACAGTTAGATCTGTCCCAATCCTGCACATGTTGATGGCGATTAGCAGAATGTGATTGCTCGATAAAGCTGCCCTGCCTTTTGTTCCGGTTGGTGTCGTTGCTGTGAGTATCATGAGTCGCTGCTGAGGCTGGCCATGTGCATGCATCGGGCTGTCGCGTCCCGATTTCCATGATGGCGGGTCGGCTGTCGGGTTAAAAGGGAGCCTGTTGATTTTTGCCGAATGTTATATGAATATATAACCCTGAACTTTGCCTGCATTGTGTAAGTTAGCGCATTTTAATTCGATTTACCCAAAAAGAGTGCCGCTGTAATGCACCATCTGTGCTAATTGGCGGTCACAAACAGACAGACAGAGCATGAGAGTTTTAGTAGTATATAGATTAAAATAAATTCTGTAAAATCATGTAAGATCCAAGAACGATCATGTTGGCCTAATTTACTTTTTTTTGAAGAGATAACAAGGCATTGGAATTGGTTCATTATTGTCACATGCACATGGGCTTGTAGCTGAGTGGACTGCAGCAAGACTTTTAAAATCCTACATGTTCAAAGTGATAGCACATGGGATCTGTGGAAAATGTCAAATTGGATCCAAAATTGGCTTTGTAGTTGGAACTAAGTAATGATTGATGGGTGTTTCTGTTGGGTTTCCTTGTTAGGATTCAATATTTGCTTCGTTTTTGTATTAATATCATAATGATATGGATTAAAATGGAGAATGCATGATAAAGAAGTGGGTGAATATTACAGAACCAGACCCCGTGATTGACTAATATATTTGGGGAAACCCACTGAGCAAGGGAATATGCGAGAAATAAGTTACCAGTGGGTTTGGTGGATCAAACGAACCATGGACTGTCTGTCTTTGGGTTGTTAAGAGTGGTGAATTGGATTGAAAGGACAGCTAATTCACTTCATCAGCTGAAGCAGTGAATAATAGAATAGGGGGGTTATGTAAATAACACTTGTTAGACTACATCATGAATTTAGTGTACTGTTTTGGTCACCACATAATAGCGAAGATGTTAGCACAGGGGAATGTGGTAAAGACTTGCAGGGATGTTACAAGAACATTTTGTGTGTGAAGAAATAATTGATTCTGTAGGGATGTCTTCTTTGTAATAGAGGAAGCTGAAGGAAGAATTAATTATGTTTAAAACTGTGAAACTTCAAGTAAATTGGCAAGAACATATTCTATGTGCAAAGGAGTCAGGTATTGCTTTAAAGGAACTGACAGAGGTTATAAGGAAAAACTTTTGTCTAAAGGAAGGCAGGGGACTGGAATTCACTGCCTGACAGGGTGGTAAAGACATTGTCACATTAAAAAAAAAGCACTTGAATGTTCACTTGAAAGGTACTAATTTGCTAGATTATAGATTTTAAACTGGATTAATCCTGGTAGCATCCCTTTGATTGTAATGGACACAGTGGGACCACTGCTTGAATGGCCTTTCGAAAGTAGAACACCGTTTTGCTTCACCTTATGTCACTAGTATAGACATTTTACTAGAAAAGAATATTCTGGGAACAGGATTCACTTTAAATCCTTAATCTATTTAAAAGTGTTTTTTATTGTTTGGACCTTGATCTAAAATCTATTGATCTTTTATTTTGCAGGTTGGTAAAAGTGGCAATATTCCAGCAGGCACAACAGTGGACACAAAGATAACGCATCCTTCAGAATTTGACTTTTACCTGTGTAGTCATGCTGGTATTCAGGTGGGTTTTTTAAAAAAATATATATTAATGTATCATTTAAGAAGAACACTAGTACAGAGTGATTTCTCTTCAATCCGTTTTCTTCCTTCTAAGAGAATATTTTCATGATTGACATTGTAAACTCTGTCCTTCCAGGCTTATCTAAACTTTTGTTGCCTATTAAGAAAAACAGAAAGATGTATTGGGTATCTGAATAAAAGTGATTGCAGAAGTGGACTTCATTAGAAGCTGATTTATGGAGAAAATTTCAATGCTTTGGGTCAAGCCAGCTATCTCTTGTGGGCAAAGACAGCTCCAATGCCATATTCAAGTTTGCTATTGGCACCACTGTTGAAAGCAAAATCAAAGATGGTAGTGAATCAGCATAAAGGAGGGAGATTAAAGATCTGGCTAAGTGGTGTCATAACAACAACCTCTTACTCAATATCAACAAGATCAAGGAGCTGGTTATAGACTTCAGGAGAAGGAAACTAAAGGTCTATGAGCAGACCTCAGAGGATTAGAGATGGGTTAGCAACTTTAAATTCCTAGCTTTTGTTATTACAGAGGACTTAACTTGGGTGCAGCACAATTACAAAAAAAATTCACGGTAGTACCTCTGCTTCCTTAGGAGTTTGTGGAGATTCAGCATTACATCTAAAACTTTGACAAACTTCTATAGGATGTGTAGTGGATAGTATATTAACTGGCTGTATCACAGTCTGGTACGGAAACATCAGAATCAGGTTTATTATCACCAGCATGTGTTGTGAAATTTGTTAACTTAGCAGCAGTAGTTCAATGCAGTACATAATATAGAAGAAGAAAAAATAACAATAACAATAAATAAATCAATTACAGTATATGTATATCAAATAGATTAAAAATCGTGCAAAAAATAAGAAATAGTATATATTTTAAAAAGTGAGGTGGTATTCACAGGTTCAATGTCCATTTAGGAATCAGATAGCAGAGAGAAAGAAGCTGTTCCTGAATTGCTGAGTGTGTGCCTTCAGGCTTCTGTTCCTCCTCCCTGATGGTAACAGTGAGGAAAGGGCATGCCCTGAGTGCTGGAGGTTCTTAATAATGGATGCTGCCTTTCTGAGACACCACTCCTTGAAGATGTCCTGGGTACTTTGCAGGCTAGTACCCAGATGGAGCCGACTAACTTTACAACCTTCTGCAAGTTTTTTCGGTCCTTTGCAGTAGCCCACCCACCCCCCCACCCCCTTACCAGACAGTGGTGCAGCCTGTTAGAGTGCTCTCCATGGTACATCTATAAAAGTTTTTGATTGTGTTTGTTGACATACCAATTCTCTTTAAACTCTTAATGAAGTATAGTCACTGTCTTGCCTTCTTTATAACTGCATCAATAAGTTAGGACCAGGTTAGGTTCTCAGAGACCTTGACACCCAAGAGCTTGAAACTGCTTACTCTTTCCACTTCTGATCCCTCTGTGGATTAGTATGTGTTCCTTCGTCTTGCCCTTCCTGAAGTCCACAATCAGCTTTTATATGGAGAATTCTGCAAAAAGTAGTGGACATGGCCATCATGGGTAAAGCCCTCCCCACCATTGAGCACATCTGCATTAAACACTTCTGCAAGAAAGCAGCTTTCATCATCAGGAACCCCCACCACCCAGGACATGCTTCTTTCTCCCTGCTGCCATCAGAATGAAGATATAGGAGCCACAGGTCACACACTAGCAGTTTCAGGAACAGTTACTACACCTCAACCATCAGACTCTTGAACCAAAAGGGATAACTTCACTTACCCATTCACTGAAATGTTCCCACAACCAATGGATTAATTTTCAAGGACTCTTTGTCTCACATTCTTTATTGCTTATTTATTATTATTTATTCTTTTTATATTTACACAATTGTCTTCTGCACTCTGGTTGTACAACCTAGTTGGGCAGTCATTCATTGATTCTGTTAGCGTTATCAGTCTGTAGATTTATTCAGTATGGCCGCAAGAAAATGAATCTCGGTTGTATATGGTGACATGTATATACTTTGATAATAACATTTGCTTTTTTCACTGTACCTTAGTAAGTGCAATAATTTACCAACTTGTGCTTCCCACTAACCTAAGCAGTCTTTCCAGATAACACAGCAATTCCCTTGCATTTCCAACCTAGAGTACTACACTTGGTGTTCACATTGTGGTCTTCATTAGAGAAGCAATGTGTAGACTGGGTGAGCTGCATTCATCTTTTTGTTCCCTTGAGAGTGGGGAACATGCCTTACTTGAACATGTTCCTGCTCTGTATTTTGCAACTCCTACATTCTTTTGAATGTTATGTGTTCTCACTGTTCTCATTCATTCACTGACCAGATAAACTTTGTTTACAATGTATTCTTATGGTCACACTTGTTTTACCCTTTCATAGATACCCTCTCTCCCTGCAGCTTAGCTAGCTTTTTGTTTCCTTCCCAAGTTCTGATGAAGAGACTTCAACCTTCAACTTCGTTCTCTTCCTTGAGATGGTCTGCCTTGCTGTATATTTCTAGCTTTCCTGCTTTTATTAAGAATTAAATATGCACAACTTTCCTAATCCTTTTTTTTAACCAACTGAAAGAAAGTAGACATCTCCAATACCTGTTAATGTGATGCATGTGATCGCAAGCTTCCATGCAAAACTTCCAAGGTAGTTTTGTATACTTTGAGAAATTGTTAAACCGGTATCTATCTGAAATGCCAGTTTTGTTTCAGATAGCTGACCAATTAAACAAAATAGTCTAGCAAAATAGAAGATACAATGCCCCAGCAGATTATATTTTCCATATGTTGTAGGTGATTTCAGAGAGAGCAGAGGTATGACGGATATGCTGGAATCAGTGCTGCTTTGGGAACTAGCCCCTTCAGTTCGTTCTGCTCTCTAGTGTTTGCACCTGTGATAACAAGCTGGATTGCGTTCAGCTGCACTTGTGCATGATGATGAACTGCTGCCTGCTTGTTCTTGCAGAAATGTGGCTCCAAAGCAACGTCAACCTTCAGGCCAAGCCACTTGGGGACTTGGTCTACACATTTTTTGTGACTGAATGTATTTCCGCTATCGTACTGTGTTTTGCAACTTGGCCCCAAAGGAACACTGTTTCCTTTACCTGTATGCATGTGTATAGTTGAATGAAAATTCAATTTGACTTTGAACTTGTATGTTGAGTAAGAATAGAGAAATAATTTTAGTTAAAATGTGAGGTTAATAATTAAACTTGCCTTTCAGGGAACCAGCCGACCATCTCACTACCACGTACTATGGGATGATAATCGTTTCAATGCTGATGAACTTCAAATTCTTACATATCAACTTTGCCACACATATGTGCGATGCACACGGTCAGTTTCTATCCCAGCACCAGCCTATTATGCTCATTTGGTTGCTTTTCGTGCCAGGTATCATTTGGTGGACAAGGAACATGATAGGTGAGTAAAATTTACTTTTTTGGTTGTTCTCTAAGTTGTATGCTCAGTAAGGTGAAGACTGACAACATTATTAACATCAAGTGTTTTCAGCTGAGAAAGAAAAACAACATAGTTAGAAGAGGAATGTCACCAAGCATCAAAAACATGTTTTAGCAAAAGGCAGAAAGACAAAAGTGCCTGCTCAATTTTGACTCTTTGATTCAAAATTTCACAAACCCATGTTAATTTAATGTCTAAAATTCAGAACGATAATTGGCTGCTTGTAATCTATTAATGAAAGGAAAACTGAATTGCAGTGGATGGGTAAAATTTAATGAGTGGCTGCACTTATCTGATTCAAATTAAGTAAAATTTCATTGTGAAAATGTTCATATTTGGGGGTAGGGAAAATGAAGTAAAAATTTACTTAAGATACTTGACAGTATCGACTTAAAGACATTATCTGAACTGGCTGAGCCCTAAAGGTGCAATTGTTCGATGGGTATATAATGGGTAGTAAGTAAAACACTTAGTTACAATGGCAATGGTTCAGAGGAGTGTAGACTCATTCAGCGACATCACAAGCATAAATCTCTTCACAACAGAGGACACCTTCAGAAGCCAGTACCTCAAAAGGCAGTATCCATCATTAAGGACCCTCACTAACCGGGACATGCCCTTCTCTCATTAATATCATCAGGGAGGAGGTACAGGAGCCTGAAGACATTCAACGTTAAGAATAGCTGCTTCCTCTCTGCCATCAAATTTTTGAATGGTCCATGAACAGCACCTTGCTATTCCTCTTTTGCACTACCTCCTGTACCTAATAAAGTGGCCCATGAGTATATCTTCCCTTCTTTAACAAGGTGTTTTAGCCCACAGAACTGCCGCAAATTGGATGCTTTTGTTTTTCACACCATTCTCTGTAAACTCTAGAGAGTGTTATGCATGAAAATCAAAGCTTGGTACTCCTCCCTTCTCTACTTGGTAGTTGAATAAACAAGTAATGGGAGGAGATGGCTGTCTTGGTCCCAGCATTTGAGTGTCAAAGTAAAGGATGAAGCATTTGCAACAATATTTATCCAGAAGTGCCAAATAAATGAGCCATTTGCTTTTTCTGAAATTCTCACCCCAAAAAAAATTCAGTTGCTTTAATTCCACATAAAATAGCTGAGAGCACGGAACACCACAAAGTTTTGGGATCAAATAATATTCCATTTTGTAGTATGGAATATTTGTACTTCAGATATTACTGTACTTTTAGGAAAAACTGTTTCAGCACAGTTATCTACATAACAATGTCAAATATTACCCAGTTATAAAGTTATTACTACAAAGAGAACCAAAAAAAGACCATGGCTCTTTTCTGTTAGGGAAAGAACCAGCGATGATCTAATAAAGAGGTTCAAAATTATGCATGGTTTTGTTGAATTGGATGTTGCCATTATGGAGAATCCAAAGCTGAATTATAAACGTGGTTATTACTATGGTAATTTGGAGAAAACTCTTAACTCAGGAGTGGTTAAAGTGCTGAACTTTACCAAATTATGTGGTTAAGGTACATTGAGATTAAGGCAAGTTAGTCAAGGATAAAAGGTTAGCAGAATATGAATTTAGAGATGAACAATTAATAATGGCTTTGCCAGTTATTCCCAGGTCCTAAAGAAATGAATAAATTGCAAACATCAAGCAAATGTTGAGATTTTGTGTGGACCTGCCATGAACAATTTGTGTGAAAAATTTCTGTGATATTAGTTCAATGCAATTCATTAGTTTATTCATTCTCAACTAATGTTGTATTTCCTTTTGCTTTTCAGTGCTGAAGGAAGTCACACGTCTGGTCAGAGTAATGGTAGAGATCAGCAAGCTCTAGCTAAAGCTGTGCAGGTTCACCAGGACACACTGCGCACTATGTATTTTGCTTGACAGGTGTCTTTGGTTGGAATTTCTGAAGAGTTGGGCAAAGACAAGACTAGCTGCACTTCACCAGCAACGTAGTGAAGAATGATTTGCTATTTATGTTGCTGTGTACAATGCCATACTCTTTCAACCTCCTTCAATTATGAGGATCTGTGTTACACAGTAGTGTGTATATCACACCACCTGTAATGTTTTCCTTCTGAAGAGCAAAAGCATGAATATTTGGAGGTTTGTGATAATTATATCAGCACATATCTCCACTAATGCAATCTAATTATATGCAGCCTATTGGACTTGAACCTGGTAAAAAAACTTTTTGAAGGAAATGCTTCTGAATGCATCAAAGTCTGCATTAGTAACTGCATATTTGATTGAGATTTGTTTCAAGTGATGTAAGCGTTTAGAGGATGGTGTGACTCTCTAAAGACATATCCCATTTGTTGGCTTCAAATGGCAGAATTTTGAGTTTCAAAATTGTACATTAATGGCATTCCTTTTATTAGACCTGGAGTTTTATCCAGTCGATTCAGATAAGACTACTGTAATACAGTACTGTGAAATATGGCAATCTTACGTCAGAATGGGGGAAAAGGTCTTTTAACACTGAAAATAAGTTTATGAACAGTGAGGTTTTTTTTTCATTTTAGCACAAACAGTATATTGTGTAGCTCTGACTTTCTCAATAGATTGCCACCAGAAGGCATGCAGACTTTTTAAGGTGTGTTCAGTAGAAAATATTGTGTATTTGAAGCAATTAATCTTTGGAGACAATCTATAAAACATTAACTAGACCAGATGGGCACTATTTTATATATTGAGCTAAAGTCTCTTGATATTTTTGTAGGATGCTGCAGTTAATCAGTTCTCAACTCTTGATACAGTAATGCTTATGATACAAATTGAGTATTTTTATGCTATGGTTGGTTTGCCATGACTGTGGCCTGCTGCCAAATTGGACATAGGGATTGCCATGCCAATTGCTTCACCTATTTCAGTTCAATGGTTACAGGGCATATGAGAACTATTAAAAATGTAAACGTTGAGAATGAAGTAAATTTCTGAACTACCTCGCGGTTGCCCTCATGTCAGCAAAAACAGAATGTGCACACACCACAGTCATATTAGAAAAGCAGCTCTAAGATGGTGCTAGGTTTTTGCTAAGAGACATTTCTTTTAATGGTGGTCATCTAATTTAAGCAAACTGTTTCATGGATAAACTTTGTCACAGATTGAAGCCAAACATTTCTGACTGATTTTCTGATATCTTTTTGATGGCCTATATGCACTTGTTAAGTGGCTAAAAAATTTTTTAAACATACCTCAACTCTTCAGCAAATTTTAAATATCATACGTGACTAGCATAAATTTCAGTGTTAGCAACCTATTTATATGGCCATAAGTGAAAACTGTATTGCACAATGATCTCATTTGGGCAAAATACTTTCTTTTTGAAGTTAATGTAACAAGTGTAGATAGAAGCAACTGTGTTGTAAAAGAGTTTTAGTAAGCTTTTCGTATTTCTAAACAGTATATGACAATGGTACTCTGTAGAGATGCCACAAGGCTGCAGTTCATTACAAAACTGGGAATATTTTTGCCAAGTATTTTGAGGCAAAGAATTTTCAAAATTCTTCCATTATTGAAATATATTTCTTGATGGACTGATAAAATGTCCTTAGTAATTCTGAAAAGATTAGAGATAATAAAAGAACCCAGTAAATGTTAAAGCATTTATTTTTAAAGTAGTGAGACTGCAGAGTAATTATGAAAATCTGAGCACGTTCAGATTTATGTTTATGATATTTCCTTAGTTCTGACACTAAAGCATTCAAGTTATAGCTTGGAAGACTCAAGTTCAAGCCCGAGTTCTTACTGACCTTTCCACTTCGATTTCCTGTATTATGCAGGTTTTGACAGTTCCAGAGGGAATGTTTTTTGGGAGTGGAAACTTTCCAGAAAGCTCAGATATATTCATCTATTGTGTTAGCCAGGAAGAGGTTTATCGGTGTATTTTCAAATGTATGGGGTTAATAATCTCAAAATTAAGATATAAAAATGTGACTAATGAATAGCAACAGCATAGCGAATTCTCAGGGCTTTAAATACACTACATATTTTACAGTAAGATAGACTATTTAAAATTTTAAAAAAACATTGGTCAAACTAAATTGTAGAAATGCAACATTTCACTGGAATTGGGGCATGCATGAATGGCTAAATTTTAGAAATACTTTAGCATAATATATGACAGTATGTAAACATTTTGCATTTGTTTTATTTTAAGGATATAGTATAATCTCAGACTTGAGGCCCTCAGCAGTTCTTACCAAAGGTATATCTTAGTTATTTGAACTGCTTGGGTTTTTTTTTATAATTGAGCTACCACAAGAAGGTAAAATTTGAAGAGATCTGTAATAACAAAGTTCCATTTTATTTAGAAATACAATCATTATATTCAGCGCTGTTTTAGGGCATGTTACACAGCACTTATTGAAACTAGTTATTTCTGATCAAACTCAGTTGTTTTAAGTAAAATAAATTCAAAATAAAATTGGTGAACGGATGTGTACAGCTTTAGAGATTTTGGAAGATATATTGCCATAAAGTTTTTTTTCCTATTCTTGCAGTAGCCATTGACTATGATAGGCTATTGTTTTGGAACTGGACAATCCTGAGATCTGTAACTCTGTTCCTGTTTCCAGGACAGATTTTAGTTATTAAAGTGTCCTTAGCTATAAAGCAATCTCTAACCAGCACTATTGAAAAGTTTACATCTTGCTTCAAAGTTATGGGTGCTACTGTGAACTGGCCCCTGCATTCTGTTTATGCATTGCATACTGACAGTGATATTTATAGTAAATCAAAGAAAACAGATCATTATTAGAATGCAGATGTTATGATCTGTGCAAACAACAGCTCTTTGAGAATTTATTGCAGTCACTGCCATTTGAGAAACAATTGATGCTGCAATTGGGTGATGTAATCTGCCTTATAAATTACTGCCATTGGTGGCCAACATTAATTTTTGGGATAGTTATTCTAATCTATAAAATTGTAGATAAAGAGCTAGATTGTAAAATTGTTTAGAATTTTAAGCATGTAGCAGAATTCAACATTGAATGATTAGCATTTTCTATTGTAAATGTTATTGTGTGTAATTAAAATATTAGTGCTTATAATTTTGTAACCTTCAATGTAAACAATTTGTGTAAAATTTAAAGGACAACAAAAGTTTGTTTTTAGCTGAGACTTGCTTAAATTGTTTTGCCATATCTTTGCAGTGGCATTTAAAAATCATATTGACATGAGGTGTATAAAATGGGTTTCTGAAAATTAAGTTGCAATCTTTGTAAGCATAAAATACTGTTTCCTTTTTTTGAGAGTCTTTGTATTAAAGACTATCTAGCCTATGTGGCCTTTACATGTAAAAAAAAATATCAGATCACATAAAACCTGGCCAGATATGTATGTTGAAACTATTTTTTAAAAATTTCAATTCTAACTTAATGGCTCCACTTAATGGCATTAATACAACTTGCAGCACGGATCAAGCAATGTGTAATACGTAATCGTGCACTTTCTACAAACCTTTCTATTGGTCAGCGGTGCTAAAAATAAGCTGGGTCTTGTATAGTTTTGATTTTTTTAAATTTTTATCTACCAAAAGAACATGTGCTAATATCTTAAAGAAGTGCATAAAGATGGAAGCAAGTAGATGTCCCCTTCCTCTACATAAAACGTCAGTTACTTATGACCAAAACACAGTGATCACTGACAAGGCGTTAGAAATTCAAGTCTGCTATTTAAACAAATTTTTTTTTTTGCAGTTTTAGATTATAGTCCTTGGGTTAATAAATAGTAACCTAGAGATTTTATCTAAAATTATGTTTGCATTTTAACTTTCTAAATGGTGGAATAGCAATTAAATTGTATTTGTAGCAATTTGTCTTACCCAAACTTCATGACTCTGATCCAGTATTGGACTTGATGCTTCAGTGAAGAATTATTCAATGCACATTTCATTATATTAATATAAACACATTTACTGTCATCCATGCCTAAATGACCTCCAGTAATAATTTGGGCTCAACTTAAATCATATTATGCTTTGGAATGATAAGAAATTATTCAGTAAATGTAGGGAGATGCAGGAACCCCACTGATTGGATCTTGGGACACATTTCATAGTCCTAAGGCTCTGTTGTGCAAAATGTATAGATCTGTATGTTAATAATTATAATTAATAGTAGGACTGTCATTTGATATTGCTGCCATTTGTATTATGATGGATTGTTTTATTGTATTCTCGCCCTCCTTCATCTCCATTGCCATTTGAGAAGTTCGTGGTCTTGCAGAAAGGTCCTGATCTTGCCCTTTCTGCTTTGTTCAGAACTGTGGTGCTGCCAATTATTTTCATTTGAGAGTTTTAATATTAGATTTATTGACCCATTATTTCCACCTTAAAGCTTTGATCATACGTTGATGCAAGACAGATCAGATTGTAGTAGCAGAGTTGTCAACTGAAACCTGATTCTTGAAAAATATTCAGTGTTTTTTTTAAATTGAGCAGACAAACTGTATTAAGCAGCTTATGTGTCATTTGGCACTTTAAAAAAATAATGCAACAAGCAAATCTTCCATCATGCTGTCATACAAAATGTAAAAGGTGCTTTGGAAATGTCAGTCAGATTATTTCTAAAATTCAGTTGTGTCATTTGTTTGCCTCTGATCAGAATAAACTCAATGGAAAACAACTGTAAGGCCACCTAAGAAAGTGATGATTCACAGACCTTTTCATTTGCTTCAGAGATTACTTAGAGTTGAAGTGTAATTGTTGATTTTTTTTTAGAAATATTTCTTGTGGGAGGTCATGGTGAATTGGTGCCACGATGGCTGTTCAACCTTTTGTGTGGGTTGAGAGAACATCCTTTTATTTGGCCTGTATTTTTTCCAGAAATGTGAATCCAAACTCTATTTAATATTTGGTAAATGGCTTTAATATTAGTTTGTTTTAACACTGCACAAGAAGGGAACAAAAAAGAACTTGCATTTTTTTGTCCATTGTTAAAACTGCTGTGCCTTTTCCTTTTGCTCCAATATCAGAGAAGCCTTTTCCAGCCAAACATTTTATTGCTATGTGGTGATAATCCGTATTTTGGAGAAAAAGGCACAGGATCTGACAGCTTGCTAAAACTCAACCTTTGCTTTTTTCCTTTTGTTCCCCTTCACCACATTTTCCCACTCTCAGAAAAGTCTGGACCTACCTCAATATCTCTGCTGCATCCATAATTATGAAATGTATATCCCTGGTTCAAACTATTACAAACCAAAATGAAAACTTTTAGTTATAAAAATTAATTTTGATTTGATACAAAGTTAGGCAAACAGTTCTTTTTTCCTTCAAGTTTATTAATAGTGCTTTATTTTGTTCTTTGTGCCTTGTGTAATCATCCCATTGCGTGTCAAAATCTGCTGAAGGGGTTAAATAGCAGTGTATGACGTGTACATAAACTGCTTAAGTGAACAAAATACATTGAAAACTTAATATATTTTGAGAAATTGTAAAACATCGTTATTTATGCTGCATTGAATGATCAGTATTGTTGCACTTTCTCAGCAGTCACTTATGCCATATGACAGCTGTTAACAATATATTGCGGATAAACGAGGTGATCCTGGACAATGACTTTAGAGGAAAGAATGCTACTTGTAAATCCTTAAGGCAAAAGAGGATTTAAAATATTTTCGAGTACCTCAAAAGCCTGACATATGCTGCATTGATAAAATTTTGAGTATTTTTTTTTTGCTGTTTTATTTGAATTGCACAAACTCATCTACCTTCTGTAACTACTGCAATTTAAGGTGTTGGCTTATTTTTTAGGGCACTGGTAGAATTGGGCACAAAGTGGACTTCCAATTTTTTTCCCTTCATGCTTTTATGTTTTAGAATAGGATATGTTAGATCATAATTGAAAATTGTTTTCCAGATCTTTTAACCAGCACAACTAAGGTTTGTTACTTAATCTAGTGTTTGTGGTCCATTTGCGCTTGAATGAGCAGTTTACACTCCTATAGCAATGAAGATTTGCATTGCTTGCATTTTGTTTTTACTAATGTTCTGTAAATACTTTAGGTTAAAATTGTCCATTCCTTTTTGGTCAATATTTTTAATGAGCTGAATAACTATGCTGTAAACTGTTGACAAGATATGATGTACAAGTATCATTATATATGAATTTGTGAATATAAAATATTAAATTTTTGACTAGCAGTATGGTATGAACATTTTAATAAATCTGTATCTTAAACCGTTGTGTTTAATTTGAATGTCTTGTGTTCTCAAAGTTACCCCTCATCTCTGAAATTTGGCCATTATTGCTGTTACGTGATCACTGTTATGATTGCCTCTTATGAAAATTCTATAATTGCATAAATATAATTAAATATGGTATTTCAATACTACCACAATTTTAAGTACTGAAATGTATGTTACTGATGTCATCTTAAGATTTTAAGAGACTATTATAACTATCCCAGTATCAACTCTCATTGTAACCAAAATATAAACAATCCATCAGCTTGAAAACCCATTTAGTTTGTCTGTCCTAGCTCTTAAGAGCAGTCCACATTAGTTCCACCTGCTTTTGACTATCACCCAATTCCAATTCCTCCAGTATCTATTTAAACTCCCTTTTAAGAGTGAAGACAACTTTGAAAGGAAGGAAAAACAAAATCTTTCTCACTCATCTCCCCCCTCAGATGCCACTACGTCTGATAAAACAGTGATAATAAACCTTTTGCTACTGGTGTTAAATCTGCAGTTATTGGCTTAATTGCTCAATAGTTTTTCTCCTCTATTAGAACCTTGAAAACCTGTTTGGGCTCTCCATTCTAAGAATGTTCACGTCCTTTCCAAACTCCTTACTAGTTCCTGTTTCATTCCAACTGTGGTGAACTGTTAGAAGTAAAAGAAAATCTGCAAATATTGGAAATCCGAGCAACTACCAAAAGTTGGAGAAATCTATGTTCAACCCATCAGGTTGGAGGAATACAAGGTGTTGCTCCTCTGACCTGAGTGTGGCCTCAGTGTGACAGTAGAGGAGGCCATGGACTGACACGTGGGAATGGGAAGTGGAATTAAAATGGGTGGCCACTGGGAGATTCTGCTTTCTCTGTGAACTCTGTAACCTTTCTAATGCCATCTGATTACATGTACTCTAAACGTAACAAATGAATTAAAAGGTTCCATAAAGTAGTATGGATTTGTGTAAGTGCATCAGGACATTCTCTAGTCAGCTATACTTTATACTTTATTGTCGCCAAACAATTGATACTAGAACGTACAATCATCATAGCGATTCTGCGCTTCCCGCTCCCTGGATTACAAATCGATAGTAAATATTAAAAATTTAAAATATAAATCATAAATAGAAAATATAAAAATGGAAAGTAAGGTAGTGCAAAAAAACCGAGATGCAGGTCCGGATATTTGGAGGGTACGGCCCAGATAGTTTCATATTTTTTAAAATGATATTTACAGAATGCAACCTTTCCATATTCTCAAAGTATTTCATCTGCAAAATGTCTACCCATTGCATCATCCTGAAATCTATGATAGTTAATCAGCAGGCTATTTGTTAAAATAGTGAACTTAATCTTAACCCACTTGCACCTCCTAACCCCATGGTTCCTGCCACCAAGGGCACTATATACAAGGGGACATCACTCAGATTCGACTACAAGTTGCCATATGCATTGCTATTACTTTAGTTTCATTGGATTTATGTCCTGGGACATATTTACAATTTGGGAGTACAGTCACCAGAAAGAGTTCAAAAATTCAAGGATAATGGGGAATGGGAAGTGAATGCTAGCCTTTCCAATGATACCCATGTAGCAAAAACTAAATAAATCACAAACCAGACTATTGTGGAGCACCATTATAAGCCACTTCCATCCAAAAAAGTGTTTACCTCTGTTCATCATGCACATCCATGTTTGTTTCTCCACCACTTAAGTGTGCAGCCTGCCGTCAAGTTGGAAAAATATAAAAAAAAATTGGAGCATACTGTTCATGCTGACAAAAACACAATATAAAATAATTTTAATGTTTGCTCAGGAAAATATTGATGTGAGCCTATTGTGCACTTGGAATATTCCCTAAAAGCCAAACTATATCTCAACTGCATTACTTTTATTAGTCTTCTGTTACAAAGAGTGGACCAGGAAGTTGCAGAGGAACTTTTGAAATACTGAAAGGGAAAGGAGGTAGGTTTCTGGTGGTGGAATCTTGGTGCTGGCTGAAATTGGAAAGGATGATCTGTTGATAAGCACAGTAAGAAATGGAACTTTGTTCTTTCTCTGTCTGGGAGGTGGTGGACTTGCTTACCATTCATTGTTTTTTCCCCCTTTTCCTTTGCATGGTCTGGTCTGCTGAACATGTCCCTGAAGTTCACTTAATAAACTACACAGGCAGAGTAGATAAAATCAGACTATTTCATCCTGTCAGAGCTCCAATAATGTCCCCAACCCAAACTTCTGTTTCATGAATTACTTTTTTCTTTTTCCCAATTCTGATGAAGAGACTTAGAGAAACTTGCATTTTAAGTCTTTCAGCCAATGCTGCATAACCTGCTGAGTTTTCCAGCAGTTTGTTTTTATCCAGCAATCCTGTGAATGAATGTGATGTCGTAACTTCTGCAGCCCTCTCGAGTTAAAGGTTCACCACCATAATTATTTGTAACTTATGTAAACAATTTGGATGTGAATGTACAAAACATTTTAGTAAGTCTGTGGATGACATTAAAATAGAGGGTGTTGTAGACAATGGATAATATGAAACATCTTGATCAGTATGTGGGCAAATTGGCAAATGACTTTCAATCCAGATAAATACAAGGTATTGCATTTTGGGAAAAAGTGTTAAAATGCAGTCTTTTTCCAAGAGAAGGGAAATTAAGTGATATTAGGGGCAGCTTCATGCAGAAGATGATGCATTTTTGGAATGGACCAAATATAGGTAAATAGAACTAGTTCACTGGGCAACAGAATTGGTATGGATGAGTTCGGCCAAAGGCCCTGTTTCCATGCTATATGACACTATGACCCGTGAAGGAATTTCCCTTCAGTAACCCCTCATTCTGAGACTGCGGCTCTTGTTCTTTGAGTCTTCAGCCAAAGGAAGCAACATCTCTGTATGCCTGTTCTAAGTTCTTACATTTTACTGAGAGCACTGCTAAACCAACTTGTATCTGTAACCAGTCCTATGAATCTTCATTGTATTTCACTTGTTGTCTCATCTAACTTCTTTAAGATTGCAAGATATTAGCTGCCTTGCACAAACTGTTATCCAGTGGCTTGTCCCTTTGAAAATCAACATTTGACAGATAGTCTATTTATTCTGTTATTTTATTTGGAGGTACGATACAGAAACAGGCTCTTCTGACCCCTCAAACCCATGTTGTTCAATTACACCCATGTGACCAATTAACCTTCTAACCTGTAAGTTTTTGGAATGTGGGAGCAAACAGGAGTACCAGGAGGAAACCCTGCAGCCATGAAGCCAACATACAACCTCCTTCAGTCAGTGCAGGAATTGAACCTAGGTTGCTATAATAGCATTATGCAATCTGCTATGCCAGCCCGTATATACTCTAAATCTGGAAAGGTTCACATTTTTTTATTATTTCATCTGTCATATACTTGTTGACTCATTTAGCATATCTGCAACCCTGTTGAGTTTCCACATCCTTTGTACTCACAATGCCACCTAATTTAGTTTTGTCAAAAAACTTGGAAATATGTAATGTGGTTCCTTTTGGCCAAAATGCAGAGAAAAATCGTGAAAATTTGGGAGCTTGGTGCCCGACTCTGTGGCATCCCAGCAAGTTGCAGTTTACTGACCTGAGAAGGATCTGTATTTTATCGCTATGCTTTTAATCCAATAACCATTTCTTGTCCTGGGCCCAATTAACTCCACTTGTTCTGACATTATTGACCAACCTCCTGTATGGAAGCATATTATGGAAACTTGGCTAGCTCAGCCAGTACAGCATGTGACTCTTAATCACAGGGTTGTGGTTTCAAGCCTCACTTTGGGTGATGGTGTTTCATCAGGCTCCTGGATTAGTGTGGATGGTGGCTTCACTTGCCTCACTGCTGAACTAACTTATCCAGACTTCCAGGGACTCTACCTTTGTTATGCCTGTTTTTAGACTGCCATGGTAGTGGAGCGATTGCATGATGCTATTACAGCTCGGGGCATTAGAATTCAAAGTTTAATTCCTGCTTCCTCTGTAAGAAAGCTTATACATACTTCCCATGATGTGTGTGGGTTTCCTTGAGGTTATTGTCATTGTAAGTTGTCTTGTGATGTGTTGGAAGGGCTGTGCTATAGCTTGAAATAAAAATAATATAAATAAACATCTGCCTTCTCTATCACTTATAAACAGCTATATCATGCTCCTACAAATAGGTCATATGTTAGGGAAAAAAACAAGGAAAATGAAGGTCTATGAAACGTGATTGTCACAGTGCACAAACAACCATCCATTGTTGTTCATCATTTTATATTAATGATTTAGATCAGGGCTTCCCAACCAGGGGTACACAGATCCCTTGCTTAATGGTATTTGTCCATGGAACAAAAAAGGCTGCTGGGAACTCCAGATTTAGATAATGTGGTAAACTGGATCAGCAAATATGTGGATGACACTAAGACTGAGGCTGAGTGGATAGTGAAGAAGGCTACAAAGCCTGCAGTGGAGTCTGGACCAGCTGGAAAAAAATGGATTGCAAAATGACAAATGGAATTTAATGCAGACAAGTGTGAGGTGTTGCACTTTGGGAGGACAAATCAGGGTAGGTCTTAGACCATGAATGGTAGAACACGAAGGAGTGCTAAAGTAGGATTTGGAAATAGAGATCCATAATTGCTTGTTTGTGGCATCACAGGATAGGATCTAAAGAAAGCTTTTTAGCATTTTGGCTTTCATAAATGAAAGTATTGAGTACAGGAGTCGGGATGTTATGTTGCAGTTGTATAATGTTGGCAAGGCCTAATCTGGAGTATTCTGGTCACGTACTTCCAGGAAAGATATCAATAAGATTTTAAAAAAAATACAGTGAACACCTACAAGAATGTTGTCAGGACTTGAGGACCTCAGTTAGAGGGAAAGGTTGAATAGGTTCGGACTTTATTCCTTGGAACGTAGGAGAAGGAGGGGACATTTGATAGAGGTAGTCAAAATTATCAAGGGTATAGATAGGGTAAATGAAAGAAGGCTTTTTGCTCCGAGGTTAGGTCAGACTAGAACTAGTGGTCATGCGTTAAGAGAGAAAGGTGAAATACTTAAGAGATGCCTGAGGGGGAATTTCACTGAAGATGGTGAGAATGTGGAACCAACTGCCAGCAGAAGTGGTAGATATGGGTTCAATTTCACCATTTAAAAGAAATTTGAACAAGTATATGGATGGGAGAGGTACAGAGGGCCAGGGTCCCGGTGTGGGTTGATGGGAATAACTAAGCAGAATAACAGTTCAACATGGACTAAATGGGCCAAAGGGGCTGTTTCTGGGTTATACCTCTCTATGACTCCAAAGGTGAAATTTTTAAGGGTATTTTGAGGGGAAACTTGCGAGTGTGGAAAGAGCTACCAGTGGAAGTGGCAGATAAGTATTCAGTTGTAACTTGTAAGAGTTTAAATAGTACATGGATATAAGGGGTATGGAGGGCTCTGGATTGGTGTGGATGGGACTAGGCAGAAGACCAGGTCAGTGAAACAAGATGGACTGATGGATTGTAGTAATCTGAGACTCTACCTTACTTTTCAAACAACAGCATACTACTGTACTCATTCTTTAGCACCACTCCTGTAGCTAAGGGAGATTTTTGTTGTCAGTCTTTCTGTGATTTCTCCCCTTACTTTTGACAACATGCATTAGGGTACATTTCATTTGTGTGGTGAATTAATCATTGAATATTTTTGCTATTTATCTAATTCAGTACTTTGCATTCTTAACCACATCAATACATTTTGACTTTGTTAATCCTGCCTCTGAATAAAACAGCTTGTGCAACCATGTTCATGGTAACGATCAAACACCCCAACCTATTACTAATCTCACTGACAGTACTTGGTCTGTAGCTTTGTAAGCCTTGGCAATTCAGTGCTTGTCTCAAAACTCAAATATTGTGAACGCTACCTTCACCAAACTTCAGACCACACATCCCAGATACCAACCAGTCTCTGGGTGAAAAATTCTTCCCTGGATCAGGACAAGTGCTGCTCTGTGCTTCAAGCATCAACATTACGCTAGCCTAAAACATCTGCTTGGTCCTATAATAGAAGAAATAGAAGAAGCTCAAAAGAAAACATTAAGAACATTACAACTAGGGGTTAAAAAGCATAAATCACTGATGGTGTAAGAAAAAAGCATCGGAGTCAAGCAGATCAGACATTTGTGGCGCGTGAGGGGACATAGAACAGTACAGCACAGGAACAGGCACTTCAACCCACAATGTTATGCCAGACCAACTAAATTAGTAATCAAATAGCTAACTAAACTAATCCCCTCTGCATACCCAATGTTCATATCCTTCCATTTCCCTCACATTCATGTGCCTATTTAAACTCTCTTAAACGTACCTTATGTATCACCATCCAAGACAGCGCATCCCAGGCACCCACCATGCTTTGTATAACCTTTGAAATTACCCCCTCACCTTAAAGTCATACCCTCTGGTATTAGACATTTCAACCCTGTGAAAAAGATGCTGTCTGTCTACTTTATCTATGCCTCTCGTAATCTTATAAACCTCAATCAGATCTCCCCTTAGCCTCTGCTGCTCCAGAGTAAACAACCCATTTGTCCAATCTCTCATCATAGCCTATGCCCTCTAATCCAGGCAGCATCCTAGTAAACCTCTCTGCACCTGTGACCAGAACTGTATATAATACCCCAGATGCGGTGGACCAACTGGAGTTTTATACAGATGCAATATAACTTCCTGACTTTTGAACCCAATGCCTTGACTAAAAGGCAAATATGCCATATGCCTTCTAAACCACTTTATACTGTATATCCACTTCCAGGGAGCTACAAACTTAGGCCCAAGATCCCTCTGTTCAACACCACCGTTAAAGGTCTTGCCCTGAATATTGTAATGTTTCTTTACATTTGACTGAATGGGGAGAAGGTTCAAACATCTGAGGTGCAGAGGAACTTAAGGCTGATTTATACTTCTGCATCAACTCGATGCTGTAACCTACGTGCGTTGTGAGTATTTATATTTGTGCGTTGGTGTGTCTGTGTCGCTCTGCAATTTGTGCACGTCATGCATGCGCACACACCTACCCGTGCAAGGCTTCATGGTCATAGTAGTCTCATCGGGGTAAACAAGAAGTGAGCATCTCTTTCCGTAAAAGCGAAATGTGTCCTCCATAATTTCAGAGGTCTGTAAAGCTTTATGGAAAGCACTGCAGCTAGAGTTCCTTCCCTGCCCTTCAGTCACCCAATGGTAAGCTATTGCAGTGTAGGAGGAAAAGTGATGCTACCAAGCAGACCAATCACTGTTGTTGCAGTCTGTGTTGCCGCGATGCGTAGTTACATTGTGGGAGAGGTGCACGTCAGGCTACGGCGTTAAGAGATCCACGTAGGGTTTGCGGCTACGCCATCGAGTTGACACAGAAGTATAAATTAGCCTTTAGGAGTCCTCATGCAAGACTCCCAGACGGTTAATTTACAGGTTGGGTCTGTAGTAAAGAAGGAAAATGCAGTATTAGCATTTATGTCAAGGGAATAGAAAATAAAATTAAGGAAATAATGCTAAAGCTTTATAAGACACCAGTCAGGCTGCACTTGGAGTAATGTCAACAGTTTTGGGCCCCATAATTCAGAAAGCATATGTTGTCTTTGGAGATTCTGGAAGAGTTTCACGAAGATGATTCTGGGAATCAAGAGGTTAACATATGAGGAGCATTTGGCTGCTTTAAGCCTGTACTCACTGGAATTTACATGAATGTGGGGAGGGCAGGGGGGAAGAATCTTAGTGAAACGTACTGAATGTTGAAAGGACTAGATCGGGTGGATGTGGAGATGATATTTCTAATGGTTTGGGTATCCAGAACTAGAGGGCACAGCCTCAAAACTGAGGGGTGCCCTTTTAGAAGAGGTAAGGAGGAATTCTTTTTAGCCAGAGTAGTGAACCTGTAGAATGTTCTGCCACAGACTGTGGTGGAAGTCAAATCCGTGGAAATACTTAAGGCGTAAGTTGATAGTTTCCTGATCGATCAGGGCATCATATGGTGAGAAGGCAGGTGTATGGGGTTGAGTGGGATCTGAGATCAGCCATGATAGAATGGCAGAGCAGACTTGATGGGCTTAATAGCCATGCTCGCATGTCATATGGACCTACAAAAGTGCAACACTTCACATGTCGCTGGGTGAAATTCGGCTCTGCCCATATCTGCAACTGATCAATATTCCACTGTATTGTTTGCCAGTCTTCTACGCTAGCCATAAAACCATCAATCTTCATATCATTTGCAAACTTATTAACCCATCCATCTACATTTTCATCCAGATCATTTATATACAGCATAAACAGCAGGAGTCCCTGCACAGATCCCTGTGAACACCACTAAACACAGACCTCCCCAACTCCTATCAACCACTGCCCTGTCTTCTATGTAAGAAGTTCTGAAGGCAAATGGCCATTTCATTATGGGCAATTGAAAGTTTTAGGTTGAGACCATGTATCTGAACAGATACAAGTTCCAGGCCAAAAAAGTCAACTATCTGTGTGCCTCCAGCATCTGCAGTCTCGTGTCTTCAGACACTGATAGTAATGACATTGCCAAAAATACAAAATATACACCACCCTGTAACCTCACGCTACAAATGCACATGCACTAAGAATGCAACTACAAATGTAAAATATCAAAATTTATAACATTCCTTCAATAAATAGTATGCACTCTATTGTACCTATTTTGAATGGTAAATAAGCAGATTCTGTTGAGTAATGCTTTTTTATTTCAAATATACAAAAGTATATATCACATATATACATTTTATATCAAGTATGCCATTTAATCAATATAAACAGGGGAAAAATTCTTCAAAAGAAAAATAAAGACATCTTCCCTTTCATAAACTGAAGGAACTGTTAACACCAACCCAGACTTTCTATCTGACTTCAGCTCTTCACAGTGGCTCATTAAATAGAATTTTGAAGTTATGGACATGTAAACTTGTGCTGAGTAATCCTAAACACACAACAATATTGTTTTAAAAATTTCCTCTTGCTCTGTACACACTTCCATGAGAAATTGTCAAGGTGAGAAAGATACTCTTTAGGACTCATTTTCTTCATCCTGTTCCTCATCATCTTCAACATTTTCATTTCCTCCATCCCCTTCAGCGCCACCAATTCCTTCTTTCTCCTCTTCAAGCATCTTTAGATAGTCACTTGCCAAGATCTTTTTCGGCAGAATATCTGTAACAAAGATATTTTGATATATCAAATACACTTTACAAGGTAAATTTTCAATTTACTTCTTTATTAAATTGCAGATTCTTCATGAATCAGTCAGTGGTCCTTTTAAGTACCAATCCCCTCATCAATTCCAAATATCAGGAAAGTCAAAGAATGCAGTTTTACCAACATCAACTGCATCCTGGAAAACAACTATTGGACTTCTGAACTCAGTATGACGATCTGACAACTACCTCTCCCCATTCATCAAGCTCTGACATCAACTTTCAAGTATTAATTATCCACTTGTATCGGAAAGTTGGTAACTAAGTCATTCTTTAAATAAGATTAAACAAATTATTAGCTTGTTCTGTGATTGTAAGGCCCTCTAATAATCTAATGGCACTCTTCATGGAGGAGGACAATTCAACTATCCTGCTAATAATGACAAGATTAGTTAATAATTGAACTAAACCCACATGTAAAATAATTGTTGTATGTGAAGCATTTAAGACAGTTAATGCGATGGAAAACATTTTACTTTCACTAAAATGTTCATTGGTCGTTGTTACAACATACATTAAACATCTAACAAGTATTCTATTTGATTAAAAATGTATAATTTAGTAATGAAAATTAAGTTTGAATGGATGAAAGGTTTACCAGAATTAAAATTGCGGAATAAAGACTTGAAAATGAATCAAACACACAAGATCAGCTAAATGATATAACTGAGCAACACAAAACAAAGCTGAAATATCATACACTCAAGGAATGACTTTAAAAAGTGTGATAACTATCTTAACATTAAATATACTTTGAGGATAGCTGGAAATTGTTCCAGCTATTGATAATCAGCAAGTAGGTTCAGAAATGTTGAAAATACATACAAATAATTTACCGGACAAGAGATTCCTATGGGACTGGCGAGGCTACTAAAGAATAGCAAGATCAGTGAAACAAAATAGCACAGGAGAAATAGAATAAACATTTGTGATGCACCTTGTCCAATTCTTTTTGGAGATCTAAGCAAGGGATGTCAATACTTTAACCACACTGAAGACCACCCTTCAATCATGTTATCCAATAAAAAGGATTAATTCTCTTTTTCACTTGTTTAATGGTTATTGAAATATACAGACCAGCTAAAAACTGGAATGTTTCAGAGTTCTCCACACAGTCAGCCAGGTCATTGTAAGAGAGTTCCTTTTTTTCTGAATTGTTGCTTTTGTATGCATATGTGGCAAGATGTTGCACAAATAATTCCTGAAATACAGTAAAAACAGTTAAGATCAACAATTAGGAGGATCAACAAATGCAATTAATAAGGAACAAATACATTGCTGGTTGTGTTCTACAATGTCAGAATGAGCTAACAAATATGCAGGAACATTTAATCAGGAAAACAAATGTACAGTAACAGTAGGGAATTTTGACTAAATGACATTAGTGGGAACAATAACACAAGGATAGAAGCAACAATACACCCAGAATTCTTGACATGCATGAAGAAGGCAGCTTTTTAAGATCAATTTATTGCAAACCCAGCACTTGAAGGTATGATCCTCACTTTTGCTGGTGTCTGATTCAGGAAGCGCTGACCAGTATCAGTTACTTGAAGAGAAGTCACTGTCAATGGCAGGCATTCAGAAATGGTATGGACTTGGACAATTACGTTCCTTCTAAATGAACGGGTGAAATTCTTGGGATGTCAAGGAGTATATTGGAAAGCTAGAAGATACCAAGAATTCAATATTGTGAAAACATTGAAAATGCACAGATGAAATTAAAAAAGGAAAATAGGTACACAAAAATAATGTATAGAGAAAAAAGTAAGAGACATAAAAAGAAGAAATATTATGAAAGAAGCATTAGAAAGCAGGAATGCAGTATGGCTCTAAACAACAAATTTGTACCTGCTTTTACTTTACAGTGGTACAACATCAAAACTTGCTAACAATGTTGCATTATTTAAGAAACAGAGCAAAGGGACAGAATGAATGTTTAATGTTAGCCTAACTCTACTGGTAGGCAAATTGTAGGGGAAAAATCTAAGCGATTACACAAATCACCTTTTACATACACTCATTAAGGAAAACCAGTAAGGATTTAGTATGAAAAGGTCATGTGTTATTAATGAATAGCTTTGACAAAAATAGTACTGTATATTTGAAGTAGTATACAGGAATCATAATAAAATAAGAATCTGGATTTCAGAGTATTATTTCAATGCTATGCACAAGAAAATCTATTGCACCCTCTCTATTACATCTTTCCTATTATAGGGTGAACAGAACTGCATGCAATTATTCAGTTTTGTCTGACTGAAGTCTTATGTAGCCACTGCATAACGTCCTTGCTCTTACTCAACATTTCTACCAATGAAGGCAAGCATGCCATAAGCCTTCTTTACCACATGATCCACTTGCATAGCTGCTTTCAGTGAATTATCAACCTGATAACCAAGATTTCTCTGGACCTCAATTACATTAAAAGGTGATTAACTGTGTACTTTCACTTTGCAAAGTGCAACACTTCACAATTGTCTGGATTAAACTCCATCTGCCACTCTCAGCCCAAACCTGCACTGATCTAGATCCTCCTCTATTCTTAGGCAGTCCACAACTCCACTGATCTTGGCATCATCTGCAAACTGACCAATCCACCCATCTACATTTCAAATCCAAATCATTATTATATATCACAAACAACAACGGTTATTTGTGATTTTTGTGGAACACCACCAGCTATCGACTTCCAGCTGAGGCGTATGGGGTGGGGAAGTGTGACTGACAGACCCAGGCACAAGGAGTGGGGCAGTGGGAAACGCGGGGATGAGAGGGGTGGGGTCCAGAGGCAAGGGAAAGGTGGGGGGGGGGGGTCCAGGGAAGAGAGGAAGGTGATGGGGGAATAGGAACACAGACAGACAGCCGTGGAGGCAAGGACCCAGGGACGACCAGGTGAAGGGGTTGGCGGCGGGGATGACAGGAAGGCCGGGTGGGGAACGGGGGAGCTAGGATGGCAGGACTGGGACACGGGAAGGTAGGTGTCGGGGGGAGAGGGGGGAGGACTGGGGAAGGTGGATCTCCGCCCGCGCCCCCACCCCCGGTTCCCGGGGACGATACGATACGTTGGTTGAACGGGAGGACGGCAGCGCCGCACTCACAGTGGCTTTGGCGGTGAGGAAGAGCGCGTCCTGGTTGATGCTCGACACGTCGGGGCAGCTCTTCATGATGAGCTTGACGCGGGAGAGCGGCAGCGCCAGCACAGCGGGCGGGGGGCTGCGGCGCGCGGGGAACCGCAGACCCTCGCGCCGCTTCACCTCCGCCATCTTGTCGGGCCGCGGCCACCGAGCCCGCCGGGGAAAGAAGGGGTGGGGAAGATCCGAGCACCTCGAGGTTTATAGCAACCTATTCTCATCAAACACAAAGACAAAAGTTAAAACAATGCTAATAAAGCATAATCCTTTAAAAAATCTAATCTCCAACTAAAATGCACAACAGATCCATTTAAAAACACTCTTGTTATCCCTATCGCAGAGAAGCAGTTGGTATCGCCCTTACTATTAGATTGTACCACTCATGGAGATTTTAGGGGACACCGCTTCTTCACTAGTTAATTATAATCTGGACAGAACACTCGTTTTTACATAAGTACACAATAACTCTACTTCTTAAATTATTAATTATTTGGATAGAAACGGAATTGTTGTAAGCGTTGGTGTTGGCATCCCTCTCGTAATCGGGACTGAGCACGTGGAGCTCATTGTTACTGAGAGGTAAGGGGTCGCTGTGGACGGAGTCTGGTCACGGGAGGTGGGCCGGCACTCGGGTGCAGTGCGCGGCCGGTACTCTGGTGCTGCCAGACAACAAGTTCTTCCACGTTTTATTTTGTTCCAAATTCTAGTACCTCCAATCTCTGACTCTAGCCATTGGGCTTCTGAATTAGGGCAACACACACAAAACACTGGAGGGATGCAGCAGACCAGGCAGCATCTATGGAAAAGAGTAAACAGATGAAAGGTCTCGGCGTAACGTGGACTGTGTACTCTTTTCCATGGATGCTGCCTGGCCTGCTGAGTTCCTCCAGCGTTTTGAGTGTGCTGCTTGGATTTCCAACATCTGCAGATTTTCTCTTGTTTGGGTCTCTGAATTTTTTTAAAGCTAATTTTTCGTGTTTCATATACACCCTTGGCAAACCAGCATTTCTGCCATGACCCACTGAATCTGTGCTGACCATCGAGCAAGCATTTATAGGATGAGAGTCAGATTCACTGTCACTGATATTAATCGTGAAATTTGTTGTTTCGTGGCAGCAGTGCAGTACAGGTAAAACAAATTACTATCTATATACTACTAAAATTCTCAAGGTCTGTTTGTTTGTTTGTGACCTCCAATTAGCCCAAATGGTGCATGACAGCGGCATTTTTTTCGACTAAATCCATTTAAAATGTGCTAACTTACAGAATGCATGCAAAGTTTAGGGTTATATATTCATATAAAATCGCTCACTCGTCAATCAACAGGCCCCACTTTCCACAACCCGAGCCGATTCCAGCTTTAATGGAAACCGCGACACGACACCATGGCGCATGCGCACGGCCAGCCTCAGCAGCGCCTCACGATGCTCACGGCAGTGACAGCAAACGCAGCAAAAGGGCAAGACTATCATGTCCATTTAGGAGAGCGCCAACCACATCATCAAGAAAAATCAGCTTCCTGCAGGCATTGGTGTTACTGCTTCGTATCTTCTATCAAGCGTTAGGGTAAAAAAAAAATGGACAGCTTAATTATGCCGGGTGGAAAGAGAAGGGGGACATTATGGTCAAGAGATGACGCCAAATGTCGGGAAGTGGCAAGGAGAAGGAGAGAACGAGAATCAGATTAGGCCAGGATCAAAGGGTCAGGACAAAAAAGATGAGAGAAGAGACAGAGGAGGAGAGGCATGCACGTCTCCAAAATGACAATAATGGGCACAGAAGGAGGAGAGAACAAGAATTGGATCAGGCCAGGGCTGCACGACTCCAGAATCAGAGAGAAAGAACAAATGGTAGAAGAGATGAAGAGACGAAGGATGAAAGGGCTGCGGGTCTCCAGAATGACAAAAAAAGGCAGAGACTGAGGAAAGAGGAAGAGACAGAGGAGAAAAGGAAAGATCAACTTAAAAATATGCAGTAAAGAGTACCTTATTGAATAATGGGTAAAGAGAAGTATATGAATATGTGTGCGACTGCTTGGAAAGGAATCTCTCTCAAATGATTTTCATTGATGCACCAGGAGGAACGGGCAAGATATTTATCATCAACTTGATCCTCGCTGAAGTTAGGGGAGATGGAGGTGTTGCTATTACTGTAGCATCATCAGGTATTGCAGCAACATTGATGCCTGGTGGTAGGACAGTGCATTCAAGATTCAAAATACCCCTCAAAGTCAATGAAGATGCCCTTTGTAACATTGATAAAAACACCAATACTGCAAATGTATTCCAAAATGCAAGGCTTATTGTCTGGGATGAGTGCTCCATGATTAGGAGGGAGAGCTTCGAAGCCGTGGACCGGACTTTTAGTGATGTATGCGGCAGGAATGAGGCCTTCAGGGATATTTCAACCATTTGCTGTGGTGATTTCCGTCAGCTTCTAGCAGATGTGAAACGAGGAAATGATGTTGATGTGGAGAATTCATGCATAAAAAAATCCTACTTATGGAGAAGCTTCTTCAAGTTTCAATTGAAGAGAAACCTGCAATTGAGTGAGGGAGAAGGACTATATGCTGAGTTCTTATTGGATGTTGGAGAAGACAAGATTGAGAAAAATGAAAATGATGAAATTGAATTACCTGAAGATATGATTCTGCCAGCAAAAACTATGGAAGAATGTGTTGATTTCATCTACCCGACATTTGACAATCCTGCAGAACTGTTCTGGAGGAATCCTATCTTGGTTCCTCTCAATGAAATGATGCGAAAAATGAACTCCACATGCATTAGACGCTTCCCTGGTATCATGAAAGAATACTGTTCCTTCAATGCTGTAGGTGAAGGAGCTAACGCCACTCATTTTACAACAGAATTCCTTGATTCGGTCGAACTCTCTGGATTGCCACCACATAAACTGGAATTGAAGAGGGGATCTCCTGTCATTTCAATGAGTAACTTGGATCCACCATCTTCTAACATTGATTTATTTAAACAAGGGGTTGAACTCCAATCACAATATAATTTACTATTAACTTTTCCTATTGAAAGAAATTTGCTTAAATTGAAAAGTCAATTTTATGTGTTTGGAGGTAAAAATAATAAGCTATTAGCATCTCAATTAAAAGCAGCCAGAGCCAAAAGACAAATTTTAAAAATTCATAAGGGAGATGGTAGTTTACCTTGTAATTATGAAGACATTAATAACATTTTCAAGACTTTTACGTTGAACTTTATAAATCTCAGTTTCCAGCTGATCCCTCTAAAATGAATGCCTTTTCACAAAAGATTGATTTTCCTTGAATTTCTGTTGAAGATCAACAAACTCTAGATACTCCTATTACTAAAAACAAAATTCAGAAAGCTATTCTTTCAGTGCAGTCTGGTAAAGCTCCTGGATTGGATGGTTATTCTGTAGGATTTTATAAAAAAATTGAAAAATTGCTTTCTCCATATATGTTGGAAATGCTTAAAGATTCTTTTTTGATAGGAGAGTTACCTCCTACATTTTATGAAGCTTCTATTTCTTTAATACTTAAGAAAGGTGAAGACCCTGCTGACTGCTTCTTACAGACCTATTTCATTATTAAATATGGATGCTAAAATTCTTTCAAAAATTGACTGGAGAATATTCTAGCTAAAATTATCTCTCAGGACCAAACAGGTTTTGTAAAGGGCCGTTATTCCTTCTCTAATACTTGGAGACTGTTAAATATTACATACTCATCCTTTTCTAAGACTCCCCATTGTGTTCTTTTCTCTTGATGCTGAAAAGGCATTTGACAGAGTTGAAATAAAATACTTATTTAACGTTTTAGAGAAATTTGACTTTGGTATTAATTTTAATAAGTGGATTAGAATGATATATAAAAGCCCTATTGCTGCTGTTATTACTAATAATTGCAGATCTCCTTTTTCTCGACTCTCGCAGGGTATGAGACAAGGGTGTCCGTTAAGTCCCTTGTTATTTAATTTGGTGTTGGAACCCTTGGCCATTGCACTTCGTGAAGCTAAAGATATCCATGGATTTTTCATAAATAGGGCTATTCATAAGATCTCCCTTTACGCTGACGATCTCTTAGTTTATGTTTCGAATCCTGAAGAATCCATTCCTAGTTTATTGAAATTATTAAATGAATTTGGAAAGTATTTGGGAATTTGGAATATAAACTGAACCTTCATAAAAGTGAATTATTTCCCCTAAATGATTCTACTTCTATATATGATGACATTCCTTTTAGAGTTATGGACTCTTTTAAATATTTAGGTATTATCACTAAAAATCATAGTCATACTTTATTGATCCTGGGGGAAACTGGTTTTCGTTACAGTTGCACCATAAATAATAAATAGTAATAGAACCATAAATAGTTAAATAGTAATATGTAAATTATGCCAGTAAATTATGAAATAAGTCCAGGACCAGCCTATTGGCTCAGGGTGTCTGACCCTCCAAGGGAGGAGTTGTAAAGTTTGATGGCCACAGGCAGGAATGACTTCCTATGACGCTCTGTGCTGCTTCTCATTGGAATGATTCTCTGGCTGAATGTACTCCTGTGCCCACCCAGTACGTTATGTAGTGGATGGGAGTCATTGACCAAGATGGCATGCAACTTAGACAGCATCCTCTTTTCAGACACCACCGTCAGAGAGTCCAGTTCCATCCCCACAACATCACTGGCCTTACGAATGAGCTTGTTGATTCTGTTGGTGTCTGCTACCTTCAGCCTGCTGCCCCAGCACACAACAGCAAACATGATAGCACTGGCCACCACAGACTTGTAGAACATCCTCAGCATCGTCCGGCAGATGTTAAAGGACCTTAGTCTCCTCAGGAAGTAGAGATGGCTCTGACCCTTCTTGTAGACAGCCTCAGTGTTCTTTGACCAGTCCAGTTTATTGTCAATTTGTATCCCCAGGTATTTGTAATCCTCCACCATGTCCACACTGACCCCCTGGATGGAAACAGGGGTCACCGGTACCTTAGCTCTCCTCAGGTCTACCACCAGCTCCTTAGTCTTTTTCACATTAAGCTGCAGATAATTCTGCTCACACCATGTGACAAAGTTTCCTACCGTAGCCCTGTACTCAGCCTCATCTCCCTTGCTGATGCAGCTAACTATGGCAGAGTCATCTGAAAACTTCTGAAGATGACAAGACTGTGCAGTAGTTGAAGTCCGAGGTGTAAATGGTGAAGAGAAAGGGAGACAAGACATAGACCAAAGATAGAGACCTTTATAGAGCTAATTTGATTCCTTCAGTGGATTTTATGAAATAATTATTTTGTAGATGGAATCCATTTACACTTTCGTTAGCCGGCTGAGTTCATGCAGTTAAAATGATGATTTTACCAAAATTTTTATATGTATTTCAAAGTATCCCTTTTTTTTAAACTAAGAAGTTTTTTGATCAGATTGATTCTATTATTTTATCTTTTGTTTGGAATAATAAAAGACCAAGAATTGGAAAATATCATTTACAAAAATTAAAAAAGGATGGAGGTCTTGCCCTGCCTAATTTAAGAATGTACTATTGGGCTGTTAATGTATGTTATATGTGTTCTTGCTTATATTGGACTGATAAAAATGAACGACCACCTTGGGCTGATTTGGAATTGAAAGCTGAGAAACAGTTTCACTTAACCTCGTTATTAGGAGCTTCTTTACCTGTACAACTGGCCAAAATTGCTAATCTAAATTTATATCCTATGATTAAGCAGTCATTACGAATTTGGTACCAGTTCGTAATATTTTTAATCTCAAAAAATTTAACCTTCTTAATTTAATTTATTGTAATTATTTATTTAAACCTTCATTAAGTGATCCTACCTTTCTTCTTTGAAGGAATAAAGGAGTTTATTCCTTCATGGATCTGCTCCAAGAAGGCCGATTGATGTCTTTTGAAGAATTAGTAACTAAATACTCTCTCTCGTACTCACATTTCTTGCAAAATCTTCAGGTCAGACATTTCTTACAAGAACATTTAAGTAATTTTCCATTTATACAGGATTCTGACCTGTTAGATATTATTTTAAAAATGAACCCTTTAGTGAAAGGTTTTATTGGGAAAATTTATAATTCATTGTTACAACAGCACAATTACCCTTCACTTAAGATTAAGCAAGATTGGGAAAGAGAGCTTAACAGGACCTTGATAACAGAGGATTGGTTACAAATTTTGAGGTTGGTTAATTCTTCTTCGATCTGTGCCAGTCACTCTTTAATTCAATTTAAAATTGTACATCCTTATTATTTGACAAAGGAGAGACTGTCTAAAATGTTTCCTAATGTTGATAGTCACTGTGATAGGTGTAAAACCGAGACAGCTACATTAACACATGTTTTGGTCGTGTTCTGTATTGAAATATTTTTGGAAATCTATTTTCTCTACTATTTCAAAAGTTTTAAAAATTAATTTACAACCTAATAAATTGACAGTTTTGTTCGGTATGATCCCTCAATATATTCATGGTATTTCTATATCAGACCAACATGTAATTGCATTTGTTACATTATTGGCCAGAAGGGCTATTTTACTGAAATGGAAAGATGCCTGTGCTCCCACTTTGATACAATGGTTCGCCCAGGTGATTCTATGTCTTAGTTTGGAGAAAATCAGAAGTCGAACTTTTGATCCTCAATTTGATTTTGAGAAAAGGTGGGGTTCATTTGCCCGCTACTATCATCTGATTTGAGTTAATTAAGATGGTTTCCTTCTGAATTTTGTTTAAATGGATTTGAGTTGGCAGATTGATGTTTTTCTTTTAGGAAGCTTGTATGGCATATAGCTCCGGGGTTGTGCTCCCAGTGGGGTTTTTTTTGTTAGTAGGGGTTTTTTTTGTTTTAGTTAGTAGGGGTTCTTTTTTTCCCTTTTTTTTCTTTAAAAAAATATTCTTAACACTTTATTTTTTCTTATTATTATTATTAATATATTTTTTAGCTTTGTTAATCAGTTATTTGGTAATTTAATTCTTCATTGTACATATTGACATGTTGACTTGATTACCTTAATGTGTTTTTTTGGTTGATCTTTAATAATAATTAATAAAAAAGATCTTAAAATGAAAATTAAGTTTCAATTGAAGAAAATCCGATTGAGTGAGGGAGAAGGACTATATTCTGAGTTCTTATTGGATGTTGGAGAAGACAAGATTGAGAAAAATGAAAATGATGAAATCGAATTACCTGAAGATACGATTCTGCTGGCAAAAACTGTGGAAAAATGCATTGATTTCATTTACCCGACATTCGACAATTCTGCAGAATTGTTCTTGAGGAATTCTATCTTGGGTCCTCTCAATGAAATGATGCGAAAAATAAACTTCACATGCAATAGAGGCTTTCCTGGTATCATGAAAGAATACTGTTCCTTCAATGCCGTAAGTGAAGGAGCTAATGCCACTCATTTTCCAACAGAATTCCTTGATTCGGTCGAACTCTCTGGATTGCCAACACATAAACTGGAATTGAAGAGGGGATCTCCCGCCATTTCACTGAAGAACTTGGATCCACCAAAGCTTTGCAATGGAACACAAATGATGGTGGAAGAACTGCATGACAATCTCATCGTAGCAAAGATAAACATTGGTGTGTTCAAAAATGACGTTGTCATGATCCCAAGAATTACTCTCAATTTATCAGAAGGGGAAGATGTCCCTCCTGAGCGGAGCCAGTTCCGGATACAGTTATGCTTTGCTATGACTATACATAAGGCGCAAGGCATGGAGAATGTGTTGATTTATTTGGAGAAACTGCTCTTCCAGCATGGTCAGCTGTATGTGGCTTTAAGCTGGGGAAAAAGAAATGAAAACCTTAGAGTATTCTTGAAGAGTGGCAGATCAACCAGAAATATTGTCATCAAAGGTGTCCTTCGTTAAGCAAGGAGGAGCTATATTTGTCTTGCTACGCGTCTTTCTTCTTTACTAAACCGAGTTTTTCTTCTTTAATTTCCAAAGCACATCACATCAGACTGCACTACCTTTCTGTCAAAGGGTGCCCCGATGGGTCACCCGGTTGTCTCGTTAGCTGCAATAATGAGAAGGTACCATAAACAAAGAATAGTGAGGTGGTGCCCATGTTTATGGACGTTCAAAAATCTGATGGCACATGGTAAGAAACTGTTGCTAAAATGTCGAGTGTGGGCCTTCAGTCTCTCGTGCTTTCTCCCCGATGGTAGTAATGAGAAGAGGTAATGATCTCACTTAATTCTCCCCATATTCCCACCGACTCTTAGATTCTCTTACTGGCCTACACACTAATAAAACATTTACAATTACCATTCAATCTATCAACCTGCAAATCCTTGGCAGGTGGGAGGAGCCCATAGGGAGAATATGCAAACTTGGAAGTTAGTATTAAACTTTGCTCACTGGAACTTGAAGCAGCAGCTCCACTAGCTGAGTCATTGTGCTGACGAAGGGTCTCGGCCTGAAACGTCGACTGCACCTCTTCCTAGAGATGCTGCCTGGCCTGCTGCGTTCACCAGCTACTTTGATGTGTGTTGCTTGAATTTCCAGCATCTGCAGAATTCCTGTTGTTTGAGTCATTGTGCTAGTATTTTTGTAGTTTCTTTCCAGTTAAGCAATATTTTCCTTTTTTTATTCTTCCTGCAAGCTAGATAAATTCACATTTTCCTATCTCAAATTTCATCTGCAGAATTTGTGACATACTTAATCTCTGTATTTCCCTAGATGAAGTCTTTAAATTCCCCCTTACAACTTGCTTTCCCACTTACCTTGTAACATCAGCAAATTTGGACACAATCTGCCTTGAAGTTTGGTCATCAAAGTAATTGATGCAAAACATGAAAACTTCCAAGAGGGGATAAATACTTTTTATAGGCACTGTATAAGTACTTGAATAGACAGGAACTGATTACGGATAATCAACATGGCCTTGTGCATGATAAGTCATGTCTAACCAATCTTAAAGACTTTTTCAATGAAGTTACTAGAAAAGTTGATGAAGGCAAGACAGTGGATGGTGTCTACATGGACTTTAGCAAGGCCTTTGACAAGGTCTCACATGGGAGGCAGGTATTGTTGTTGGCTCAGTTGTTGTTTGTCATCTAAATCAAACTGGATGATAATGTAGTAAACTAGATCAGCAAATCTGTGGATGACACCAAGACTGGGGGCATAGTGGACAGTGAGGAAGACTATCAAAGCTTGCAGCGGGATCTGGGCCAGTTGGGAAAAATGGACTGAAGAATGGCAGATGGAATTTAATGCAGACAAGTGTGATGTGTTTCACTTTGGGAGGACCGAGCGGTGTAGGGGTCTTACACAATGAGCAGTAGGGCACTGAGGAGTGTAGTAGAACAGAGAGATCTGGGAATATTGATCTCCAGTTCTTTGATTATGGCATCACAGGTAGATAGGGTCGTAAAGAAAGCACATTGGCCTTCATAAATCAATGTATTGCATACAGGAGATGGAATGTTTTGTTGAAATTATATAGATGTTGGTGATGTGGATGCAAGGTTGATTTCAACTTTTAAGAGAAATTTGGATAGGAACATGGATGGGAGGAGTATGGAGGGCTGTGATCAAGGTGCTGGTCAGTGGGACGAGGCAGATTAATGGTTTGGGATGGGCTGAAGGGTATGTTTCTGTTTTGTAATGTCTATAACTCCATGACTATTTAAAAAAAAATAGAGATTCAATGTATTGTGACCATCAATTAATGATTTAAGGTGATTGATAGAAGGATGAGAAGGAAACCAGAGTTTAGTTTCATTGAAGATACTCTGGAAACTGGAAGTCATTGTAACAGGATGGAGCATAAATGAGAAGAGGGTGTTGGCATACATCGGTGACTCTGCGGACTGCAGAAAATTGTACCAGTTTTCCTCTTAAATATACTCCTTTTGAAAAAAAATCTCAGGGTTGTATGTAGGGACAGGTATGCACTCTGATTATAAATTGAACTTTGAACTCATCAAATTTAGAAGTGCTTGGATCATAATTTGTTGAAAGCGAAAGTGGGAATAAGTGGGTCTCGGAGATGCCTTTTGTGCAATACATTTCTCTGATTCCATGACATTTTCCATAATTACCCCCATTTGAGAATTAGGTGTTTCTTGTACATTTCTTATTGGCTTTGTACTTGAAGTAAAAACATGGCCAGTTCAGATGTGTACTCAGCTGTTTCTGGGATTCCCACTGGAGCTAAATTAAATTCAGGTCTAGGCAGTCTGGGAGTGTTGATTTATGCTCCCATTTGCTCTGAGGTAATGAGAAAAGCTGCCAGGTGTTATTTGTCAATGTGTAAACCAATTGGTAACTGGTTAAGGCCAAGCCTGGAGTAGAGGGAATGGCTTCTAACATGAGTTCATCACTTTTACAATATTCAAATAATGCCATAAATATGGCCTCATTCTGCCGCACCCTTGAATTTCTCACTATAATGAACACAAAGCCATGTTTGGAAAATTCCTGAACAGTTTAATAAACCTACATTAAACTTTGTTTAAATCTGTTCAGAAAAAGCTGCCTGTCCATTTATCTTGCATGTGAAAATAATAGGGTATTCAGGTAGTTGTGAGAGGTCCTTGAAATATCCCTGGAGACCTATATGGACAGGCCCTTGTTTGATTTGGTCAGAGGAAGTTAAAGATAGCAGTATAACTTGCATCATCCAGATTCATCACAATCTGAACAGGAACTAATTACAAAACATTGGGAATTGTGGGTTCAAAAATGCTCGGAGCTTAGTAACCACTTTTTGACCCCAAACCATTTTCCATTTATATTTCTTGCTAAGTGTTCTTGTTCAAATTTAGAGGACTTGGAACTTTGGAAGGACAGAAAGCAAGCAAAGAGGTGCAACAGGTAATTTGGAAGACTGGATTTTATCTCAATAGGGCAGAATATAGAAGTAGGGAAGTCATATTACAACAGTAGTGAGACTATATCTACAGTTTTGGTACCCTTATTTAAGGGATATCAGTGTAGAATGTTTTAAAGAGAAGATTCACTGGAATGATCTCTTGTAGTTCACTTCAATTGTAGTTCACTTCAATTGATTGCATGATTTGTTTTTCCTTCCTCTTGTGCGTTGGGCATTTATCTTTAATTGGGTCCTTTTGGGTTTCTTGCTTTACGGCTGCCTGCAAGCAAACAATTCTCAAGGTTGTACAACTTAAACATTCTTTGATAATAAATGCACTTTGAATCTATGAATCTTTGAATGATCTCCATGTAGCAAAACCAAAACTCTGGTCATTGAGTTTTGGAATTCGGTGGGTGCTTCCCCCCACCCCCCGCCCCCGGGTGCTGAGGTAGAAATGGTTAAAAGTTCCCAGGTGTAAACGTCATCAATAACTTATCCTGATCCAACCACATTAATGTTATAGCTAAGAAAGCAGATGAGCACCTCTTCTTCCTCGTTGATTAGTAATATGCTTTTTCAGGGTTGCTGGTTTAATTTTAAACTCATATAGATCATGCTGGGAAGGCAAAGAAAGAATAGTACTTTTTCCTGGTGAAGCAGTGTAAACCACCTGTGTATTAAGAAAGAAGTTTAAGTCTTATTTATTATTATTATTTTATTTTTGGATCATATGTAATTTTTTTCATAATTCTGGCATCTTTAGTCAACTTCTTTGCCTGTCATACCATCTGAAACCATTAATTTGTAACATTACTAAAAATTGAACAGGAAATTCTTGATACTGCGGTTTAGCTTATTGTTACATTAATATGACATGCGAGGATTTTGGAAGCATGCTTTGCTAAATTCTGGCTTAAACTAAAGCTGCCTAATAAATTACTAAGCAGCATTTGATCACTCAACGGATGCAATCTGTATGCACAGTTACAAAATCACTGATTTTTAATTTTTAAAACGATTTCTTTATAGAGTAATAGAACACTGCAACACAGTAAAAGGTCCTTTGGCCCATCTAGTCCATGCCAAATCTTTAATCTGCTTAGTCCCGTTGACCTGCACCGGGACCATAGCCCTCCCATCCATGTACCTACCCAATTTTCTCCTAAATGTTGAAATTGAGCCCACATCCATCACTTCCACTGGCAGTTTGCTCCACACTCTCACTGCTGTCTGAGTGAAGAAGTTCCTGCTCATGATCCCCTTAAACATTTCAACTTTGGCCCTTAACCCATGATCTCTAATTCTAGTCTCATCCAAACTCAGTGGAAAAAACATCCATGCATTTACCCTATCTCTATCCCTCATAATTTTCTACATCTCTATCAAATCTCCCCTCAATCTTCTACATTCTGGGGAATAAAGACCGAACCTATTCAACCTTCCCTGATATCTTAGGTCCTCAAGTCCCAGCAATATCCTTGTAAATTTTCTCTGCACTCTTTCAATCTTTTTTACGTTTTTTCCCTGTAGGTAAGTGACCAAAACTGACACAATACTCCAAATTAGGCCTCACCAATTTCTTATATGATTTCAACATAACATTCTACCTTCTGTACTCAATACACTGATTTTTGAAGGCCAATGTGCTTTCTTTTTGACCCTATCTACTTGTGAGAACAGTTTTGAGGAATTATGGATCTGTATTTCCAAATCATTCTGTTCTGCCACACTCTTCAGTGCCCTTCCACTCACAGTGTAAGACCTACCCTGGTTGGTCCTCCCAAAGTGCAATACCTCACACGTGTCTGCATTAAGTTCCACCTGCCATTTTTCAGCCCTTTTTACTAGCTGGTCCAGATCCCGCTGCAAGCTTTGGTAGCCTTCCTCGCTGTCTAATGCACCTTCAATCTTGGCACCATGTGTAAATGTGTTGAGGACTGGCTCAAGGACATCTGGTTTCCTCTTCTTGACAACAAAATCAGCTCCTTGGTCTTCCTATAAGGTGACTCCTCACCATCTTTGATTTGGCCTATGATAGTGATGTTGTCAGCAAACTTCAATATGATATTGGAGCTGTGCTTAGCCATACAGTCATAAGTGTAAAATGAGTAGAGCAGGAGGCTAAGCACACAGCTTTGTGGTATACCTGTGCTGATGGAGATCGTGAAGGAGCTGTTACCAATCCAAACTGACCATGGCCTGCAAATGAGAAATTTGAGGATCCAATTGCATAAGGAGGTATTGAGACCAAGGTCTGGAAACTTATTGATTAGAGATAGATTTGAGAGGATGATAGTAGTGAATGCCAAGCTGTCGTCAATAAAGAGCATCCTGATGTTCTTTGCTGTCCCAATGCTCCAGAGTTGAGTGAAAAGCCAATGAAATAGCATTTCCTGTGGATCTATTGTGCTAGTAGACAAATTGGAGCAGATCCAAGTCAGTTCTCGGGCAGGAATTAATATGTTTCATCATCAACCTCTCAAGACATTTCATCACTGTGGATGTTAGTTATTGAGGTCAGTTACCATGTTGTTAGGTACTGGTATAATTGAAGCCCTGCTTGAAGCAGCTGGTAACCTCAGATTGGCAAAGTGAGAATTTAAAGATCTAAATGAACACTCTAGGCAACTGATCAGCGTAGGTCTTTAGTACTTGGCCAGGTATCTCATCTGGGCCAATGCTTTCCATGGGTTCACCCTCCTGAAGGATGCTCTCACCAGTGTCAGAGAATGAAATCACTGGATCATCAAGGGCTGTGTGAGCTTGTGAACATTGTTCCATGTTTTGATGGTGAAAGTGAGCATAGAAAGCATTGAGCTCATCTGTAAGTGAAGCCCAGTTGTCACTTATGTCTCTTAATTTTGCTTTGTAAAGGGTGATAGCATTCAAGCCCTGCCACAGCTGTTGAGCATTCTTCATTGACTCAAGTTTAGTCAGAATTGCCATTTTGCCAATGAGGTGGCTTTCCAGAGTCATATCTGGACATCTTGTAACTTTCTTGATCGCCAGACTTGAATGCATCTGATCTGGCCCTCAGCAGATTGTGGATCTCATGGTTCATCTAATATTAATAGGCATCCGTTAGTCTCGTGAGACCATGGATTTGCGCCTTGGAAGGTTGTATGGAAGACCAGCAGTTGCCCATGCTGCAAGTCTCCCCTCTCCACACCACCGATGTTGTCCGAAGGAAGGGCACTAGGGCCGATACAGCTGGGCACCGGTGTCATCACAGAGCAGTGTGTGGTTAAGTGCCTTGCTCAAGGACACAACATGCTGCTTCAGCTGAGGCTTGAACTAGTGACCTTCAGATCACCAGACCAATGCCTTAATCACTTGGCCATGCGCCAGCATCTGAGGCTTCTGATTGGGGATGTCTCTGAATGATTTTGTGGTGACACACTCATCTATGTCCATTTTTATAAAGTCCATGACAACTGTTGTGTACTCATTTAGATCCACAGATGAGTTTTTGAACACGGCCCAGTCCACTGACTTGAAGCATCCCGTAACCAATCCTCTGCCTCCTGTGACCACCTCTTCATTGTCCTAATCTCTGGAGTCTTGCTCTTTAGCTTCTGCCTGTATGGAGGTACAAGAAGGACAGCCAGGTGATCAGATTTCCCGCAATGCAGTTGAGCATGGAATGGCAGGCATTTCTTATCTTGGTATAGCCATGGTCTAGCGTGTTGAAACCTCTGGTGCTGCAGATTATATGCTAATGTTAATTGGGCAGGGTTTTCTTCAAATAATCCTGATTGAAGTCCCTGACTATGATAAGAAAATCATCCAGATGGATGATTTCATGTTTGGTGATGACATCATGCAGTATCTCAAGTGCTTGATTATAGTCAGCTGCTGGTTGTGTGTAAACTGCAGTCAGGATCATGGAGGAGAACTCTCGTGGTAAATTGAATGGATGGCATTTGATCATTAGATGTTCAAGTTTGGGGAAACACGAGTGCAACAAAACAGACACATCGGAACACCACACTGAATTTAGCATGAAACGCACACTTCCACCTTTCTGCTACCTCATCCTGAATGCCAAGTGATGGAACCTTCTTGACTAACCTCTCATGTGGGAGCTTGTCAAAGGCCTTCCCTTCATCAACTTTCCTGGTAACTTCCTCAACAAACAATAAGAATGGTTAGACATGACTTACACAGACAAGCCATGTTGACTAGCCCTAATCAGACTCTGTCTATTCAAATGCTTATATGTGCGGTTCCTTAGAATACTTTCCAATAACTTATGCATTACTTATGTCAGGCTCATTGGCATACAAATTCCCAGCTTATTCTTGGAGCCTTTCTTAAATAACAGAACAACATTAGCTATCCTCCAATCTTCTTCACCCATGGCTAAGGACATTTTAGATATCTCTGCTAAGGCCCCTGCAATTTTTGCACGAACTTCTCACTGCATCTGAGGGAGCACATTGTCAGGCCCTGGGGTTTATCCACCCTAATTTACCTCAAGACAGCAAACACCTCCTCCTCTGTAATCTATATGCAGTCCATCTCACTGCTGCTTTGCTTCACTTCTCTAGACTCTGTTCATCTCCCAAGTAAAAACAGATACAAAAATCCATTTAAGATCTCCCCCTTCTCATTCAGCCCCATGCATAGATGACCACTCTGATCTTTCTGCTCTTAATCTGTAGAAGCCCTTGGGATTCTCCTTCACCTTGTCTCCTAGAGCAACCTCAAGCCTTTTAGCCCTCTTAATTTCCTCCTTAAGTGTTCTTTTACATTTCTTATACTCCTCAAGTACCTCATTTGCT
The DNA here is from genome assembly GCF_030028105.1 of Mobula birostris. Taxonomy (NCBI): domain Eukaryota; kingdom Metazoa; phylum Chordata; class Chondrichthyes; order Myliobatiformes; family Myliobatidae; genus Mobula; species Mobula birostris. The sequence goes on along the minus strand of NC_092370.1, from coordinate 93,038,443 downwards.
CCTTTCTGCCTGTACCTGCTATGTGCTGCTGCCTTCTTCTTAACCAGCGCCTCAGTATTTCTCGAAAACCAAAGCTCCCTAAACCTGCTATCCTTGTCTTTTATTCTGACACTCAAAATTTCACTTTTGAAGGCCTTCTACATACCAAGTATACCTTTGCAAAAAAACAACCTGTCCCAATCCACACTTGCCAGATCTTTTCTGATATCATTAATATTGGCCTTTCTCTAATTTACAGTCTCATCCCATGGACCATACCTGCCCTTTTCCATAATTATCTTGAAACTAATGGCATTATGATCACTAGATGCAAAATGTTCCCCTACACAAACTTCTGTACCTACCCTGTCTTATTCCCTAATAGGAGATCTGGTATCACACCCTCTCTAGTTAGGACCTCTATGCATTGTTTAAAGAAACTTTCCTGAACACATTTGCCAAACTCTATCCCATCCAGTCAATTTACATTATGGGAGTCCCAGTCAATATCTCCTTCCTGGCACTTACCTTTGTAAGTGGAACAAGTGCTACACATGCCCTTACACTTCCTCCCTCACTACCATTCAGGGCCCCAGATAGTCCTTCCAGGTGAGGCAACACTTCACCTGTGAGTCGGCTGGGGTGATATACTGTGTCCGGTGCTCCTGATGTGGCCTTCTATATATTAGCGAGACCCGACGCAGGTTGGAAGACCGTTTTGCTGAACACCTACGCCCTGTCCGCCAGAGAAAGCAGGATCTCCCGTGGCTATGCATTTTAATTCCGCGTCCCATTCCCATTCTGATATGTCTATCACGGCCTCCTCTACTGTCAAGATGAAGCCACACTGAGGTTGGAGGAACAACACCTTATATTCCGTCTGGGTAGCCTCCAACCTGATGGCATAAACATTGACTTCTCTGACTTCCGTTAATGCTCCACCTCCCCTTCGTACCCCATCCCTTATTTATTTATTTGTTTTTTTTTCTCCCTCTGTCTCTCTCACTATAATTCCTTGCCCATCCTCTGGGCTCCCCTCCCCTTTCTTTCTCCCTAGGCCTCCCGTCCCATGATCCTCTCCTTTCTGCAGCCTCCTATCCCTTTTGCCAATCAACTTTCCAGCTCTTAGCTCCATCCCTCCCCCTCCTGTCTTCTCCTATCATTTCGAATCTCCCCCTCCCCCTCCCACTTTTAAATCTTTCTTCTTTCAGTTAGTCCTGACGAAGAATCTTAGCCCGAAAAGTTGACAGTACCTCTTCCTGTAGATGCTGCCTGGCCTGCTGCGTTCACCAGCATTTTTTATGTGTGTTGCTTGATACCATCCGGGAATCTCATTCTTGTCCACGGAACCTCTTGTCTGTTCCCCTAAACAATGATCTCTATCACTACAGCTTACCTCTTCTCCCCTGCTTCAAGTCTGAGCCACAGAGCAAGACTCAGTGCCAAAAACCTGACTACTATGGCTTTACTCTGCTAGATCATCCCCCTCAACAGTATCCAAAGTGGTATACTTGTTGAGGGGAACGACTACAGTGGTACCCTGCACTGGCTGCATATCCCCTTTACCCTCCTGACAGTCACAGTTACCTGTGTCATGTGCTTTCAGCTTAGCTGTTACCTCGTTTTGTTGGTCGATCAACCCCTCAGCCTTCCAAATGATCTGGAATTCATCCAGCTCCAGATCCAATCCCTCAGCAAGTTCTGAAGGAAGCTGTAGCTGGATGCACTTCTTGCAGGTGTAGTTATCAGTGACACTGGAGGTTCAAAGGTTCATTTATTATCAATGTATTTAACTCTGACACCCTGGCCCATTCACACAGTGGCTGCTCTGCTTCAACCTAACGTCTTTTTATTGGCCCTTGCCAAGTGCCTAATTATCCAATGTCCCCTCGAACTGTGGCGCACAGAATGTTCCAACTGTCCCACTCACTTTGAAATCTCTCTCCCACTACTCACAATCTGACGCCTATTAACTTTACTATTAACTATTAACATTCTTTTTACTATTAATTTTTAACACAGGTTTTTTTTAGTTATTTGTTTTTTCAGGATGGTTCCTTGGTTATATTTCGCTATCTCCCTGACAATTTCAAATAAACTGTCCAATTTTATGACACAGGCTAGAGATTTATTTATCAAACAAATGGAATTGAGTGAAACTGAGAGTGAAATATGTGGCTGAAGTTCGAAGTTCAAATTTATTTTCAAAGTATGTATATCATATACTGCCTTGAGGTTCACCTTCCTGCAGGCACTTACGTAAAGAAACACAGGAAAATTCACTAAAATCACACAACAAGACTGCCACATATACAATTTGCAAAAGAGGACGAATCACCAAATAGTAAAACAAAGTACACAAAAACACACGGAACATGAACTGCAGAGTGCCGGAAACCGAGTCCACAGCTGTGGAGTCTGTTCAACGCTGAGGTGAGTGAAACCCACCCAAGAGCCCGATGGCTGCAGAGCAACAATTGCCCCTGAACCCGGTGGCATGGGACCCAAGACTCCTGCGCCTCCCGCCCCAGAGTAGTAGAGAGAAGAAAAGGAGACTGGTTAAATGCAGGCAAATGACACCGAACACCTTTTCATTTTCTGCTCTCATCCTTGAAGATTTTAATCTGGCTCGATACTTTTATCAGTCTGACGTAATGGAGCCAGCTACGGGTTGGTCTTCTGTTATCAGGCCTCGATCTAGCATCCACCCCCAGTGATGGCTGCCCTGGCTGTACCTGCACTCTCAAGTGTCTAGTTTGCCAAATCCCCCAGGAGAACGTAAAAGTGCCAGATTGTTTAGTTGGCTCAAAAGTACATCTTTAATAGGGAAATTGCAGACTGCAGTGATTGCTGTCCAGAAGAAGCAGTGTATCTGTTACAGTATCTAGTTGATTTGTGAGCTATCTGAAAAACGTTGCTGTTTGTCACTGGCACCATCTTGCATTTTGAAGTTGGCTGTGATCACAGTCAGATCTCTGATGGACTGTATTTCATATCCCCTCAAGAGAGGAGCATAATGAAAGATTTCTCCCAATATCTTGGATATTTTCACAACTCATATTGATGAAGCTTAAAGCAGCTAATAAAATTTCTCCCAGAATACCGTTCACCTAAAAAGTACTTCTTTTGATGGAAACTGCTGTGACCAACCTGTGAAACAAAAGAATTTCTAAAATAAAGTTGCCAGGATATATAAATACCTTAAGCCATCTCATGTGGCTGTGGCACATCTGTTTTCTGTGTGGATACATATTCCCAGCTTCCTTTTAAAGTTCAGCTGATGTTAACCCATGATTAATGCCTGCTTGAAGGGAATAGACAAGATAAAGAATCTTTTTTACAAGGCTCCTTATTCTTAGTTTCATTTTGTCACATGACTATTCCAGTTGTCAAAGTTCTTGCTTGGGGCATTTGTATTGTATTAGATCTTTTCATACCATGAACATAACTGTGATTTCACAGCATCCCCTGGTTCAAGTTGGAAATGTAAAGAGGTCTTTTCATCTTGGACTCCTGCAAATTCTCTGTCCGTTAACTGTATTCTCACAAGTCATTCTGTATGTTCTGGGTCACACTGCATTCTAACGTTAATGTCAGAGAGAGAGAGGTAAATTTGTCACTTCCCTATTAGTATCAAGTGACCTGCTTTCTTCCGATTGAATCCCCTCCACCTTTAGCTTATGTCCCAACTATTGAATATTAAATTAGATTGCACGTGATTTACATATTTTTCCAAAAGTTGTCTGTAATGATCCCTAATTTTGTTCTGCAGTCTTGTTCCTCTTGTTTCTTCCTTTTCTTAAGGCTGGTTTTATCTTCTTTTTTCTCCTCTCTCTCATTGTCAGTTCACTCACATTTAGAATTCTTCTGACTCTCATTTTGAAAAAAAGAGAAACAGAACTTTGGAAAATACCTTTTGGTTCAACTTGTCCAGCCAATCAAGATGCACTTCTTGGCTCTGAATAATATTATTTTGCATGGTTATCACTTTCATCACCCTGACAATCTAAAGTCCTTGTATTTTTGTGTCATCTCAAACTATTCCGGACCAATGCCACATTGAAGCTCGGTCTAGCCTGTTGTTATTCATATACTACACACTTTATTATCAAATGGTGAAGATACAATGAGAACTTGTGCTGGTTCCAACTAAGTGTATTCATATGAAGTATTTAGAACCCTCCTGTAGCACTCTTGCTCAGGTCTTCTGCCTAATTAGTTCCTCTTTTATCTTGACAGTATTTATTATGCTTCCATTTCTCATTTTGATTTGGCGAAATTCATCACCCACACTTTTGTTTGTTTTTATCACCTCCAAGATCATATTGCAAATATGATCATAGTGCTAGATCAAAATGACAAAGAAGGAGGTGTTGGAGGTCTTGAAACACATAAAAGCAGACAGGTCCTGGGTTCTGAGCAGTTATACCTAGATGTTACGAGAATTAAGAGAAAGGGGTTTTTGGGGTCTTGACAAAGATGTAACCCTTTCACTGGGCTCGTATGTAAACTTGGCCCATTAGCGGGCTCTGCTAATGGTTATGTGACTCAGCGATGAGAAGACCACCGTTCACAAACAATATACATCTAGTGTTGGTATAATTTGGGGTTCAACCAAATGGGAGCGTCATGATGTTCCAATTAAAGAAACCTTGATTTGAGCAAATGCTGTGTTAAGTATTGCCCACACACATTTGTCAGTCAGTAAGAAATAACAGATCGTACTCTGCATAAAATTTTAACGAAAGTGTATTTACGAATTTCAGCTTTGTCAAGTCTCACCCAACCTGAGGGGAAAAAGCCTGCTGGCAGGGTAATGGCAGAGTGACACAACGTGAGTCTACGGACTGCAGTGGCAGATGTTTCTGCTGATAGCCTGCAGCCCCTCATGGTTGGGTGTCTGCTTCAGAGCTGTCAGTTCTGTTTTGAGACCATTCATTTGTTGGTAAGTGTCACGCATGACTTCATGGTGTTGTTTGCAAAGTAACAAAATAGAAAGCCACCAGGTGGCAGCATCCGCTTGACTGTAACTACTACCATCAGGAAGAAGGTACAGACGCAACATTTTAGCAACAGTTTTGTTCCCCTCTGTCATCAGATTTCTGAATGGGGTCCATGAACTCATGAACACTACTTTAGTCCTCTTTTGCACTATTTTGTATTGTAACTTATAGCATTTTGTTATGCCTGCACTGTACTGCTGCCACAAAACAACAAATTTCATGACTTATGTCAGTGACAATAAACCTGATTCGGATTCTGATCCTGAAGCCAGGGAGGATACCTAAAAGATTCACAAGGATGTTACTGGGCTGAAGAACTTCAGCTATAAGGAGTGACTGAAAAGGTTGAGACTGGAGTGAGGGAGGGTGTGGGATGACCTTAAAGAGGTTTATAAAATCATCAAAGGCGTAGGTAGGGTGAATGGTCGCAGCCCAGGGTAGAGGAGTTGCCAGAGGAAATGATAGAGGTAGCTATAAATATGGTACTTAAAAGGCAATTAGACAGGTAGATAGCTAGGAAAGGTTTAGAAGATATGGACCAATTGCAGGCAAATGGGACAAGCTGAGGCATGGACCTTATCTGGCATGGATTTAGGCTGAAGGGCCTGTTTCTATTACTCTATGACTAACCGAGATCTCCAAATCTTGGTCCATGGACCTGGAGATTGCAACACTTCCGAAATTCTTCTCTCTCCACCCTTCTTTCAGGAAGTGAATTCCAGATACTTGCCAGTCTCAACACTATTTATTTATTTTGATAATTATTTGACATTTGTACTCCACTGGTTATTGACCTCGCCATTCAGGAGAATAGATTTTCCATCTAGCAATGTCTGTACAATTTTAAGTTTATTTATTCATAGTAAAATAAAATATATAAACATAAAACAGTTGTCTACATTACCTGAAATGGCAAAGGTATGAGCCATTAACCATTTGTTTCATGCTGAAGCATTGGAGCCCTAAACCTCAAAGAGTCATAGAGCACAGAAACAGGCCCTTCAGCCCATCCAAATCATAGTGGCTGATTTGGTTAATGAATTGTCTGGCCCAGACTTAGTGTATGAATAGTCTGAGTAGAGGTGGTTAACACATTAACCAAGTCAGTTGATTAATGAATTGCCCAACCTGAGGTGATATGAAGATTGGTGGCTTGTGGGCAGAATAAAAGATTGCTAAAATTCTGGAATGGTTCCGGTTGACTGGAAAATTGCAAATGTCGGTCCAATCTTCAAGAAGGGAGAGAGGCAGAAAAAAAGAGATGATCGGCCAGTTAGTCTGACCTCAGTGATTGGGAGGACGTTGAAGTTGATTATTAAGGATGAAGTCTCAGGGTACTTGGAGGCACATGATAAAATAGATCATAGTCAGCATGGTTTCCTAAAGGTAAAATCGTGCTTGACAAATCTGTTGGAATTCTTTGAAGAAATAACAAGCAGGATAGACAAAGGAGAATTGGCTGAAGTTGTGTTCTTCGATTTTCAGAAGGCCTTTGACAAGGCGCCACACGTGAGGCTGCTTAACAAACTACGAACCTATGGTATTGCAGGATAGATTCTAGAATAGATAAAGCAGAGGCTGATTGGCTGGAGGCAAAGAGTGGGAATAAAGGGAGCCTTTTCTGATTGACTGCCGGTGACTAGTGGTGTTCTACAGGGGTCTGTGTTGGGACCGATTTTTTAAAGTATATATCAGTGATTTGGATGATGGAATTTATGGCCTTCCTGCAAAGGTTGCAGATGATAAGAATATAGGTGGAGGGGCAGGTAGTTTTGAAGAGGTAGAGAGGCTACATAAGAACTTAGATTAGGAGAACGGGCAAAGAAGTGGCAGATGGAATACAATGTCAGGAAATGTATGGTCGTGCACTTTGGTAGAAGAAATGAAAGGTTTGACTATTTTCTAAATGGAGAGAAAATACAAAAAACTGAGGTGCAAAGGGACTTGGGAGTCCTTGAGCAGGATTCCCTAAAGGTTAATTTGCAGGTCGAGTCAGTGGTGAGGAAGGCAAATGTGATGTTAGCATTCATTTCAAGAGGACTGGAATATAAAAGCAAGAATGTAATGTTGAAACTATATAAAGTACTGATGAGGCCTCACTTGGAGTATTATGAGCAGTTTTGGGCCCCATATCTTTAAAAAGATTTGCTGAAACTGGAGGGGGCTCAAAGGAGGTTCATGAAAATGATTCCAGGATTGAATGGCTTGTCATATGAAGGGCGTCTGATGGCTCTGGGCCTGTATTCACTGGAATTCAGAAGAATAAGGGGTGACCTAATTGAAACCTATCAAATGGTGAAAAGCCTTGATAGAGTGGATGTGGAGAGGATGTTTCCTATGGTGGGAGAGTATAAGACCAGAGGACACAATCCTCAGAATAGAAGGGTGTCCTTTTAGATTGGAGATGAGGAGAAATTTCTTTAGCTAGACAGTGGGTAAATCTGTGGAATCCTTTACCAGTCTATTTAGGGCAGAGGTTGATAGATTCTTGATTGGTCAGGGCATGAAGGGATATGGGGAGAAGGCAGGAGATTGGGGCTGTGAGGAAAACTGGATCAGCCATGATGAGATGGTAGAGCAGACTCGATGGGCCAAATGGTCTAATTCTGCTCCTATACCTTATGGAAGTAAAAGCAGAATATAGATGAGTTGCAGCTATAGAAGGAGAAACTGCAGGTGGACAAATGTAAAGTGTTACTCTTTGGGAGATCAAACGTAAAGAGACAGTGCACTGTTAATGGCAAGACCCTTAATAGTGATATCATACAGAGGGACCTTAGGGTCCCTGAAAGTGGTTGCACAGGTTGAGGGCATACAGCATAATTGCCTTTCTTAGTGGAGTTCAAGAGTTTGGAAGTTACATTACAGCTTTATAAAACCAATTAGGCCACATCTGGTTGTCCCAATATAGGAAAGATGTAGAGACAGGGAGAGATATTGGAGAAGAATTTAGAGACTTCAGTGAAGAGGTTTACCCAGGAGGCTGGCTGGATTAGAGGGCATGTTCTATGAAAAAGACTAGACAAAAGTTGGATTATTTTCTCTGGGCCAGTGGAGGCTGAGGGAAGACATGATGCAAGTTTATGAGAATTATATAGAATGGACCGACAGGATCTTTTTCCCAGCATTGAAATGCTTAACACTAGAGGGCAGGCATTTAAAGTGGAGAAGGAAACATTCAAAGGAAATGTAGGGCAAGTTTTTTTACATAGAGTGGTGGTTGCCTTGAATATGCTGCTGGTAGTGGAGGTAAATATGACAAAAGTGCTTAACAGCTCTTAGGTAGGTACGTGAAGCGACGTGGACAATATGTAGGCAGAAGGGTTTAGTTTAGTTGGGCATATAAGTACTGGTTTAATTAGATTGGCTCAACATCGTGGGCCAAAGTGCCTGGTTCCTGTGCTGTGTTCTATATTGATAGATGTCAAAAAAAAAGAGTATGGTGAGCTTTTTGAAGAAATGTAAATCTATTATCTTTGGTGTTCCTTGTTAATAATTATCTTCTAATAAAATCAGTAAAATGTATTATCTATTCTTCCTGCTTTTAGGGGGATTTTTCTTTGTGGCATCTATCTATCTGTCTGTCTATAGATACAGCATGGTAACATGCTCTTTCCGCCCAATGATCCTGCAGTACCGAATTACACCCATTTGACCAGGTAACCTACTAACCCTTCTTTGGAATATAGGAGGAAACTGCAGCACCTGGAGGAAACCCTCGCAGTCACAGGAATTGAACCTTGGTTGTTAGTGCTGTGATAATATTATGCTAATGTTATGTTACCCTGTGTTACCATGCCAGTCAATTAGCTTTCACTGTTCCTGCATGCAACTCAAAAGTACTTGTTTGGCTATATGGTATTTTGGGATGTTCTAGGTCAGGGGTCCCCAACCTTTTTTGCACCGCAGACCAGTTTAGTATTGACAATATTCTCGCGGACTGGCGGACGCGGGGGGGGGGTGCTTAAGTACAGTTAAACTCACCTCAACATGTCTTTTACAGTTAGGGTTGCCAACTTTTTCACTCCCAAATAAGGGACAAAAGTAGCAGTCAAATACGGAACAGTGTTTACCCCGAGAAAGACTACCATGACCATGAAGCCTTGCATGGGCACATGTGTGCGTATGCGTGACGTGCGCATGTGTGTACATGCCGATTTTTTTCCTCCACAAATCTGTTTTGGCTTAATCTTCCTTGGTACACTGTACATACATTATTTCTACTTTACATAGGCCGTGTATTTATCATATCATTCCTGCTTTTACTATATGTTAGTGTTATTTTAGGTTTTATGTGCTATTTCGTATGATTTGGTAGGTTATTTTTTGGGTCTGGGAATGCTCAAAAATTTTTCCCATATAAATTAATGGTAATAGCTTCTTTGCTTTACGCCATTTCAGCACGAAAGGTTTCATAGGAACGCTCTTCCTTAGTGGGGGGAAATACGGGACAAGGGTGGTCCCATATGGGACAAACCAATTTAGCTCAATATACAGGATGTCCCAGCAAATACGGGACAGTTAGCAACCTTATGTTCAAGTTCAACAGTGCGTGACAGGGAATGAGGAAAGGTGGAGCTGACTCGTATCGTTTCCTCGCGGCCTGGTAGCACATGCTCTGCGGCCTGGTAGTTGGGGACCGCTGTTCTAGGTTGTTCGACACAACTTGTTCTTTCATCAGTGCTCAGTTGATTGCTGGAATAAAACAAGAAGCTAGCGATATCTTGTAATGATTTCTTTAGCTGTGTTCACATAGCTTGTAATGAGATCACAGGCAGAAGGAGCTCGTAAAATCAGTGAGAGAGTGAAAACTGTTGAGACCTTTGCACTCCTCGGTGATGTTACCCTCACTTGGACACCACTATCCAAGAAATGGTAGAACCTACATCTGTTGTGAACCTGAGGTCTCATTTGAAAGGCTCAGAGTTCTTGTTTCTAATATGAAGAATGCACCTTCGGAATGCAACAAAAGTATCTCATTTCTCCCCTGGTGATGGGGAAGGCTGGCACCATAATGGACTGCCCATTCTAGCCCACTGCAAATAAGATTGCTGTGCAATGCTGTACAATTGTTGGAACTACAGTTGACAATCAAGAGTATATTTCATGCTTCCCTGCTTTAGATTGTCACTAGAGACATAACACAAGGTTCCTAACCCATAACTTTCTATTCATTAACATTAACAGTTGTAGAATCATGGGATACAGATTGCCTCACTGGGCAAATCCGCTTTACAGATTGCTCTTTTGAAAAGCTGACTATGCAAAGTCAAACCTAAGTTTCAGAAAATTCCAGTGAAATAGAATGTCAAATGAATTTGAATTTTTCCAACCCACAATAAGAATTTATTTTATAAACTAACCAAAGCTGGTGAGGTCAGTAACAATGGCTTGCTTAGAGTAAGTTTGTGCAGGAGGGATCAGTAATTAAAGACCCATCATAAAGCTATCAGTAACATTAATCAGACATCCCCTGGATTACTTTTGGGTGGGTTTGGTTTTTAACAAGTAGTCTGTATGATGATTTCTGTTATGTCATACTGCATCATCTGCACATTCATCAAGAAACACGAGTTCAAAAAACATCTGCGGTTTACTTTTTTCCATGTAATCTCTGAGAGCAAATTTTTTTTTCTGTATCTCAGATTTTCAGGTAATGATTTTTACAGTATAAAACATGTTTCCTTTTAAATTTAAGCAGTTTTGGATTGAGAAGCTCATTTAAACCTTTTCAAGACCTATAGTTAGTTACATTATGACTATAGAGTCTATAAGTACCTTAAGTATCTAACTAATATAAAAATCCTAATTGTGTAAAGTGAAGCAAACATTCTCTCTTGAAAAATCACTAGAGGGCTCTTGAATATTGCTCTTTTTCATTTTCAGTGAGAAGGCTGCAGAAATAATCTTTTTCTTCACAATGTGAAATCTGTGTGCCTCTGGTTCAAGCTACCTTCCTTTATGTACTTGCGACAATAATAACTCAAGGTCTCCTTCTGTGCCATAATGAATCTATGATTTTGTAATGTTCCTTGAACTGAAGTAATGGAGTTACAAATTTGGTCAAAGATTAACATCATAGAACATAAACAAGATAGAAAATATCTTGTTTCTAAAAGGGTGCATATTTAAACCATAACAGCTTAATTGTTAAGTTTGCAAATAATTAGTCCTGTTTCACTAATAGTTTTGAATTTGTTCATCATTAAACTTTGCACAATTATATAAATGTGGAGGTTTTATATCCAATGGTTAGCTGCTTTGAGAGTCACATTGTGGATTGAAACTTAATATTTTACTTGTTAATTGTTTTCATTTCCTGTGTGTGCGCAATGGCTTCTGGTATCTGATGTCCGTTAGCTGAACAAGAGATAATAGACTGGTTTCTGCCAAGAACAATTATACTTGTTTATTGGTTCCTGTGGATAACTTGAGAGACAGTGAAAATTACCTCCGTCCGACCCTCAATTTGATTCTTTTTATCAATTGTATTGTTGTTTGGGCAAATCATGTAAGTGAAAATTACCCAGACAAATTGGATTTTTTGTAGATGTACTGGACGTACTGCATTTTGAAAAGTATTGGTGTTCATGTGTGTCCTTGTATGTGCATCACTGAAAGAAAACAAGCAGGTACTGTGAGAAGTTAGGAAGATTAGTGTTTGTCTTTATTGCTGGAAAATTTGAGTACAGTGGTGAAGATTTCTCATAACTATTGTGGGAGTCTCAGTGAGAGTGCGTTTTGAATATTGTGTATAGATCTGATCCCCATGCAAGGAAAGATGTATTGAGGGATTGCAGCTAATGTTGACTAGATTGATCTCTAGGATGGCAGCTTAGTCATATAAATAGAACTTAAGCGGTTTGGCTTTAAATTTAAAATAGTGAGAAGCAACTTGACTGAAACAAGCAAAATTCTTACTTGGCTTGATAACATAGATATGGAGTTAACAGACATCCCAACCTGCAAAAACTCATTTCAACGAGGTAGCACCATCAATTGTGGGAGACTCCCGGAACTTCCGGGAGAGGTAGGATGTTTGCAATAGAGTAGCTCCTTAGCAGCTAGCCAGTTAGTTTAGATAACGTTAGCTATGCTAATGAATGAATGACACCTGTTAAACTCACCTCAACATGTCTTTTACAGTCTTAACCCACCATGGGCAATAGAAAAGTCACTGTTGTAAACAGTGCAGCGAGCAATACTGTCATTATTTTTGACCCCTATTAGGCAGGGGTACACTTTAGTGTAGTCTGGGGTGACGTATGTTTTATATTTTCTTTTTTTGGAACACTCTGCCATGGCGCGCGCGCGCACACACACACACACACACACACACACACTCACACACACTCACTCACTCACTCTCTCTCTCTCTCTCTCTCTCTCTCTCTCTCACGCTCGTTCTCTCTCTCTTTCGCACTCTCTCTTGCTCTCTGTCTCACTCTTGCGCACTCTCTTGCGCTCTCTCTTGATCTCTCTTGCTCACTCGCTCTCAAAAAAATGATTTCCGGGATATTGTATATAATTTGCAGGCATCAGGGAACCACTATCAATATGCGGGAGACTCCCAAAACTTCCGGGAGAGGTGGAATGTCTGAGTTAATGTTTCCTGTGGCTGCGATGTCTTAAACAAGATATCACAATATCAAAATAAGATAGGGATGAGAAAATATTTCTTCATCTTTGGAATTTAGACACACGAATAGGCAAGGAATTGAGGGGAAATAGACCACATGTAGGCAGATGTACAGTTTAAATTGGAATCATAATCAATTCAGCTATGATGAGCTTTAGGGCTTGTTCCCGTGCTGTACTGTTCCATATTCTACGTTCTCTTTCAAGCTGGATGCATTCATAATGTGTATTCCGGGCTGTAATAATAATTTTTAAGGGGATTGATCAATGTGGGGTTCATGCAGAAAACCTGTCCTATAGAATAAGATTAGCCATGACCTTAATGAGTGGTAGTGAATGTACAGAGAGATAAATTTGTTATTCTTTACTCCTTACAAGGAAGAGCATTCAATACCTCTCAGCCTGTAGTTCATGGAGTTCTGAAAGATGAGGGTGGATCTCATTGAACCCTATTGGATACTGAAAGGCCAGGGCAGCATCAATGGAGAAGAGTAAACAGTCACACTTTGGGTTGCGACCCTCTTTCAGGACTCAAATGGACAGGCCTTGTGACTGTTTTATGACCAACACAGAAAGATACAGAGTCCCCTCCAACCAGCAAGATCAAAATAATGATAAAACAGGGCAAAAATATAGGAATATTAGAATTAAAAGCAAGAAGATCATAAGATCTAGCGGCAGAATTAGACCATTTACAGCTCAATATCCAGCATTTGCATTATTTTGCCCATGGAAAAAAACTTGGTTTATTAAACTGTAGACATTTGCAAAACAAACTGCACCAGGACTTAAGAGCAAGAAAATGTATTAAATGAAGAATTAATTATATGCA